>NC_069781.1:156685444-156988474 GCF_027406575.1 Nycticebus coucang
AAGTGTTGTGGTGTCACAGCTCACAGCAACTCAAACTCTTGGACTTATGCAATTCTCTTGCCTCAGCCTCCCAAGTAGCTGGGGGACTAAAGGTGCTCGCCCCAATGCCCACCTATTTTTAGAGACTAAGTCTTGCTCTGGCTCAGGCTGGTCTCGAATGTGTGAACTCAGGCAATCCACCCGCCTCGGCCTCCCAGAGTGCTAGGATTACAGGGGTGAACCACCATGCCCAGCCTGGTTTTATTTTTTTTTTTTTTGAGACAGAGTTTCATTCTGTTGCACCAGGTTAGAGTGTGGTGGCCTCAGCCTAGCTCATCACAACCTCAAACTCCTGAGTTAAAGCGATCCTCTTGCCTCAGCCTCCCGAGTAGCTAAGACTACAGGCACCACCACAATGCCTGTCTAGTTTTTCTATTTTCAATAGAGACAGGGTCTCACTCTTGCTCAGGCTGGTCTTGAACTCCTGAGCTCATTCAATTCTCCAGCCTTGGCCTCCCAAAGTGCTAGGATTACAGGCATAAGCCAAAGGTTGGTTTTATTTTTTTTATTTATATTCATTTATTTATTTAGAGACAGAGTCTCACTCAGTCACCCTGGGGTTGAGTGCTGTGGCATCATAGCTCACAGCAATCTCAAACTCTTGGGCTCAAGCGATCCTCTTGCCTCAGCCTCCCAAGTAGCTGAATCTACAGGAGGCTGCCACAATGCCCGGCTAGTTTTTCTATTTGTAGAGACGGGGTCTCGCTTTGCTCAGGCTGGTCTTCAACTTTGAAGCTCAAGCAATCCACCTGCCTCGGCCTCCTTTAGTGCTAGGATTATAGGCATGAGCCACCGTGCCTTGCCTCAAAGGTTGGTTTTCAACAGAAAGAAGGAGAATGTATCTCTTGAGGTGGGAAAGATTACTTGTCAAAAAGCTGGGCCTCAGGAATCTGCATGGAATCAGAATTGGATTTTTTTAAATTGGGAAATAGAAGAATATATTAAATGTATGTATAATTTAAATAATAGTAACTGAAATCCACATGTAAACACTACTCAGGTTAAGAAACAGAACATGGCAGACAGAACCTGCCTGTCATGGCTTGTGTGCCCACCCCATCACCTCACCATCTCCTGAGTTCTAAGTTACTCAATCACTTGTATCTATCCTAGAACAATATATTGTTTGGCCTGTTGTCCATGAACTTCTCTTCCAGCCCAGCTCTGAGGTAAGTTCAACATATTTTATTATCAGGCAATTTTGTTGAGGAGGAAACAGCTGGCCAAAGCAATTGAGTGATTTAATTGGGTGAAACAGCCTAAGCTTGAAACCTGCTTCCAGCTGTAGGGGTACGTCACTGTGACTTTATCTCTGCACCTTGGTTTCTTCATCTATAAAATGGGGGAGGAAGTTCCTGCTTCAGTGTTATTATAATTCAGTAAAGTGATACATGTGAAGTGTTTAAAAGATTGCCACATTGCCTGGCCCATTGAAAGCTTTTTTTTTTTTTCTTTCTTTTCTTTCTTTCTCTTTTTTTTTCTTTTTGGAGACAGTCTTACCTGGTCACCCTTGGTAGAGTACTATGAAGTCATGGCTCACAGCAACCTCAAACTCTTCGGCTCAAGGGATTCTTTTGCCTCAGCCTCCCAAGTAGCTGGGACTACAGGCACCCACCACAACACCGGGCTAGTTTTAGAGACAGATCTTGCTCTATCTCAGACTGGTCTCAAACTCCTGAGCTCAGGCAAGCCATCAGCCTCAGCCTCCCAGAGTGCTAGGATTACAAGTATGAGCCACTGCACCTGGCCGCCATTGAAAGCTTTCAATAAGCATTAGCTGCTATTGTTACTAAACACAATGGGTAAACTCTAAATCCTACATTCTCTTCCCCTATAGTACATCGTCCCTTCTCTTCTAGAACTCGCCCACTTAAGGTGGCTACTTGCACATATCCAAATCTCTATCCAGTAATTCTTAACTAAAATACAGTAAAGGCCTAGCATGGTAACATAATCTGAAAATGTGAATTAAAATTTGGCAGATTCATCTTCCTGTGGGAAAGGGGCAGGGAGCTTTCCACTGTGGTCCCCCATCATGTCTATTCCAGATGCTTCGTGAGCACATCTTTATGTGCCGAACAGCATGGTAAGCAGCAGGGGCCTGGCCTTTCTACACAGAAGCCCTAGACCTTATTCCAGGCCTGACTTATGTGAGTTACATGGTCAGCATGACCCCTTTAACTTCTGTGCTTTCCTGTGCTTGGGGTAGCAAGCTCTGAGGGTGCCACATGTAACAGGTATGAAATCAGCCGTCACCTGGATAGCCCTGCACCCATGTATCATCTTCCTTAGAAGTCACCCCCAGTACATGGCCTTCCCAGGCTCCTAGGAGAACACAAATGAGCGTGATCAGGAAACTGAAAAGGCTGTTCATGGCAGAAGGCTAGGTGCAAGAAGAAAGGGCACCTATATTTTATTAATATACTCACTTTCATTTCAGAATTGAGAACTGGGACTTCTATCTTTCTTCATATTCTTTGCACAGTTTGAATTTACAGCATGTATTACTTTCATGACTCATTAATTAAACGCAAATGAGCTTTTTACCCTCAGCCTCAGGCTCTGGAGTTCAGCTAATATGCAGCCGCTTAGGGACAAAGAAAGCCAGCTCTGACCACCAAAGCAGAGTGGAGTCTAGTCCTTGAGGTAGGGGGACGCCAATACAAGGGATGACAGATATGGCATATGACCCCCATCAGGTGAACGGGCTCTTTCTTCCACCCCTTTCTCTCTGGACTTCAGCGTAACATGAGAGCAGGGAGGATGCAGAAAAGAGCTACAGGATCTTTTTCAATAAATTTCCTGGCATATAAGGCTTTTGGCTAAAGCCACTGAGGTGCCAGGGAAATCAGTTTGGGGGTTTTTCTGGCATACTTTCATACCTCAAAAATGCCCTAGGACTTGATGTGGCGCCAGTCTTCCAGCCTGGCTGCAGAGGTGGCAGTCTACAGGTCAGTGGCAAATAAGGGCCATAGTAAATCTGCTCTTTAAGAGGAGTCCTGTTAGGAACGACTGCATGCTACTCCTTCACGTTCAAGTTGATTAACTAACAGGCCCTCATTTGGAAGGCGATTCCTTCTAAAATACACCACTTCCAAGGAGCTGGGTAATGCCAACTTATGATTCAAGATCCCCCAGCCCCAGCAACCTGTCCTGTCCTTCCTTCTTCCCTCAGCCTCACAACAAGGACTCTCATCTCCCTGGTGAGCTGGAAAGCTGAAGGCAAGGGGCCCTGTGGTTGATGCTACTATTCACCCTGGCCTGGGGCCAGCTTAGATAATAAATACATCCCGTGGCCCTCAGCGCCCCCGCACTTCCTCTGGGCTGGATATGTGAAGCATCTGGGAAGTCAGCAGCTGCCATGCCACCCCAAAGAGGGTGGTGAGGTAATCCCCATACATAGTCCACAAGTGCCTCGGGGTGAAAGGGGCTCTGTGTGGAGGAGAGTGCCTCACTGTATTTCTCTGAATTTCCAGGAGCACTTCACTGATATCCTGGCACCGAGAAGACATGAAACGTTAACCCGGGTTTTCTCGCCACCACAAAAGCATCTTTCATCCCACAATAGACTCCAGATTGGAGGGAAGATTTCACTATATAGTGGCCAGAGACAAGAGGCTCTGTTGAAGTCACTGGCCACCCCCACTCATTTCTGAGGATTCCTACTGTAACCCAGAAAGCTAGGAAGATAGGCACACGGGGCCTGACAGTGTGAATGTTAATGTTAGGAGACATTCAGGTTTGATGGGGCTGGCCATGCCAGAGCAGGCTCTTGTCACCTGGGCTGAGGGGTGCTCTTTGGTGCTGACTAGAGACTCAAAAGATAGGGTAAGCATCACGGGAAAGGTGGCTCTAGGCCACTTCTTAGCATGAAGAGGAGAAAGCTGTCTTAACCATGCCCACCTAAGTACCAGGGGCTTGACAAATAGGAGGAGAAATGAATACTGAGAATTGTACTAGTTAGCGGTGGAGCACCTTTCTCTCTACCCCTCCATCTCCTGTAGCTTCCACCCTGCTCAGAGATTTGGTCAGACTTACTCAGAGCACACACTGGAGGTGGTGGACACAGAAGTGTGCTTCTTGCCATTCAACTTCTCAGAGGCAGCAATGGCCATGACAAACCTCAGAACTTGGTGTTTTCACCAAATTCAAAATGACAGGTGCCCACAGTTCAGTCTCATCCCTATGGGATGAAACCAAACCCAGCAGGAGTGTCTAGGGGACAGCACAGTATCTGGAATGGCCTTTTGCTCTCTTATTGACTTTGAACTTTTTTTTACATAAAGATTACCTTTCAAAAAATTATTTTTATAGTACAAAAAAGTACACAAGTGATAAAAAATTCTGCCCATATGTAAACTCTATACCAGTTCATGTGTCCTTCACGACCACTTAGGTACATCTATCCACATACCCCTTCTCTGCCCCCAAACTGCGGCTTTCCCCTTAGAAATGTCACTTCTGGTAGAGTTGCATCATAACAGCAATAGTGCCAACCAGTGTCATTCCACTAAACAGGCATCTGCCCAGAATAAGCATCAGTGGGGAAAGTGGTATAAAGTTTCAGGTCCTTCAGGAAACTGAAAGAAACTCAAGCTCAACTCAAGCTCAGGAACTCAAATATGGAAATGGAAATCTGTCTTAATGCTGAAGATACTAGGTGTGCTGAACGTTTGGACAGATCACGTGGGGCTCCAAAATGCATGCCAGTCCTTCATATTCAAGCCGATTAACACTCCCTCAATTTGCAAGGCGATGTCTTCTAAAACACACCATTTCCAAGAAGCTGGGTAATGCAACTTACCATGATTCAAGATCCCCCAGCCCCAGCAACCCGTCCTGTCCTTCCTTCTTCCCTCAGCCTCGCAACAAGGAATTATTTCCCTGGTGAACTGGAAAGCTGAACGCAAGATGTTGAAAAGCAATTCGGACTACATGCCAACTTAGGACCCAACACCTACCTGGCAAGATGATTCTACAGGGGATACTTGTTTTCTTCCCATTAGTTTATCTTCAAAGTTGTTCCAAATCAGTATATACAGTTGACCCTTGAACAACACATGGATTAGGGGAACCAAATCCCTGTGCAGCCAAAATTCTGCAAAGAACCTTTGACATTTTCAAAACTTACAACTACTAATAGCCTGTTGACTGGAAGCTTTACTGATAACACAGATTAAGAAGTTTTGTATGGGGGCGGCGCCTGTGGCTCAGTCGGTAAGGTGCCGGTCCCATATACTGAGAGTGGCGGGTTCAAACCCGGCCCTGGCCAAATTGCAACCAAAAAATAGCCGGGCATTGTGGTGGGCGCCTGTAGTCCCAGCTACTCAGGAGGCTGAGGCAAGAGAATCACTGAAGCCCAGGAGTTGGAGGTTGCTGTGAGCTGTGTGAGGCCACGGCACTCTACAGAGGGCCATAAAGTGAAACTCTGTCTCTACCAAAAAAAAAAAAAAAAGTTTTGTATGTTATATACATTATATACTATATTCTTACAATAAAGTTAGAGAAAATGTTAATAAGAAACCATAAAAGAGAAAATATATTTAAATCATAAATGAGAGAAAATACATTAAGTGGACATGGATCATCGTAATAAAGGTCTTCATCCTCATTGTCCACATGCCAGGTAGGTTGAGGAGGAAGAGGAGCCGTTTCTGCTGTCTCAGCCGTGGCGGAGGTGGGAGAAAATCTGCATATAAGTGAACCTACACAGTTCAAACCATGTTGTTCAAGGGTCAACTGTATAGATCTATCTTGTTCTTTTTAAAAGAGTCTTACTCTGTTGCCCTGGCTGGAGTGCAATAGCATGATCATAGATCATTGTAACCTCAAATTCCTGGGCTCAAGCGATCCTCCCACTTAAGTCTACCAAGTAGCTGGGACTACAGGCATGCACCATGACATCTGGCTAATAGAGATGGAGTCTTGCTATGTTGTCTAGGCTGGTCTTGAACTCCTGGTCTCAAGTGATCCTTCCCATCTTGGCCTCTCAAAGTGTTGGGATTACAGGCATGAGCCATCATGCTCCACCAGTCTTGTTCTTTACATTGCTCAATGCAAGATATCTCACAGCATGAAATGTATGCTATTTTCATATTACAAAGGCAACATCACCATTAAAGACAAGTTAGGAACAAATTTACAAACCAAGAATATAACATTTTATTCATTTCCAGATTATGAGTATTACACAGCATATACATATATTTAGATAATATATAAAACAAAGAATGAACCGTAAGAAGAAGTATTGGTCTGAAATTGCTTCATGGGGCGTCTTTAATTCTGTAAGTTCATGGTAAATGTCTCCCCAAACTCTGGGGCAGGCAGCAGGATAAACTCCAGCATTCACTTATCACTCACAGGACTGCTTAATCCCCTACTGTATTTACAATGCAATTGCAAAGTTATGGCATGGCCATTGGTGACAACAACAGACACCAAGTAGTAAATAAAAGAACTATAGCAGAGTGAACTAATATAAATATGCTTTTGCATTGTCCTCCAGACAATTTCTTTTTTAATCTAAGAGTCAAATCCAGGGTCTATCCCTTGAGTTGTATTCGAGTTATTGCTGCAGAAAAACAAAACAAAACAGAAAAGAGGCATCAGTTTAAGCTACCAGAAAATAGATGGTCAGTGCTACTAGCCCCCCCCTCTGGTGACACTCAAGTGGACACTGGGCTATAGGGAACGTATACATGTCTATAGCAGGTAGGCATGGAAGCACTATTGTGTTAGAGGGGACCCATCAGCTGATAAAATTTGAGCAGATAAAGAGGTTAAGATGAAGGATATTCTTAAAGAAGTTCTGTAAACAGGAAGCAGCACAATGCCCCTGAGGAGGGACAGGATCACCTTGTGAAGGTGGAGACTGCAGTTAACAGAATGTTTCACAGGATTATTCCTTATTCAGTGCTGATGGTGGAAGAAGACTTGAGTTCTTATGATATAAATGGAATCTGTATGACCCACGTGTCAACATAGATAGGCTCTGCAGCTGAACTTTTAAGTAGAGCATCTTCCAGAAACAACTCCGCGCAGCTCACTGTCCTTACCTTTGCCTTGTTCTGAACTGGGAGATAAAGTTTGAACTCTGCGGGCAGTTCATCTTCTGAGTAGAGTCTGTCTGAGAAGTAAACCCTTCGGATGCGACAATTTGCATGGATCTGTGGACACAAGCCTTGTTTGTGCTAAGAGAGGCTAAACATGCCTGATTCCTTTTTCCTGGTTCTTCTACAGGCCCTCTCATACTACTATAAAAGCTTATTCTCTTTAGCATGTTCTTGGCTTGGCTTAGGGGTAGATTCTGGCATGAGGAGATTTTACTTACTTTATTCGCCCACTGAATCTGAACAGACTCGTGAATATTTCTTGGACCTTTTTGAAGCCAAAACTCCCTGGACAGTGACTTGGGAACTTGAGCCAGAAACCAATACTGTTCTGCCACATGGGTCACAAGCCAGTATCAGACAGTATATACCCCACTCCCCTACACCCCCAATTTGGGGCTCCATCTGGAAAAGGAGTAGTACCTGCACTCTTAGGGTCTCAATGTAATTTGTGCCATATGCTCGTCGGGTGAAGTCTGATAAGTTGAACTGAATTTGGTTCCAGCCATCATCCAGCCGCATAGGCATGGTGCAGATGAAGGGTTTGACCCGTGTAGTGCTTTGGTAGTTACTTGCCCGAAACCGCCGACGTACATTCTTGTCATCTAATACCTGTGAAATACAGAGAAGAAAAGTTGCATCAACGCCATCTTGGAAGAAGCAAACAATTTTGTGAAGACCAGGACCTGAACTCCCATAGCCTAGTTTCCCAAGGCTGAGATCCAGAGGAGAATAAACACACATAGGTCATACACTGGATGCAGATGGCCCGGAAGTTTATCTTGTCTGTTGCCAAGGCAACACCAGCTGTTTATGACATATGACACACCCGGCAGGCTCTCAGGCCATAGAATGAGTTCATAAACATTCTTCCCTTTGAAAAGTTAAAAATACTAAAATAGTGAATGATGACCCAATATCAAATAATTACATTCCAAATGGATACCAAGCTAACTCTTTAAGCTTTGAAAACTTATAGCTATTGAATAGATTTTCTAGGTGCTTGTTTAAAAGTCTGACATTAAATTTTGACTAATACCAAACTGTCAAAATAACAAGGACTACATTGAGCTTCTAAGAGAGGCAGAAACGAAAACATACAAAAGGATAAAGTTACTTTTGTAGGGCTACTTTTTCCTATAAGTTGAAAGCTATCTCCTTGGTATACCTAAGAGTGACACAGTCATGTACTCACTTGTACTTCGAAGGTAAAATATTTCTTCAGGTTTTTAATAATCATGACAAGGAAAGGAAGCTTAATTCCCAGTGTCTTCTTAGGGTCTGCAGGACATGTGATATATGTGGTGCTGTAGAGAGAGGAAATACCAATAAACATATCACTTGCCTTTTTTCCTTTGTGGTATGCACAACAACAATACATAGTCCAAGAGGATAAACTAGAAAGCAGATCTATAAGATTCAGATACTTCATCCAATGAGTCCTTCAATGCTTGAGTTAGAGGACGCTTTAAAAAATGCTTAATTCGGAAAGAAAAGCTTAACACAGGACTAGATATCAGCAATATAATATTTGAAAAACAGAGTGAGAACAGTAGAAAAACAAAACTAAGATTATTAGGGCACTGAAAACCACATTGGCCACCCACTGACCAGTACAACCTCGCCCACTCCCAACACATACTTTGGTTAAACAGTAATAGCATAGCTAATGCATACTGCTTAACTATACACTAAGCATGTTTTTAAGTGTTTTATACATATTCATTTATTTAATCCTCACAATATGCCTGTAAAGAAAATGTACTGTCATTCTCCTCATTTTATGATAAGACTATTTAGGCCCAGGGGATTAAGTAACATAAGCTCCAAGCAGCAGAGCTGGATTTACATCAGGAAGTCCAACTTGGCATTTGTGCTATATTATCCTTTATAATGTACTGTGCCTCCCTCGTATATGATGTTGCTGTGAGAACAGAACCGGCAACCTACCTGACATTTGTCCCTTCAATCTCAAGCACAAGGGACTGGATGTCATTATCAGTAATTCGTTTGATGTGGCCATTCCGCACCTATAAAGAAGAAAGTTATATTAGTCCAAGGAGTACAAGATAGAAGCCTGTGACACTGTATGCTTTTACATAGTATTTAAGTAAGCCATGATATTACTCCAACATGGGGTCCATCAACCACCCCAGGAATCCCAGGTAATTTGGCAATCTGTAAACCAGGATAAATTTCTTCCAGAAGAAATCAACTCAGTTTAGATTCAGCTAACATTTACTAAGTGCTTACTATGTACTAGGAATGTTCACATACATTGTCACTTCATCTTCACAACAGAACCTAAGTAGGAGACTGAGGATTTAGGGGGCTTTCTGCTGCCCCATACTGCCTCATGTTTCTTTGGCCAGAAAGGTCAAAGCTGAGTATTGGCCAGCGCTGTGGCTCATGCCTATAATCCGAGCACTCTCCAAGACAGAAGAATTGCTTGAGGCCAAGAGTTCAAGACCAGCCTGAACAAGAAGGCAACAGAGTAAGACCCTGTCTCTAAAAAAAAAGAAAGAAAGAAAGCTGAGGAGGGTAGCAACCAAACACTGAAATCATTTCTCCCCTGGGTTTACTCCTACTTTGTATTTCCTTATCTTGTTTTCCCCATCTTTCTACTTCTTCAAATATGAATTCAAGTCCCATCTATGTCACACACAGATGCCTTCTTTGGCATTTTCAGCCCACATTGACCTCTTTTTTCTATGATTTGTTTTGCTGGCTCATGTTGTTTAGACTACACCATTTAGCACTTCATCCTACATGGTTTTATACTATCTGCTGCATATGTAGGAGGTACGTGATGGGGAGGAATTAATACTTATTACAGATTCCTCCTCTCAAGATATTTAGGGAAGAATAATTATCTTCAAGCATCAAACTCTTAAGTGCCTAATATGGAAAGAGCAGAGATAAGCAAAGGCACTTTGGAAACAGGCAGGATGGTAGGGCTGAATGTATTAGCACATGAAAAAGCTCAACTAGGGTTAGCACGAGATATGTCAGAAAGACAAACATGGTCTTTTCCTAAGTATTGTGAAAACAGCTGCTTTGGGTTATATTCAATGACTCAATCACAATGACTAAAGCTCCCCTCTTTCACTAATCAGCCTTCTGATTACAATTTGGCTTTCCATTCGGCTTGCATATAAAGAGAGAACAGTGTTGAATTTGATGGTTGTAATATTTCAACACAGATTATTAGTTATATGGCAATCTGTTTTTAGACATTAGTCTCTGTGAGTAGTCCATCTACCTGGGGAATGCTTGGGGTTCTCCAGGTGACATATGATATCACTCCCACCCTTTTGTACAACTCCGACTAAATCTTGTCTCCTTAAAACAGCATAATAAGCTCAAGCAAGAATAGAGATCAGTTATTAAGCATCATTTCTATTTTGGTGCTTAGTACTGTGCTAGGTATAGACAAGCATTCAGATATTTGCTGACTTAAGGAATCTGCCACCCTAAAAGCTGACACATCTGAATAGGTTTTCAAGGAGTGTTTCAAAAAAGTTCTTGGATAACATATCCACCACAGACTACTGGAGGAAGCCACAGATGCTGGGGTAGATCACAAAAGCCAAGAGGCTGCCAGCATGAAGAATGCCGTTCCACAAAACATATTTGGTGCCCACTGTCAGAGACAGAATGCTGAGCTAGACAGGACCCCAATCTCCGCCAATGTAGCATTTCTTAGGTTCTCAAGACACAGACGTCACATTGAAACAAAGCTGGCAATGGTCAGTGCCCTCCTACTTTGAATTCTGGGCCTCTTTCCAAGGGAGATTAAGAGCACAAAGACTTGGGTAAGTGTAGAACATGCACACACTGCCAACCAAAGTGGTGATATCCCTCCAGTATTTTCTGTGGAAAATTAGGTGGACTTGTTGGTGAAAGAGGAATTAATCAAGACATTATTCCCAAATAACATGAACAGCCCCAACGATAAGAGCTGGCAGTATTCCAACAAGATGTAAATACTACTTTTATAACAAACCACTATTAATTCAATAACATAATCGTTCTTTCTTAAAAAGGAGCATACTGCAAAGATGAAATAGATGGTCAAATTGAAAGAATTAAGAAGTAATTAAACATGTTGCTATTTAGTAAACCTTTAAAGCACAGCCTCAAATCTACATCTACCAACGTCCCTCAGGCCAGAGTCAACAAGAGGCCTCCTAAGCTCCAGAAAGACCAGCCAGATCTCACGAGGAGGAAATGTTAGGGAATCTGCCTTCTGCCCATCTCAAAGTTTATAGCAGATGACTTCAGTGGAACACTCCAGCAAATCTGACCCATTCAGGTCTTTACAGAAGGAAACAAAGCCTTACACTACTGCAGAAGCCAAGACTGGAAGTCAAGAATAGATTCTGTAGTATTCCTATGCTTCTGCCCTAGAGGCAAACTTTTAGTTGGACTTTCCATACCTCCTAGAGAGATTTCTTTCCCTTAAAGCATTACTAGACAACAACCACACACACAAATTTAACTCTTAGAAAATACAGTGATGTGTTCTACAAGAGAATGTGGTGGGTCAATACAGATTTTTTTGAAGGAGTACCCATTAGTCTCTCTAGAGTTTGATCCTGGCTGGTGGTAAGACAAATTAAACAGAGCTTTGTCGAAAGAGAAAGTTCAGGGTGGCGCCTGTGGCTCAATGAGTAGGGTGCTGGCCCTATATACGGAGGGTGGCGGGTTAAAACCCAGCCCTGGCCAAACTGCAACAAAAAATAGCCGGGCGTTGTGGCAGGCGGCATGGTGGGTGCCTGTAGTCCCAACTACTTGGGAGGCTGAGGCAAGAGACTTGCCTAAGCCCAAGAGCTGGAGATTGCTGTGAGCTGTGATGCCACTGCACTCTATGGAAGGCGACAAAGTGAAACTCTGTCTCTAAAAGATAAATAAATAAATAAAACAGAACAAAGAGAAAGTTCATCCCACAAAGAAAAACTCCTGTAACCTCACTGTTCACAGAGGTTGGAAATCAAGTTGATTTGTTAGTATATTATTTACTGCTTTATTAAGTTCAAAGGGCTGCAAATACAAACTCACTGGGGAAAAAAAAACTAGGATGGGCGGCAGTTGATCAAAGATATGATCAACAGAGTACAGGAAACTTCCCAGAGCCTCTTCTCTAGGCTTTAAAACTAGGATCATTAGGGAAAGGTGGGTGGCAACTTGGAACAAAGCCTCCCAACCACCCTGCAAATCTGCCTATCACTGCCTTAAATTATAAAGGTCTTCCAGGAAACAACTCCCTCTCCTCACACCAGCCTGTGACAAACACGTACAGTAAGATACATGTCCTCAGAAAGCAACAACTTCCTTTCCTTAGCTTCTACCAGGCCATTGAGCAGGCCTGACTTTCTGATGAAGATAAAATGAACTGGTCAGCATTTATTTATTGTTCACAGTGGAAGCATGTTTTCTTTCATGTCCCTCTAAATCAGAAAGACCCAACTGTCTTTGACCTGTTAACCATTCATAACACATCCCCACTATCAAAAAATGGGCTAAAAGTGTTTTATTGCTCAAAAAAAAAATTTAAAGCCAATCTTTTATATTTTTTTAATTTCATGAATCCCCTGTTCCGTTGCCCATGAGCTGGGGGTACACCCAGTTTACTGGCGATTATAGATCAGAATGGTTCTCAGCCTCTGCAGACACTGAGCAGGGGCTGAACCTTCAAGCTCATCTTACACTCATTCTCTCAGGCTTTCCATGGTTGCTAGGGCAACTAAAAAAGAACACTGATATTTTTCCCCTCATGTAAGCCCCAGGGAGAAGGGTTAAGCTGAGAGGAAAAAAATACTACTGGGATAGGGAGGAAGCTGACTGGTGCTATATATTTCTGTGAGTGTTTTAAAAATAACACCAGTTATAGACATTCCCTCCCCCTACTTTCATTTTTCTGGCTCCACCCCCTTACCCTGGCAGGCAGCTGAACCCTCAGCCATCTGGCATCCTGGTCTTAATGACACATGTTCCAATTTACATTAAGCCATTAGAGCTGTCCAGTTCAGTAGGGAAAGTCCCTGTCCTGGGTTTGGGGCCCAGCTCCTAGTCAGAAACTAGGCAGAGGGAGACCTCTGTGGGGAGAACTGGGCATAGCTCCACCTCAACAGACAATGCCTGAGCCTTGCAGGCTCCAAAGTTCAAAGGCTTCTCTCCCTTTGCTGCACTTTACAGAGACTATCCAGACAGCAGAGAAGCAACTCTGCGTACACAAAGACCACCCCTTAGTTAATATGAGGACAATTATGTACACTGCTAACCAGTGTTTCCCTATCAGTGCCTTGAAAAGGCAAGTATAACTAAAACCTATGCCCTAGAATTCAATTACAACAAAAACTATTACTTAAAATAGTGAAAAACATTGACCAACACTGGGAAAGTCAGAAAAAAATCGTTTTACTACTTGTATATCCAAATGCACTCAATTCTACTACTGGAAATTACATCAATTTAACGTGTATCCACAAGGTCTGCTAGCTAAAAGCTAGGATGTAGGGAACACTTTTTCTGAAGAGAGACTGTGTTCATTTTTAAAATTAGGAACAGGAAATGGGAATAACATTACCCAGCATCAACAACAAAAGACTCTGGTTCTAATATTTACTTTGGGAACAGGGGAGGAAACAGCAGCAGCTGAGAGAAAGACAAGAAGAGAAGAGGGAGCAAAGAAAGAGAAGCTTTTGTGAATTAATAATCTCATTTTGCCGAGTTTTAGGGTATTGCCAGTAAAGACCAAATATTATACAATGTTACACATGGATATAAGTGGGAAGAGAACCTCCTGGTACTTTCCTCACAAACCAAAAGTAATGTTTACATTAAACATGAGTCCTTTAATAAATACTACACATTCTTGGTAGAGTTTCTCAGGAGTAGAGATGTATCCAATGTACTCTATACTAATATGAAACCAATATATAAAGAATTACATGTTCATATGAACAATAAAACACAAATATAGTCTAGTAAGGGGGCAGAGGGAGAGGGGGAAGGGAGCAGGGGGAGGACAATTGGAAGGAGGGAGGGCAGGGTGAGGGGCTCTTTTACAACTGGAACTTTACTCTGGAAGTGAAAACAATGTAACCCAAAAATATGTACCCTGTGTTACTTTGAAATAGAAAAATAACAATTAAAAAAAATCAATACTGTAAGATTTGCAGGTTCTAGGGCAGCGCCTGTGGCTCAAGGAGTAGGGAGCTGGTCCCATATGCCAGAGGTGGCGGGTTCAAACCTAGCCCCGGCCAAAATAAATAAATAAAATCCTGCACTGAATTATTTAAAAAAAAAAAAAAAAAAAAAAAGATTTGCAGGTTCTAGAAGTTAAGGGATCATAAAGAAACCCCTAATTTCTTCTACACTCTTGGTTTAAAAATTTACAAAGATCTCTATCAGGAAAGGTAGCATAGCCAGGAACACAGACCTTAAGAAGCCAGTTTCAAGTAGGCCAGGGTGGCGGTATATGCCTGTAATCCCAGGGGTTTGGGAGGCAAGGCAAGGAATCACTTGATCCCAGGAACTTAAGGTTGCAGTGTACTAGATTTGTGCCATGGTATTCTAGCCTGGGCTACAGAGCAAGAGCTAATTTCAAGTGTGATGAGAATTATAGTTGTATATAAATTAACTTAGCCTAGAAAGTCAAGGAAGGCCTCCCAGATGAAGCACTTATGAATTGTGACCTGGAGACTAATAAAGAAATAGAGAAAGGTCGGCGCGGGTGGCTCACTAAGTAGGGCGCTGGCCCCACATACCGGAGGTGGCGGGTTCAAACCCGGCCCTGGCCAAAATAAAATTACCAAGAAATAGAGAAATGGGGGGCGAGGGGGTAGGGTCCAGAAAAAGCACAAGCTTGAAGGTAAGACAGAACAGGACTTCTTTTCATTCAGTAGGAATCTACTGCTAAGAGGAGGAACCTGGTGAGGTGAATGAACCTGAAGAACTAGTTAAGCAAATGCCAGACCAGGGCTGTGCGGCCTTAGAGCCACATTAAGGACTGGGAAAGCCATGGTTCCATGATTAAATTATACAATTTCTGAAGTACGGTTTTACCATATACTTCCTATTCCTAGGCATCTAACTAGGCTATTCCTAGGCATCCCTAGCCTCCTCCAACTCTTGGGCTTAAGCAATTCTCTTGTCTCAGCCTCCCAAGTAGCTGGGACTACAGGCCCCCGCCACAACACCAGGCTATATTTTTGTTGTTGTAGTTGTCATTGTTGTTTTAGCTGGCCTGGGCCAGGTTTGAACCTTCCAGCCTCAGTGTATGTGGCTGGCACCCTACCCACTGAACTACGGGGCGCTGCCAGCTAAAATCATTTTAGACTTGAGCAAATCTCTCAGTTCCTTGCCATACAGCACACTACATGCCATAAATTAATAAGTACTAACTGTAGTCACACATCACTTAATGACAGGGATACATCGAAAAACATTATTATGTGAACATCACAGCTTCTACTTACACAAACCTAAATGGCATAACCTACTGTATACCTAGGCTATAGGCTACAAACCTGTACATGAAATTACTGCACTGAATGCTGTAGACAACTGTAACACAATGGCTAAGTATTTGTGTATTTAAACATATCTAAGTACAGAAAAAATATAATAAAAATATGGCATAAGAGAAAAATGGTATACCTGGATAAGATGCTTAGCACGAATGGAGTTTGCAGCACTAAAACTTGCTCTGGGTGAGCCACTGAGTAATGGTGAGCGAATATGCAGGTCTATGACATTACTATATACTGCTGTCGGCTGCAGACTTAAAAACACTGTACAATTTGGCTACACTGAATTTATTAAAAATTTTTTTCTGGGTGGCGCCTGTGGCTCAGTGAGTAGGGCACCGGCCCCATATACCGAGGGTGGCAGGTTCAAACCTGGCCCTGGCCAAACTGCAACAAAAAAAATAGCCGGGTGTTGTGGTGGGCGCCTGTAGTCCCAGCTACTTCGGAGGCTGAGGCAAGAGAATCCCTTAAGCCCAAGAGTTTGAGGTTGCTGTGAGCTGTGATGCCATGGCACTCTACCAAGGATGACACACTGAGACTCTGTCTCAAAAAAAAAAAAAAAAAAAGAAACTATGACAAACACATTACCCTAGGTTTACCAAGTGTCAGAATCAATAATATCACTGTCTTCCACCTCCTTATCTTGTTCCACTAGGTCTTCAGGGGCAATAACACTGACGGAGTTGTCATGTCCTATGATAACAATGCCTTCTTCTAGAATACATCCTGAAGGCCCTGACAAAGGCTGTTTTACAGTTAAACTTTTTTAAAAAGTAAGTAGCTCTGGGGCGGCGCCTGTGGCTCAAAGGGGTGGGGCACAAGCCCCATATGCCAGAGGTGGGGAGTTCAAACCCAGCCCTGGCCAAAAACTGCAAAAAAAAAAGTAGCTCATGCCTGTAATCCTGGCATTCTGTTATGCTTAGGTGGGAGGATTGCTTGAAGTCAGGAGTTGGAGACCAGCCTGAGCAAGAGCGAGACCCATCTCTACTAAAAATAGAAAAAATTAGCTGGGTATGGTGGCACATTCCTGTAGTCCCAGCTACTCAGGTAGAGACAGGAGAATAGCTTAGACCCGGGAGTTTGAGGCTGCTGTAAGCTAGGCTGACACCATGGCAGACTAGCCTGAGTAACAGAGTGAGCCTCTGTCTCAAAAAAACAAAAACAAGTAGGTTATTTATAATAAAAATGATAAACAGTACAGTAGATACATAAACCAGCAACATATTTTATCAAGTACTATGTACTCTACATAACTGTATGTTCTGTAATTTCATATCACTGGCAGTGTAGATTTGTTTACATTTACTCACAAACACGTAAGTAATGCATTGTGTTATGACAGTAAGACAGCTATGATGTCACTAAGTGACAGGAATTTTTCCATTATAATCTTACAGAACCTCTGTCGTATATATAGTCTGTCATTGACCAAAAACTTCATTATGTGACCCATGACTGTATATGCCATGTTACTAACCATGTCATATACGTCTTCATTTGTTTATAATCATGAAACGTTGATGAGAAAACTGAACTGTTAATACTTGCGCAAAATTACACAACTAAAATGGAACATAACCAGGTTTCAAAGATACTATTTTTTTTCTCTTAAAGAACCTGCAATACACAATAGAAAACTGCCATAACCCAATCTAGAGAGCCACAGGAACATGGAGAAGATTTAAGCTCCCATCGAAAATAATGCTTAAGTGCCCATCCAGGGATGAAAAAAAGAGAGAAAGGAAGGGAGGGAGGGAAAGAAAATGATGTTTAAGTTTAGATTTGAAGAATGAGATGTGGAGGGCTATGAGCTTCAAAGAGTGTAGGATAAAATGCAGGGGTTAACAAACATTATGAGCAAGCCATACCCACAAAATAGTTTGCAAATTAAGTGGTATTGTGAATACTGCATTCTCTTCTCACATTCACAAAGCCTAAACAGAAGTCAAACCTAAGTTTTCGAGAGTCTTCATAGAAACCAAATAGAAACGCTTTCTCAGGCGGCGCCTGTGGTTCAGTGAGTAGGGCACTGGCCCCATATACTGAGGGTGGCGGGTTCAAACCCGGACCCAGTCAAACTGCAACAACAACAACAACAACAAAAATAGCCAGGCATTGTGGTGGGTGCCTGTAATCCCAGCTGCCCAGGAGGCTAAGTAAAGAGAATCGCCTAAGCCCAGGAGTTGGAGGTTGCTGTGATCTGCCTGATGCCACGGCACTCTACTGAGAGTGATAAAGTGAGACTCTGTCTCTAAAAAAAAGAAAGAAAGAAAAAGAAAAGACATGCTTTCTCTATAAACTCAGGAAGGAGACTAGTAAAAGATGTGTGAAATAAAAATAATTAAAAATACGCACCATACTCAATACATACCTAATGGAAGAGGTCCGGGCTAGACAAGTGTGTCCTTCCCTCCGCCTCCACTTTGCCCTTACCACAACTTTGCCTTATTCCCTAGGAGAAGGAAAAATGTCTTCTCTATCTTCCCAAATCTACACAATGCCTATCACTTAGCTGTTGCTCAATAAATCTTTGATAAGTGTATCAATTCCCGGCATTGCCCCAACTGGATTGGATTCCAGACTTTATAATACAGCTGAGAAAAAATACACAAACAACAAAGCCTATGGATATGGCTCCAAACTTTCCTTTCCCTCCATCTCCTTCCCTTTCCCTGGGGGTAGGAGACTCACTTCTAAACACTTTCCAATCTACTCTAAATAAGTGTTAGAAATAAATTATTAACTTCTACCATTGTGAGGAATTTGCCTGAAATCAGTGTTCTACAGGTTTTCTTTGCAAAGCGTCTGTTTAATTTAGTCCATTTAACTAATCCTGCCAATCAATTTAAATGTTTTCACGTGTTTATCTCATTAGGCTACCATCTGACCTCTAGTGGCACCGTTAAGGGACACAGCGCACCATGGTTACTTTGCTTTTATATTCTCTGTGTAAACATTTTGACTAATCAAAAAGCTACATTTGAAAAATAAAACACACCACATTGAGATCAAGTTCAGAAGGGTTAAAATAGAAAACTGATAGAAGTTTCATACCAGAAATTCTAAGGCCTCCCCACCACTGGAATTTTTTTTTTTTTTATTGTTGGGGATTCATTGAGGGTACAATAAGCCAGTTACACTGACCACCACTGGAATTTTTTTAGTGTTAGTTCTCTGACTTGCTCTGAAAACCTCTTGTCCTAGGTCAAGTCCCAGTTTCTATTTCTTTTCTTGCTTTCTTTCTTTTTTTTTTATTGTTGGGGATTCATTGAGGGTACACAGAAGCAGGTTAAATTGATTGCTTTTGTTAGATAAGGACCCTCTTGTATTTGTGTCCCGCCCCCAAAAGGTGAACCCTATCCCTTAACTCCCCAAGCCCTCCCTCCTTCCTCTTCTCAGATCTATTTCAATTGACTTATATCAATACTTTTGTTACAATTCAGTTTCCAAGTTCCACTGACACAGAGGCCACTCTTTTCAGGTCTTCTGACAGCCCATTACTAAGTCAAGCCACAGCTGGGAACCAACATCTTTACAATGTTCCCAGAGGTGTAATTTCAGAGTTTGTGATGCTTTATTCCATTGCAAACAAAACCAAGGAACTGAATGAAAACTTTAGTAATGCAGGAAAAAAGTTAAGGAACTGCTTTCCTACGTAATACTCTTGGCAATAGCTCTAGCTTGTGGATAGCATCATCTGAAAGAGAAGAGATTTTTCAAATATGCAAAAGTCCAGCTTAATTATATTCAGAACGTTCAACTGCCTCATGAATGACACTATGAACACACCACACTCAAAGTTGCTCTGAAAATGTAGAAATCCCTAGTACCGAAAAGCAGGCTGCCCATGTTCTCTCCCAACTTCTATGTGGCCCAAGGCTCTCATCTATGGACAAGGAGAAACAGAAGTTGTTCTAAAATCCGAAATCCTTGGCTTCATTACCAATAAATCCAGCTTAAATTGCTCCACATGCATCTCTATAAAAACACCATTCAGTATACCATCTCTCTCCATTCTCTCCAAAGCAGGAGATAGCTAAGGATATTCCCTATATCACCTTCTTCCATATTGGAGTGCCTACCTTAAATTATATTCAAAAATTGGTACGGCTGATTACCTGGGATTTGCACAAGGATAGAAATACCGAAGTAATAAAATGCAGACCAACTCATAGACAGGTAGCGGTTACTTAACATTTCCAAAATGTAGACAGGGTCATTATCTCCTGTTGTCAGTTAAACTATCAGCTGGTCGATGCCTAAATAAAGACACTGTATTTAGCTCTGAGATTATTAATTCAGACAAGACTTTTGTCATCATTTTGCAGTTTTCCTGAAAGGGAAATCAGGCACTAAAGGCCAAGTACCGACTCCAACTCTCAGAAAGTAGAAAAGCAGCTCAAAGCCACAGAATTCTGGTTTATTAGGGATGAGTGAGAAGAAGGAAGCAAATGAATGAAACCCAAGCATCACTGGCTTGGCTGGAGCCTTTCTAGCTATGCCTCTGAGGGTGCCTGAACAAAGAGTCTGTGTCTAGTGCCCAGGACAGTGCCTGGCACAAAACTGGGTATTTGTGGAATCTGTGAACAGCAGTTCCTTTCATCTGTATGTCCCCAAAGCTTCCTCACATAAGTTTAGGCGTTTCACGCTATGAGATGAGCACTATCAACCCCATTATATTGACGATAGGGAAATGGTGGCTCAAAAAAACTGACCAAGTCTGCGGCACGGGACCGCGGTACCAACCACACCACAGCCACCGGACACTTACGCCCCAGCCACGCCCACCCAAATGCAGCCCCAACCCCCGCACGCTGCTTACACCACGCGCCCGCCTTGCGCCTCAGTCCCGCGGGGCAGCCACAAGGAACAGCAGCGGCCTCCCAGCCTCTCCCAGGCCCCAAATCGACACAACTATTCCCCGTCCCCAACCCCCGGACCACAAGGAAGCGCCCCTGCACCCCGCCCCGCCGCCCCTAGCCGACCTTTTTGTCCCAAATTTGCAGGGGCTTGCTGCCGATGCTGTAGAGGATGGAGAGGAAGCCGCTCTGGAAAGTGTTTTTGAACATCTCGCAGGCGGCCTTCTCCGCAGCCGCCCCGGAGCCGATTTAGGCCCCGGAGTAGATATGAACACTGAGTGGCGAAGGCAAAGTAGGGTGTCGGCCCTGGTCTGAAGAAGAGTAGCTGAGCTTCTGACCTCCCCCTCTGCACTCCTGACGGCGGGACGGAGAGACAGGAACGCTATGTTCGCCAACTTGAGCAACGAAAAGGTCACCTCAGTACAGAAACCACGGCAACTGCCGGCCACACCGCTCTCTCCGCCTTAAATGGAGGCGGAAGGCGCCTGCTGCTTAACATGAATCCATCCGCCCATATGGGCCCGCCCCCCTGGGAGCGCGAAACCAATCCCGCCACAAGGATTAGGACTTCCGGTTCTTTCTGCTCACAGATCCCGCCCTTTTGATCCTCCCTTTGTGAAAAGAACTCTGTTGCCAAGGGACTATTTTTTCATCGTTGTCCGAGAACTGCTTTTTTGGACTGCGGAAGGAGATAAAGAGATCACAGATACGTGTTAGCGCTTGCGTGGTGTCATGGAAACGGGGAGGGATGAAGAGAGGGGGTGTGTGTGTGTGTGTGTGTGTGTGTGTGTGTCAGGCCCCGCCCCCTGCAGAGGAAGGAGGAGTTAGGTCACTTAAAGAAAAGAGGAGGGTGGGCGGCGCCTATGGCTCAGTCGGTAAGGCGCCGGCCCCATATACCGAGGGTGGCGGGTTCAAGCCCAGCCCCGACCAAACTGCAACCAAACAAAAATAGCCGGGCGTTGTGGCAGGCGCCTGTAGTCCCAGGTACTTGGGAGGCTGAGGCAAGAGAATCGCTTAAGCCCAGGAGTTGGAGGTTGCTGTGAGCTGTGTGAGGCCACGACACTCTACCAAGGGCCATAAAGTGAGACTGTCTCTACAAAAAAAAAAAAAAAGAGCAGGGCAGAGGGAAGTGGCTCTTGACTGGCAAGGTACCTTACCTGGTGTCCTGCGAACGCCAAATAAATGCTTGTTTATAGCAAGGTTATAGCAAGTTAACCAATATTGAGCGCTAATGGTGTTAAGCGCCTTATATGTTAACATATCACTGACTTTAACATAGGATCATCCCAGTAGGTATCTTAACATGTGAGATGCAGTCAAAGCCATACTATGAGGAAAGTTTACCACCTACAGTGCATTAATTGGAAAACAAAAGCCTGAACATTAATATATACGCAGAAATTAATCAAATTAAACAATAAAGGTCGAGTAGGTTGAGTGGAACCTACAGGTCATTTTTTAAAATATCAATTACCATATAATACCTAGAACATTTTGGAAAAGAAATAAAATAAGCTATGGTATTTCAAGTGTGGAAATCCCAAACATTGAAGACACCCATCAGTCACTGAGCATCTCCAGACATACTACAGTGTGTGCCTCAGCCTGTGTTAGGTTTTATGACTGACGGAAAGGAGCCTGCAGCTGACATCATCATCATTATATCAGTTTTTATCCATTACAGCAGTAAATTGAGCATTTATTATGTATTAGGCACTATATAAAATACTTTAGGCTGTATCAACTCATTAAATCCTCACATCAACCCCCTGGATAATCCAGCCAGAATTTTTGAACTCAAGGGGAAAATATATGACTCTTATTGCCATAGAAAGCAAAAACTTGGGCAGAGGAGAGCAAGATGGCGGCTGAGTAACAGCTTCCTTGCATCTGGGCACCATGAGTCTGGGGAGATAGGACTCCAGGCATGTCTGGCTGGTGGGATCTGCCTATCATCACCCCGTGGATACAGGGACTCAGCGAGAGACTTCTGGACCCCAAGAGGAGGACTAAAACAGTGGAAAACCAGCAAGTGGTCACATGTGTTCAATGGGTCTGAACCCGCCCGCAACTGTAAATTCAGAAGCAGCGAGACTGCAAACCGGAAAGGCCTTACCTGTGAACTGTTTTGGTGTCTTTGGACTTGGCACTCAGTTGAACTGCCTTGGGGAGAGCCTGAGCGGGAGTGCTGAGAACTTTGGCTGCTGTCTAGGGCCCCAGTCTGAGCCGCTGAGCCTGACGGAGCTAATAGTGTTTGGCTGTGGGCCACAGGGAGTCAATGTGAGTGATCTGCCCCGGCAAGCTCCGCCCTCAGGGTCGCAGAGCTAGAAATGGGTGGGAGCTGGTAACCTAGCGACTGAGTAGCCTAAGGGTGGGGTCTGAGCCGCCTTGCAGCCCTAACCCTCAGGGGCAGAGTGAGAACTGTTTTGGCACATTGGGTAAGTTGATAGCCATTTCAGCAGTGATTCCAGCGACAAGCACTTTCCTGGGAAAGCTTCTGCTCAGCAAGTTTACAAGTTCAAAGTGCCTTTGAAGAGGGCTGAAGAGAGATTTAGGGTGTCTACCTGCTGGGGTTTGAGAAATCAGCAGCTTCCAGTCGTATCACAACTGTGATTAACATCTCATAACCCAGAAGACCACGTGTTGCCCAGACAATATTCAACAACATATACATACTGCTTTGTTTTTGGTTGTATTCTGGTTTTTCGTTTGTTTGTTTGTTATTGTTTTATTTGTTTGGTTGTTTTTTTGTTTATTTTGATGTTGATGTTGTTTTGTTTTTAATTTCAACCTTTTCTGTACAGATCTTTTTTCTTTCTCAATTTTTTTATTTTAATTATAATTTCCCATTGCTGCCTTTTTCAATAACTAGAACTTTATTTTTGCTAGTGTTTCTACCCCTATTATTTGGTTTTTCACCCAATTTTATCCCGTAAAGTTTTCTCTTTGCTTGTTTTGGTTTGATTTATAGCATTTTTGTTTTTTCTCTCTACTTCGTGGAGGTGGGGTACTGTGTCTGATCAGGTTAGCAAAGAGCTGCTGACCTCAAGGGAACCACCCAACTGGGCACCCCAAGAAAGTGGTTTTTTTTAAAGGTTGTGTCAAAGTACCCTACTGTACACCTATATTGCTCTGTCTCCCTCTTTCGGTGCCTCTCTTCTTTTTGTCAATATTCCTTTTACCCACCCCCTCTCCTTTCTCTATTTTTTTTTTTCTTTTCACTCGGTCCTCCTTTCTTTCATCCCTTTCTTGCTCTTCAACCTTCTCACCCTTCTGGTCCTGTACCAAAAGAACTCATCGAACCCTTAGTCCACAGGCACAAGAACTTAAAGAGCAAGAGGAAGTGAAAGGAAAATTAGGGCAAGGAAACAGATAAAAGAAATCACTCATGAGGAAGAATCAGCAGAAAACTCCAGGCAACATGAAGAACCAGTCCAGAACAACCCTGCCAAGGGACCATGAGGTAGCTACTGCAGAGGATTCCACCTATAAAGAAATGTTAGGAATGACAGAAAGGGAATTTAGAATACACATGTTGAAAACAATGAAAGAAATGATGGAAACAATGAAGGAAACTGCTAATAAAGTGGAAAATAACCAAAAGGAAATCCAAAAACAGAATCAAAAAAGAGATGAACGATATGAAGAATATAAAAAGGATATAGCAAAGCTGAAGGAACTGAAACAGCCAATTAGGGAACTTAAAGATGCAATGGAAAGTATCAGCAACAGGTTAGACCATGCAGAAGAAAGAATTTCAGAGGTAGAAGACAAAGTTCTTGAGATAACTCAGATAGTAAAAGAGGCAGAAAAGAAGAGAGAGAAAGCAGAATGTTCACTGTCAGAATTATGGGACTTTATGAAGTGTTCCAACATGTGAGTTATAGGAATTCCAGAAGGGGAAGAAGAATGCCCCAGAGGAATGGAAGCCATACTAGAGAATATTAGAAAAGAAAATTTCCCAAATATCACCAAAGATTCTGACACACTGCTTTCAGAGGGATATCAGACCCCAGGTCGCCTCAACTCTAACCAAGCTTCTCCAAGACACATTGTGATGAACCTGTCCAAAGTCAAGACAAAAGAAAAGATTCTGCAAGCTGCCAGGAGTAAGCTCCAGTTGATCTACAGAGGCAAATCCATCAGAGTGACCACAGACTTCTCTAATGAAACTTTTCAAGCAAGAAGACAATGGTCATCTACCTTTAATCTACTTAAACAGAACAATTTCCAGCCCACAATTCTGTACCCTGCTAAGCTAAGCTTCAAAATTGACGGAGAAATCAAATCATTTACGGATATACAAACATTGAGGAAATTCGCCACAACAAGACCAGCTCTACAGGAAATACTTCCACCTGTTCTGCACACTGACCACCACAACGGATCAGCAGCGAAGTAAGAACTCAGAAATTAAAGGACAGAACCAAACCTCCACACTGATGCAAAAGATAAAACTAAGCAATGGACTCTCACAAAATAAGACGAATAGAATACTACCACACTTATCAATTATCTCAATATATGTTAATGGCTTGAATTCCCCACCAAAGAGACATAGATTGGCTGACTGTATTAAAAAACACAAGCCATCCATTTGCTGTCTACAAGAATCACACCTGGCTTCAAAAGACAAATTAAAGCTCCGAGTCAAGGGTTGGAAGACAATTTCTCAGGCAAATGGAATTCAGAAGAAAAGAGGAGTTGCAATCTTATTTTCAGATTCATGTAGATTTAAAGCAACTAAAGTCAAAAAAGACAAAGATGGTCACTTTATATTGGTCAAGGGAAAAATACAACAAGAAGATGTTTCAATTCTAAATATTTATGCACCCAATTTAAATGCTCCCAGATTCTTGAAACAGACCTTACTCAATCTGAGCAATATGATATCTGATAATACCATAATAACAGGGGACTTTAACACTCCTCTTACAGAGCTAGACAGATCCTCTAAACAGAAATTAAACAAAGATGTAAGAGATTTAAATGAGACCCTAGAACAACTGTGCTTGATAGACGCATATAGAACACCCCATCCCAAAGATAAAGAATATACATTCTTCTTATCACCCCATGGAACATTCTCCAAAATTGATCATATCCTGGGACACAAAAAAAATATCAACAGAATCAAAAGAATTGAAATTTTACCTTGTATCTTCTCAGACCATAAGGTACTAAAGGTGGAACTCAACTCTAACAAAAACGCTTGACCCCACACAAAGGCATGGAAACTAACCTATCTTCTATTGAATAACAGATGGGTGCAGGAAGAAATAAAACAGGAAATCATTAACTTCCTTGAGCATAACAACAATGAAGACACAAGCTACCAAAACCTGTGGGATACTGCAAAAGCAGTTTTGAGAGGAAAATTCATCTCTTTAGATGCCTACATTCGAAAAACAGAAAGAGAGTGCATCAACAATCTCACAAGCCATCTTATGGAATTGGAAAAAGAAGAACAATCTAAGAAGAACAATCTAATTTCAGTAGCAGAAAAGAAATCTCCAAAATCAAATCAGAGATCAATGAAATTGAAAACAAAAGAATCATTCAGAAAATTAATGAAACAAGGAGTTGGTTTTTTGAAAAAATAAATAAAATAAATAAACCACTGGCCAGACTAATGAGGAATAGAAAAGTAAAATCTCTAGTAACCTCAATCAGAAATGATAAAGGGGAAATAACAACTGATCCCACAGAGATACAAGAGATCATCTCTGAATACTACCAGAAACTCTATGCCCAGAAATTTGACAATGTGAAGGAAATGGATCAATATTTGGAATTACACCCTCTCCCTAGACTCAGCCAGGAAGAAATAGAGCTCCTGAGCAGACCAATTTCAAGCACTGAGATAAAAGAAACAATAAAAAAATCTTCCAACCAGAAAATGCCCTGGTCCAGATGGCTTCACACCAGAATTCTATCAAACCTTTAAGGAAGAGCTTATTCCTGTACTGCAGAAATTATTCCAAAAAATTGAGGAAGAAGGAATCTTCCCCAACACATTCTATGAAGCAAACATCACCCTGATACCGAAACCAGGAAAAGACCCAAACAAAAAGGAGAATTTCAGACCAATCTCACTCATGAATATAGATGCAAAAATTCTCAACAAAATCCTAGCCAATAGATTACAGCTTATCATCAAAAAAGTCATTCATCATGATCAAGTAGGCTTCATCCCAGGGATGCAAGGCTGGTTTAACATACGCAAGTCCATAAACATTATCCACCATATTAACAGAGGCAAAAATAAAGATCACATGATCCTCTCAATAGATGCAGAAAAAGCATTTGATAAAATCCAGCATCCTTTTCTAATTAGAACACTGAAGAGTATAGGCATTGATGGCACATTTCTAAAACTGATTGAAGCTATCTATGACAAACCCACAGCGAATATTTTACTGAATGGAGTAAAACCGAAAGCTTTTCCTCTTAGGACTGGAACCAGACAAGGTTGTCCTCTGTCACCTTTACTATTCAACGTAGTGCTGGAAGTTCTAGCCAATACAATTAGGCAAGACAAGGAAATAAAGGGAATGCAAATGGGAGCAGAGGAGGTCAAACTCTCCCTCTTTGCTGACGACATGATCTTATACTTAGAGAACCCCAAAGACTCAACCACAAGACTCCTAGAAGTCATCAAAAAATACAGTAATGTTTCAGGATATAAAATCAATGTCCACAAGTCAGTAGCCTTTGTGTACACCAATAACAGTCAAGATGAGAAGCTAATTAAGGACACAACTCCCTTCACCATAGTTTCAAAGAAAATGAAATACCTAGGAATATACCTAACGAAGGAGGTGAAGGACCTCTATAAAGAAAACTATGAAATCCTCAGAAAGGAAATAGCAGAGGATATTAACAAATGGAAGAACATACCATGCTCATGGACGGGAAGAATCAACATTGTTAAAATGTCTATACTTCCCAGAGCAATCTACCTATTCAATGCCATTCCTATCAAAATACCAACATCGTACTTTCAAGATTTGGAGAAAATGATTCTGCGTTTTGTATGGAACTGGAAAAAACCCCGTATAGCTAAGGCAGTTCTTAGTAATAAAAATAAAGCTGGGGGCATCAGCATACCAGATTTTAGTCTGTACTACAAAGCCATAGTGCTCAAGACAGCATGGTACTGGCACAAAAACAGAAACATAGACACTTTGGATCAAATTGAAAACCAAGAAATGAAACTAACATCTTACAACCACCTAATCTTCGATAAACCAAACAAGAACATATCTTGGGGGAAAGACTCCCTATTCAATAAATGGTGTTGGGAGAACTGGATGTCTACATGTAAAAGACTGCAAGTGGACCCACACCTTTCCCCACTCACAAAAATTGATTCGAAATGGATAAAGGACTTAAATTTAAGGCACGAAACAATAAAAATCCTCAAAGAAAGCATAGGAAAAACACTGGAAGATATTGGCCTGGGGAAAGACTTCATGAAGAAGACTGCCATGGCAATTGCAACAACAACAAAAATAAACAAATGGGACTTCATTAAACTGAAAAGCTTCTGTACAGCTAAAGAGACAACAACCAAAGCAAAGAGACACCCTACACAATGGGAAAGGATATTTGCATATTTTCAATCAGACAAAAGCTTGATAACTAGGATCTATAGAGAACTCAAATTAATCCACATGAAAAAAGCCAACAATCCCATATATCAATGGGCAAGAGACATGAATGGAACCTTCTCCAAAGAAGACAGACGAATGGCTAACAAACATATATGAAAAATGTTCATCATCCTTATCTATTAGAGAAATGCAAATCAAAACCACCCTGAGATACCATCTAACCCCAGTGAGAATGGCCCACATCACAAAATCTCAAAACTGCAGATGCTGGCGTGGATGTGGAGAGAAGGGAACACTTTTACACTGCTGGTGGGACTGCAAACTAGTACAAACTTTCTGGAATGAAGTATGGAGAAACCTCAAAGCACTCAAGCTAGACCTCCCATTTGATCCTGCAATCCCATTCCTGGGCGTCTACCCAGAAGGAAAAAAATCCTTTTATCATTAGGACACTTGTACTAGACTGTTTATTGCAGCTCAATTTACAATTGCCAAAATGTGGAAACAGCCTAAATGCCCACCAACACAGGAATGGATTAACAAGCTGTGGTACATGTATACCATGGAATACTATTCAGCCATTAAAAAAAATGGAGACTTTACATCCTTCGTATTAACCTGGATGGAAGTGGAAGACATTATTCTTAGTAAAGCACCACAAGAATGGAGAAGCATGAATCCTATGTACTCAATTCTGATATGAGGACAATTAATGACAATTAAGGTTATGTGGGGGGAGGAAAAGCGGAAAGAGGGACAGAGGGAGTGGGGTTGGGCCTTAGTGTGTGTCACACACACAAAAAAAAATAATAAAAAATAAAAAACCAAAAAAAAAAAAAAAAGAAAGAAAGCAAAAACTTGGGACGGCGCCTGTGGTTCAGTGGGTAGGGCGCCAGCCCCATACACAGAGGGTGGCAGGCTCCAACCTGGCCCCAGCCAGGTAAAACAGCAATGAGAATTGCAACAAAAAATAGCTGGGTGTTGTGGCAGGCGCCTGTAGTCCCAGCTACTTGGGAGGCTGAGGCAAGAGAATCGCTTAAGCCCAAGATTTGGAGGTTGCTGTGACCTGTGATGCTATGGCTGTCTACCGAGGTGGACAAAGTGAGACTCTGTCTCAAAAAAAAAAAAAAAAAAAAAGAAAGAAAGTCAAAATTTTAGGCTGGGCATGGTGGCTCATGGCTGCAATTCCACCACTAGGGGAGGATGAGCTAAGATGATCATTTGAGAACAGGAATTTAAGAACAGCCTGAGCAACATAGCCACACCCTGGTCTCTACAAAAAAAAATCAAAAATCAGCCAGCCTACAGTTCTAGCTACTCAGGAGGCTGAGGATCACCTAGATGCTGAGGTTGCAGTGAGCTATGATCTTGCCACTGCACTCCAGTCTGGGCAATAGAGCAAGACCTTGTCTCAATCAATCAATATTGCTCTTTTAAAAAGTCAATTGTGCTGGGCATGGTTGCTTTCACCTGTAATCCTAGCACTCTGGGAGGCTGAGGTGGGCGGATAGCCTTGAGCTCAGGAGTTCAAGGCCAGCCTGAGCAAAAGTGAGACCCCATCTCTACTAAAAATAGAAGAACTGTGGCAAGAGGATCACTTGAGCCCAAGAGTTGGGAGTTTGCTGTGAGCTATGATGCCACTGCACTCTACCCAAGGTGACAGCTTGAGAATCTAACTCAAAATAAATAAATAAATAACAAGTCAACTGTATGAAAATGTTATTTTGGATGATTTCTGGAGACCACATACTTTAGGCAGGTGAACAATTTATTTCTTGTTATTAAATTGTTCAAAACATCCTAGGAAAAAATTCAGTTAAGAGAGAAGATTCAGGGCGGCACCTATGGCTCAATGAGTAGGGCGCCAGCCCCATATACCGAGGGTAGTGGGTTCAGTCAGTCATAAAACTAGCCCCAGTCAAACTGCAACGACAAAAAAAGTAGCCGGGCGTTGTGGCTGGCGCCCGTAGTCCCAGCTACTTGGGAGCCTGAGGCAAGAGAATCGCCTAAGCCCAAGAGCTGGAGGTTGCTGTGAGCTGTGACGCTACAGCACTCTACCGAGGGCGACAAAGTGAGACTCTGTCTCTAAAAAAAAAGAGAGAGAGAGAGGACACAATATTAAGAAAGAGAAATAGCTATTCGAAAGAGTTATTATGGTTATTCAAATAAGACACATAACTTTACCAATTTGAAAATCTATACAACATTATTTTCTAGGAAAAAATTACCAATATTGAGTCTAGAAGTAGAAAACCAAATAAAATAATCATAGAAGAAAAGAAGATAACTACTGATCTCCTTCAGATGGATCTGAGTCAAATTATTTTATGTGAGCTTACTTTTTCCTCATTAATGCAATATAGGTTCACTGAGGAAACTATGAAAAATAACATTATAGGCCAGGTGTGGTGACCAATGCCTATAAATCCTAGCACTCTGGGAGGCTAAGGCAGGTAGATCACTTGAGGTCAGGAGTTCGAGATCAGCCTGCACAAGAACGAGACCTGGTTTATTTTGTGGCAGGTTCCTGTACTCCCAGCTACCTGGGAGGCTGAGGCAAGAGGATCTCTTGAGCCCAACAGGCTGTGAGCTCTAATGATGCCACAGCACTCTATTCAGGGTGATAAAGCGAGATTCTGTATCAAAAAAAATTTTTCTTTTGGCACCAAAATAAACTTGTAGTAAGTTGTTATTACATGTATGAACAGGAATTAGTTTGAGGCAGTAAGAATAAGACATCAATTTGAAAAGAGGCCCTACCAGAGTAACATGAATTCTGTTAAAATTGATGAATAAACATCAATTTTTATGGTGACACTTGGGTGGAAGAATGATGAAAACACTGCTGCTTTACAAAAAGTGGTAACAGTGTCCCAAGGAAATCAGCAGTTTACAAATGGATAACTTGTTTAAAGAAGGGATGACATGATGTTGAAGATGAATCCCACAGTGGTAGACCATCCACATCATTTTGTGAGGATAAAATTAATCTTCATGTTCCTATCGAAGACGACCAATGATGAACAGCAGAACAAAAGTTAACACTATAGGCTGGGTGTGGTGGCTCACGCTTGTAATTCTAGCACTCCAGGAGGCTGAGGTGAGTAGATTGTTTGAGCTCAGGAGTTTGAGACCAGCCTGAGCAAGAGTGAGACCCCATCTCTAAAAAATAGCTGCATGTTGTGATGGGCAACTATAGTCCAGTCCCAGCTACTCAGGAGGCTGAAGCAAGAGATCTATTGAGCCCAAGAGTCTGAGGTTGCTGTGAGCTATGACACCATAGCACTTTTCCAAGGGCAACAAAATGAGACTCGGCCAAAAAAAAAAAAAAAAAGATCTAACACTGCAGACATCCGAATTATTTTAGCTTACACAATTCTGGCTAAAATATTAAAATTGATCAAACTTTCCACTTGATGGGTGTCAAAACTGTTGTACCCAGATTGACTGTGACAACAGCAGAGCTTTCAATGGCAATTTTAAAGAAGTGGGATCAAGATCCTAAAGCATTTCTGTGAGGAATTACAGCAGAAAGTGAAACATGGTTTTACCAGAACAATTCTGAAGACACAGCACAATCAAAGCATAGGCTACCAAGAAGTAAAAAATGGTCCAGTCAAAGCAAAAGTGGACTGAGCCAAGGTCATGGCAACTGTTTTTTGCAATGTTCAAAACAATTTGCTTGTTGACTTTCTGAAGGCCAAAAGGAGGATAATACCTGCTTATTATGAGAGTTTTTTGAGGAAGTTATCCAAAGCTTTGGCAGAAAAACAGTCAGGAAAGCTTCCCCAGAGAATCCTTCTCCACTATGACAATGCTCCTGCTCATTAAACAATTGCAATATTGCAAGACTTTTGATGGTAAATCATTAGACCTCCACCTTACAGTCCTGGTTTGACTCCTTTTTTTTTTTTTAGGAAATGAAAGTTTACTTAGAAATTGCAAACATTTAGCAAAGATAAGACAGACGCTATTTCCCATATTCTACATTAATACAATAATTTATAGCTGGTTTGGTACATGGTCACATGATAAAAACAAATCTAATGGAAAGAAGAACGTTTCATTCTGCTTTTCTGCCACTTATCACAATTTAATAAGTACCAGTAAGTACTGGAAGACATCTGCATAGGAAGATTAGAATCCTAGGGCTGTTTGTTAACATACATTATTATATTGTAAGAATAATATAAAAGAAAATAGGTAAGAGATACAATTAACATGCAATTTAAGCTATCATTTTGAAAAAACAGGACAGAATTTACTGAACACAATGAAAAATTTGTTGCTAATGATGTTGTTGCAATCAGCATTGTCATGTATTTCACATGGCAAGAATTTCTTCCTCCTTAAATAATGCTTGGCAAATTGGAATAGGTTTATTCTATCTCTAGACCATTCTTTTCTTCTTAAATTAAATCATAGCTGTGTATATCAATGCGATCACGGGGTACAATGTGCTGGTTTTATATACAATTTGAAATATTTTCATCAAACTGGTTAACATAGCCTTCACATAAGGACTTTTATATTCTACATTTAGTAAATTTCACATGTACCCTTGTAAGATGCACCGTAGGTGTGGACCCACCAATTACCCTCCCTCTACCGTTCCTCCTCCCTCCCCTCCTCTTTCCCCATATTCTTGGGCTATAATCGGGTTATAGCTGAAAGCTATAAATTGGTTTCATAGTAGGGCTGAGTACATTGGATATTTTTTCTTCCATTCTTGAGATACTTTGCTAAGAATATGTTCCAGCTCCATCCATGTAAACATGAAAGAGGTAAAGTCTCTATCTTTTTTTAAGGCTGCATAATATTCAATGGTGTACATATACCACAATTTATTAATCCATTCATGGGTCGATGGGCACTTGGGATTCTTCCATGACTTAGCATGAATTGGGCTGCAATAAACATTCTGGTACAAATATCTTTGTTATAATGTGATTTTTGGTCTTCTGGATATATACCTAGTAGACAAATTGTAGGATCGAATGGCAGATCTATTTTTAGATCCCTAAGTGTTCTCCAAACATCTTTCCAAAAGGAACGTATTAGTTTGCATTCCCACAACAGTGTAGAAGTGTTCCCTTTTCTCCACATCCACGCCAACATCTCTGGTCTTGGGATTTTGTGATGTGGGCTACTCTTACTGGAGTTAGATGATATCTCAAAGTAGTTTTGCTTTGCATTTCTCTGATGATTAAGGATGATGAGCATTTTTTCATATGTCTGTAGGCCATATGCCTGTCTCCTTAGTTTTTCTTTATGTAAGTATTTCAGCTGGCAGGGGAGATACTGTGATCACAAAGGTGGTTTTCCCAGGGCGAGGGTTATTCATTGCACTCTGGTCATGCTGAGCCCTGCGATTTCCCCAAATGTGGGAAACTCAACTACATAATTTGTGGTGGGGGACTGCGTTCCTGCTCTCCCCTTAGAAAACTCGAAAAAATAGCAGTTTGACTCCTTCTGACTGCTTTTCCCCCTCTACAGTTTCTTGAAACATCTGTAAAGGCCACCCATTTTTCTTCAGTTAATAACATTTTTTTGTGTGTGTGGTTTTTGGCTGGGGCTGGGTTTGAACCCGCCACCTCTGGCATATGGGACCGGTGCCCTACTCCTTGAGCCACAGGCACCACCCCAGTTAATAACATTTTTAAAAAGAGACTGGATTGATATGATTAAATTCTGAGACTCTCAGTTCTTTAGGGATGGACTAAATGGCTGGTATTGTCGCTCACAAAAGTGTCATGAACTTGATGGCACTTGTGTTGAGAAATAAAGTTGATATTTTTTATATTTTTTATCTTTATATTCCATGTTCTATGAATTTTTTGAAGTCTCCTTCATGCAAGAAAAACCCTGCTAATAAATCGCCACTGTTAAGGACTCATACAATTAGAATGGAGTAGTCAAATAAAAGTAATATATAAAACGGGAATCCAATTGGGCAATAAAGTGGCTGCAATCTGGGTGGTGGGGGTAGAAACTCATTTGGTACAAATCAATCAGGCAGTTAAATGTTGTGCAAAAGGTAAGGTATTGTGTGAGGGACAATATGTGAGGTGGTTTTGAGAATCCCATTACTACAAGAAGAGGCTTAGTTTATTCATTTGCTGTTTGAGAACCATCACAGAAGCAATACCCAGTCCTGTGCCTGGTCCAGAATCTCTGACCATTACCATTACCACAGTCCTGAGTTAAGGTAGAATGTGTCACCTTGGTGGGGTGTCAAAACACATAGGGATTATGGCAAGTAAACTAAACCCAGGATCTCAGTAATCCACATCAAAGTGAGGAATACATTTCTGATTATGATGATATATATTGTGAAGATATTTGAAATATTTAAGAGGACCTAATATCTTAGATGCTCTGATGCTTTGAATTTAATTTGAAATGCTTAAAGGAATTTGAAATTAGACCTATGATTTTAATTTAAAAATGTCTGAATAAAATTTAATTAAGCTTGTAAACAATGACTGTTTAAGAGATTTTAATGTATTATATTTAAGAGTTTAAATTTAAGTTTGTTGGTATTTGAATGCTTAGGAAGATTTCATCAGATTTTAGGTCTTTCACAATAGCTATTAAAAGTGTGCACATAAAACAGATTTAACAGGTGACTGAGTTTGGAATGTCTCAAGAAACCGGGCAAAGTGTGCAAATGATGTTTTGGATTTAATCCATTAAGTTTTGATTAATTGAACATCAAAGATTAAGTAAAATTGTTCATATTTATATACAAAATCAACCAGTTTGTAGCAATAACAAGCTTTGTAAATTGATCTTAAAGACACAAGACAAATTAGACTTTTAAGGTCCAGCTTCAATAACTATGAAATTATTTAAGATAGCCAGTAATTAAGCATCCCTTCCAGTGCCCCGAAGCCCTGCTCAGATGCTAACACCCAATGGACAGTGTCTGTTCATGGGAGTCCAAACCCAGGAGCTCCCTCAGAGCAGGTGCCCTTGAGACACGCAAGGGCCTTGGTAGACACTGGAAGGTAGTTTATTCTCCACCTCTCCTTGCTGATGGGGATGGGAAGTAGAGCAATGAGGTGAGGGGCTCTTAGCTGGGAGTAAAGATGGAAGAGTGTCCTGAAAGACTGGAGTGTTCCACTGGCAGATGAAGGACAACTGCATCCAGCCTAGCAGTTACATGCAAAGACCACTGGCCTGATGACCAGAAGAGTCAAGGGTAGGCAAAGCTCCTGTCAATCTGAGGGAGAAGTTCCAATGTGACTCTGCAAGGCTCCTGCACATTATATTTTTATTATTTATTTATTTATTTTTTGCAGTTTTGGCCGGGGCTGGGCTTGAACCTGCCACCCCTGGTATATGGGGCTGGCACCCTACTCCTTGAGCCACAGGCACCACCCACAGTATATTTTTAAACAAACTTTTAAATTTACATTCAGTAGAATGAGCTCTTTTTGGTGTATAGTTTTGACAAAGGCGCCAAGTCATATAACCATTACCACATTTAGGACACAGAACAATTCCATGCCCCCCTCACCCCACCAGAATCACCTCATACTAATCTTTGAAGTCATCCTTAACCCATGGCAACCACGGGTGTGTTCCCCATTCCTGTAATTTTGCCTCTTCTGGAATGCCGTATAGATGGAATCATTCAGTATGTAGCCTTTAGAGCCTGGCTCCTTTACTTAGCAGAATGCATCTGAGACCACATTGTTTCAATACCATGTAGAGTAATATTCTGAAAATGTTGCTCATCCATTTTGCCACCAGGCCCCTCTAGCCACAACTATTTAAAAATATTGGCTGGCCCTCAGCATGCTTACTTTTGAAGGCTTTTGCATGACATTTAGAATACATTAAAATGCAACTATTTTTGATATTTAAGGTAACTTTTTTCCTGTAACTTTTTCTTTCTTTTTCTCTTTTTCTGTTTTTCTTCACCTCACTCTAACGGTCAGGAATTTCCTGTAACTTTTTAAAAGAATCAGTAGAATTTGCTTTTAAAACTATTATTTGTGACTCTTTACTAATTATCATAAAAATATTTTTAAAAGCAAATACTGAATTTAACAATTAATGAAGTTCACAGGATTATACATCTTAAGACATTTAATTCCTTCAGTATGCGGAGCATTCTCCTGGGTCTCTTCCAGTCTAAGACAAGAAGCTCCTTCCTGGAGCCTTCTGTGCAGGATTCTAATGGAGAAGTGGACAGTGTGCCTCTTTTGGAACATACCTGGATGTGCATTCACTGCGACTGCAGTGAGGGTTACAGCGGCTTTGTTCTGCTTTATAAAGAAGTTCTTAATAAATTAACTAAACCTTTGGTGATCGCCAGGCAGACTAGCAGTAAATAAAGAGGCTGGCGACAGTCCACAAATTAAAAGAAAAAAAAGGACATTTAATTCCATTTATTAATTTTTAACTTACTATGTAAAGAGGCTGGCAACAGTCCACAAATTAAAAAAAAAAAAAGGACATTTAATTCCATTTATTAATTTTTAACTTACTATGTTAGAGACAACATTTTTTTTCAGGTCTCATAGTCCCCTGGAAAGCTCATGTACCACAGGCACCATGCCCCAAGTGCTTGATAGAGCCCCCCCAAAACTCCATGACTAGTCTTCATGATTCCAGCCTGCACCAGTGAGGGAAGGCATGAAAGAACAAACACCCTTTCTAAAAACATCCTATGGCATAGTAATTCTTTTTTTTTTTTTTTTTTTGAGACAGAGTCTCATTTATTAACCCTCGGTAGAGTGCTATAGCGTCACAGCTCACAGCAACCTCCAGATCGTTGGGCTTAGGCAATTCTCTTCCCTCAGCCTCCTGAGTAGCTGGGACTACAGGCGCCAGTCACAACGCCTGGCTATCTTTTTGTTGCAGTTTGGCTGGGGCTGGGTTTGAACCCACCACCCTTGGTATATGGGGCCAGTGCCTTACCCACTGATCCATAGGCACTGCCCAGCATAATAATTCTTAAGATTTGATCTCAGGAGAGGGGAGAAGGAGTGGGCATTGGTGTGCTCCCACTTAATGGGCACGATGTACGGGTATATGACACACCTCCTGGGTGCGAGACACTACTACAAGAGGGACTCTATCTAACAAATGGCAAACCTTGTAACCTAGTTGTTTGTACCCTCACATTAACCTGAGATGTGTCTTATTCATCACAGCAACACCCGTGATACTGAAAAACTAGAAACAACCCAAAGCCTATCAACAGTACATTGCTTCAGCTGTGGTACATCACACAATGGAATACCATGCAGCCCTGAAAAGGCGGGAGGCACATTTACACACGCTAACAGCAATTTTCACAACTAAGTGAAGACACAAGTTCCAAAAAGCAATGTGTGGTCTGAGTACATTTCTGTAAAAATGACAGTCACTCTAATTTTAAAATGTTAGTAAATGTGGGAAAAATGGGAAACTATACAACAAATTTAATAGTTGTTACCTCCAATAGAGAAAGACTTATTTGTGTGAGCATGTTGTGTGTGTGTGATTGGTGGGGAAGGGGGACTTTCATTATCTGCTTTTCTGTAACATTTGAAGTTTTTACAAGAAGCATATAGTACTAATATTACTTTGGTAATCAGAAAAATGTAATAAATATATATATATTTTTTATTGTTGGGGATTCATTGAGGGTACAATAAGCCAGGTTACACTGATTGCAATTGTTAGGTAAAGTCCCTCTTGCAATCATGTCTTGCCCCCATAAAGTGTGACACACACCAAGGCCCCAATAAATATTAAACAACTGAAACACAAATGGGACTATTGGAAGTTGAGAACTGGTGTTCTGAGTGTTCAAGTATGTTGAGGATGAGCTCAAGATGATTCTTGGGTTAGCCAGCAACTTGTCCTCTTCTCCAGGTCAAAACAACCTAAGCGAAAACACCTCCTTTCTCTTCTTTCTACAGCCAAACATTCTCTCACCAAACCATAATCATCCACAAAACACAAGATTATTTGATAGGCTGCAGAGGTTTCTGGAAAATAAGATTTCCACATTGGGAAATTAAAGAGAGCCTTGGTTGAGGAGGGAAATTAGAGGACAATATTATCCCTCCAAGTTCTACATGACAACTAAAGAACTCCTAAGCCAATCCACTGTGTGTCTGTTTGGACAAGATGCTCCACATCTAGAAAGGACCTCAAATACTAGAAGGTGAACATAGTTGACAGATACATGATGTGTAAACACACACACACAAAGCATGCTCATAGGATATGCTAATTTTAATGAGGTATTTTGATGCCATCCCAGAGATCTGGGAGGTCAATAGGAATTTGCAGTCTTGAGTCAAAATGGCCCCAGAAGACGGACAGCTTGAGAAAACTAGGCTGGTGATGTAGCTGGAAAGCACCACATCTCTCTGCTTTGTGCCCACTGGCCTTCCAAAGTCTTCTGGTGGTGGATCACAGAGTCTCAAGCTCTCATACTTGAGGAACTGCATGGATACCACAGAAGCTGGCACTATGATGCCCAGGTGGTCCTGAAAAGGGCCTCTTTGCTTTGCTCCCATAATTATGTCAAAAATTGTGAGCGTCCACACCGGGTCAGAACAAGCAGCAGAGAAGGAATGCTATACAGACCAAGCAGCTTTTGTGGAGACCTGGCTGGTGTGTGATCCAGCTGCCTGGGTGTCCAGCTCTGCCTATGGCTTCTGCTCCCGTGGATGGTGGAAGATGGAAGCCAGCAGTCAGAGACAAGGCTAGATGGCTACCACTCTCACCTCTCCTGGCTGTCCTAGGAGGTGAGGACCAAGGGAACCAGTGAAGGCTTATTTGTAAAACAGGTTCTCTTTTGTTTCCTCCACTTAACAAATGCAACTAGCGCTGCCATGCCGGCCCCTCACGAGTGGGCCACTTTCCCTTCCAGTACATGGGTGCTTCAGAACAGATTCAGAAGCAGCCCTTGGATCTGAGACCCCGACCCCTCTCCTGCCTCAGAACAGCAGACTTAACTGTCCTCCAAGGCAAGACGTTGCTGTGTATGGGGGTATTTAGGGTGGCAGGATCAGGAGATGAAGTGAAATGTGGAGACATTCATAGTCATTCAAGGTGACATTTACCCATCACCTGCCATGCTAGGTGTCTCATCTGATTTGGAAGGGGGTCAGGAAGGATGCTGGCTAAGGGATGTGCTCAAGGCAAGGCCCAGCTTTCCTGGCTCACTGAGTCTCTTCTTTACACTTATCTCTATAAATAGCATCCTTCAAACTGGCTCTCCTGGCCTCAGAGACGTCCCCTGCTTTCTCTGGTTACAACCTGGCACAAAAGCACATCTGTCTCAGTCCTCTGTGGCCACAAATCTCTATACATGGCTCCTTCCATACTGAAAACTCTCCATACATTTCTTTTAAAACCTTTTATTCAATAATATATACTTTTAAAATAATAATATGTAATTGCCCGCCATGCCATGTATTGCTCCCGCTGCCCCACTGTGAAGCCTGTGGCCAGCTCCTTAGCATCGTTTGCTATAAAAACAGGCAGCCACAGGACAAACCAGGGGGCACAGGAGAGCAACGTAACCAACAACCATTTTGCATACCCTTCACATTTCCCATGCTTTCTGGGTCGGGAGGAAGTCAACAGGAAGCCAAAGGCAAGTGAACCTTTTACATTCGGAAGTGAGGTTTGATATACGGTGGCGGCTGCCCTTCAGCTGGTCTAGTTCGTGCTCGCCAAACCTGCCACCATTTTGTGTCTGCTCACGGAACGTGATCTCTCTACACACGTTTGATTTGGTTCTTGTTCTGCTTATGGAAAAGTGGGAGGAACCGCAACAGACCTGGGGAAAGAGACGGGAGGAGGGGAAAGATGGCATTAATCAACCTGAGCAGTGAGGGGCAGGCCTCCCTGCTGTGGGACAGAGTGCAACATGGCCTTCCTATGTCACTTGGTGGACAACCTTGATAGAACTCACTCTGTGATTTCAGGTTATAGTCAGTGCCCTCTGCCCTCCTCTTCTGGTCACCGTTAACAGAGGCAGTCTCTAGCACAGCCTTGTGTTGAGGAAGGCACGCGTTCTGGAAACACCAGAAACAGCGTGTGAACCAGTCTCCTACTCCTCTGGGGTCCAGGACGCTGACTGTATTTGCCCCGAAGCCTCTGGACCATTCTGTGCAAGCCAAGTTACAAGTTCAGCAGTCCCAACGCTAGCTCCCTCTCAGATCTGACCTGATTTATTGAGGACATCTTGGGACTAATAATCAGAGGACTATCTTCACTCAGGAAAAGGGCCGAGTCCACTAATAAAAAGCAGTAAGTGAACTTAAAAAATATTTTTAACCCTCTCCTGGAAATAGCTGTCTGGCATGACCTGGAAACCTCCTTTCTCCTCCATGTCCAGCATAGCGAGTGGGTGGTGAGATGCCAACAGTGGAATTCTAGAAGCAATGTCTCCCAGAACAGGGCTACAATAGGAAGGACCATGCACCTGGCAAGGAGTCATACAAAAGTCATTTCATGATAACTTTCTTTGGGTAAAGGGTGGCTCCACTGCTGAGTGTTTGAGAAGGGTTGCATGGTACTTAAGGTTAAGAACGAAGGGACTATGTTTGCCTTTAAGCATTTCAACTGATTTCCAAGCATCCAGCTCCCCAGAGGATCAGGGAGAAGCAAGCACGGTAATTAAAGACACACCCATCTGCCAAACAGCATTCTGTACCTGCATGTGTTGCAAGGAACATCATAGGGAGAGATTTTCACAAATGCAGAATACTGGGCCACAAGGTTAAAGTTGTGCAATAAAACAAGGCAATCTCAAGGGGTAGGTGTGGTATAGCTAAGGAGCAAGTACAAAGAGACAGAGCCACCAGGCAAGGGCACCCCTCCACTCCCACTTCTGCTAAACGGAGTTTTCACAGCAAGGTGCGACAAAGACCTTTGCAGTTCAAGGTTTACCCCTCCCCCCCAAAACAGGAAGCACAAGTTAAGGTCCTCATAGCAATGGTGTCTTCCATTTGGGAAGGCTGGTTATTGTCAACATTTTTATTTATGAAAACAGAATGTAACATGGCATTTTTCTTCCCCCTAAGGGCAGCAGCACATAAATCATACATCAGTCATCCAGTGATACAGAGGTGGCCAATTGTGTCTGAAGTAGTCACTTGCAAAAGATCACAACCCAGGCAGTAGTGTTGCTTTTCTGCAAACAGAAGGAAATAGAAGGCTCCATGGTTCTTGAAGGTTATCCAAGCTTCCCACTGGATGTCAAGATTTCTGTCCCAACCTTAGTCACCACTTACAGCAAGCAGAGCCAGCAAGTATAAAACCGTTAATTTATTGATTCAAAGTTTTTTTTTTTTTTTTTCAACAATCCCCAATACATGCAGTTCAGGGTTAAGTATCACATTTGTAGCACATTGTTGAGTCTCAACACAAAAATATGTATCACCTGTATAATCCCATCACATCTTTTCCCAGCCTCTACAATACCTGGTTGGGAGTGTTTCCGTTAACACATCTATCTAGCTCAAAAGCATGGTGTTACTGTTTTTCTTGGCCAGATGTTTCCCTGCCACTTCTGTTCCCTCCAGTCCCACTCTGGGGTTGGTTTTTCAAAGGCAGGACATTATCCAGTCTTAATTTATTAAGCTCACTGACAAACTTTGGCTCCTTGTGTGCTCGTGTGGACCCTGTTTTTGCTTTTAGACACATTTATTTAAATGACTGTGACTCTGATCAGTTATTATCCACTCATTTATTGCAGGAGGGAAGTTTGCTTTTTCCTGTGGGTGCTCACACAGTAACACAGGTTTCTGAACTAATCATTTAATCTGAACTGGCATTAAATGCATTATTTATTTAATGCATATATAAAAATTCTTCCAGTTGTTGCATGTGTCCATCCCAAAGTAGTTCTGCTTCTGTCCTTGTCAACGCAGCACCCGGGAGAACCTAAGTCATTTCCCTGAGTAGGCACAGACTTTGCGTCCCAGGCACCCGCCCGCTCTGGGACTCAGCACCTGACGCGAGAGCACCACCTTTCAGCCTCACTGGAACCAACCCAGGGGCAGTGCCCTCCCCAGAGCACATTCCAGAACGCGAGCTTGGTGTCCTCTCATTTCATCCCCTCAAGAAGTATGTCTCCTCTTCAAGATCTACCGTTAGATCATATTTCTTATTGGTTCCTTTTCTTTTGACAATCCCTGCCCCAGCCACTCTCTCTAAGTCCCCAAGGATTACAAGTCCTTCTCCATCTCCTCTGTCAGTCTGAGATCACCTTCCTCTGCAAGGGAACACATTGCTTTAAACCTCGAGTACTGACATGTCACAGAATGTCCAGGAGGGGGCCCAGCTGAGTGACCCGTGTTTAACTGCCTCAGTGAACAACACACTGGCCCTTCCCTCACCGATGAGAAGACCCAGGAGAGCTTGATCTGCATCATACAATCAAAGGCTTCTCCCACGCAGCCACCTACCTGGCCTACAGAGACAGGACAGGTGCAAGGCCAGCTGAGAGCATCCAGGACAGAACGAACTGCCACCAAACTACAGATTCTTAGCACTTCATTAGTTCCACTCGCACCAAGGGATTTCTCAGCCAAAGCAAACCTTGGTTATGTTCATCTGTGGCCAAGAAATGATGATCTGTCGATTTGGCAGAGGAACCTTTTGTTCTCACCACACCAAGTCTATGTCCTTGAACATAGGCAGTACCTGAGATGATAGTGTAACACTACCCTGTTCCCCACATTTTTTGCGTTTCTTTAGGAAATAATTAAGTCCTTATCATAGGCACTTTTAACGTGTTATAAGGTAATGAAGCAAACAAATGAAAGTTACTGAGTTTAAGACCAGGCAAACTGAAGAGGATACTGGGTGGGGTGGGTAAATTTACCACAGCCCAGTCTAACTATTAGACTTCCACTCCTGCACACACGGGTGTACATGCATGTGTACATGCACACACACGCACACCCCTTTTGGAACTCTCCAAGACCATCTCCTTATTCAGGGAAATACCCTAAAGTTTTAGGGTCCATCTGGACACAAAAGGTTTTTGGAGACGGTAAAGAGAAGGTCTAGGCTGGACTCACCTCAGTTTGGGAAAGAACGGCCAGACCCAGGAGGAGGGAGCCTATCAAACCCAGTTACGCTAGAAGACGTCTAAGGCATGAAAAGAGGTAAAAAGTATATAGTTGCTGGAAAAGTAAACGGTATGTTTAAATGGGGAGAACTCCTGTGTCAAAGCTATAGTCGCAGAGCCCAAGGACAGGCAGGTCAGCTGTGCTGGCACCTACTAAAACTTATGGTCAAAGGCTACAGAGGCTGAGGTAAATCACCTGACACTCCTCCAGATGTTCTGTTTGCCTCTGGGGCACCCAAGAGAAAGTAAAAGGGTTACTTCACCAAGTACCCTTCACCAAGCTTCACCAAGACCCTCTAGTTGACTACTCCTGCCTGGTCCAGACAGGCAACTTAAAAAGGGGTAGGCATTATATGAGATATCCACGTAACATCTGTACTCCTATAATTAATATTTTGAAATACTAAAAAAAAGGGAGCGGGAAGGGGAATGGCTGGTACGGAGGTGGTAGGTGGGGGAGCAGGAAAGACTTGCAGGGCACATCTCCCTGATTATAACCTACGGTTCAGAATTGCTTGTAAGGGCACAGCAGAAGGCTTTTGATAATCCAAACACTGACTTTTGCTGCCTGCCATAGCAACCTGTTCAGCTGAGCTCTCACATCTTCTTTTTCATTTACATGTAGAACAAATGTTTACATTAATATACAGAATGTGCAATGCAGGCGGGCAGCACTGGTATGAGAACTTTAACTGAATGCATTTCTTGGTTTTGGGATCTTACTTTTTAATTTGTAAACTCAACTCTATAATAAGAGAAGAGTTTTGTTTGCATTTTAAGTTCCCACAGACCAAACGACAAAAAATAGAATCTACATTTAGAGATAGGACCTGCTACTAATACCAATAAGATTTTATTGGAATATGGAATGTAAACAGATGCTTCAAACAAACGATCTAACCTTATAAAAATGTATGGCATTATTAAATAGTTCATAAAGAAACCGTAAAGTGTGATTGGTGGTAGACACTCCTAGCCCTAGCCTAGGTGTGTGAGGTCCCCAGAGCCGTGCACGGCTCTACAGTTGGGGTGGGGGACTGCCCTGCCAGTAAACTGTGTTGATAATGAGTCCCCAAAATAAAATTAGCCCTAGTTTTTCTTTTTAAACAAAATCTTTCTTTGCCAACATGAAAATCAGCATACTGGATCCAAAGCTTTAACACCTGTGCCAAGAGCTCCACTTCTTTCCCCAAGTCCCTTCTATGTTCCTCTGCTCTCAGTTGCTGAGTTATCAGATGGTTCTGCCCGTACAACTCCAGTACCTGCATGCAAAAGACTTATCTTTGCCATCACATAAATGTATCAAATATCAGAGCTTAAAAATACACATTACCCTCATTACAGTGGGAAATTACTTCTTCCTTATGGAGATAAAAAGAGGGAAGGGAGAGATGATATATTTCTTTTAAACAAGTCTTTCCTGAATAAATTCTAACAGATGTCTCCCCCCTCCCTGACCTGCCTGAAGACTAACTTTCCAGCTTTAGCTATGGTTGCGAACAAAAGCTCTGTTTCAGAGAGGTGTAGTAAAATAGGTGCACATATAGGGAAGTGCTGGGAATTGGTGAGGTTTTCCTAACAAGGCTGCCAAAAAAACAACAAAAAAAGGCTAAACAAAGATTTTATGGTTAGGCAAATCAACAAAAGTTATAGTGAGCTCCAAGTTATGCACTTAGCATGGAACTTTTGATGAGACTGATAGATCTGTTCATGGCATTGCAAGGTTTAAAATGATGCCTCCTAACATCAAAGAGGACTTGTGAAGGTGACTGCAGTTTGCTTAAAGGAAAACTGCAAAGATGAGGTACATTTCCTGGAGAGCTCATGTCATAAAAAAATACATAAAACATGAATTTGTAAAAGAGCTTAAAAAAAAAAATACTGTCACTGTTTTATTATCTCCTTTTCATAAATGAGGCTGGTGTATCAGTACAGTCTGCTGACCTTTTGCTAAAACTTGAGCCTGAATCTCACTGAAGGAAACCAGACCACAATGGAATAGATAGGAAGTCAGACATTCAGAGCTTGTTGACTGAATAGGTTAATTCAACTGTGGTGCCCTGTTAAATAAAGGTAAATTTACAACAACTCCGAGTCTCTCATCTCCCATGCATTCCAAAGGCAGAGCTCCTTCAGATCCTGAACTACGTGCATCAGCGCGCTGCCACAATGGCAGCTCCCTGTAGACTAGTACTGGGGAGTTTCTTTCTTTTTGACAGACTTTTAGGTCTTTACTCTTCTTTGCGTTTAGAAGGAATGATTAGAATTTCTTTTTATCACACTGTAGTTTTCCTTCAAGATTTGTGTCTGGTTGGTTGGTTTTATTGGCAAGCATCAATGCCGCATTACCCGTCGCTTTCCAGTCTTCATCGTGCTGCCGTGAGACCACTGGGAAGCACAGCATTGTCTGCACAAGGCTGGGACTGCTCCTTCACCACAGGGTCTATAAGAAAGCAGGATGAGAGTCAGCTCATCAGGGCTGCTGAGTGCCAGAGAGAACACCATGGTAAAACCCAGCTCTTCTACCGTGAGGCAGGCAGAGAGAGACAAGAACGATGGGCAAGCCTGGGTCAGGACAGCAACAGAGGGAGACAGAAATCCCAGAATTCAGGTCACAGACATATCAGACACTGAAAAAATCATCAGGAAAGTTTTCTTTCTTTCTCATGCCTCCTCAGAGTACAAACTCAACTGCTGAGAGGCACAGAAACCCTAATTTTCTACTGTTTAAAATTTCTACAAATTTTGTGTTCTTTTCTTTGAATACTAACATCATATCCAACGTCCAATTTCTTCAAGGCATGTGCAATAATAAGCACTTTGGAGGGAAAGGTGAATAAAAAGAGCCATCAGAAGACAAATCAGTTTCAAGCAACAGTAGTTTAAAAAAAATTTATTTTTTTTTTGAGACCAGAGTCACCAGCTGTTGCCCTGGGTAGAGTGTCGCAGTGTCATAGCTCATAGCAACCTCCAATTCCAGCTCAAGCAATCCTCTTGCCTCACTTTTTTTCTATTTTTAGTAGAGATGGGGTCTCACTTTTGCTCAGGCTAGTCTCAAACTTGGGAGCTCAAGTAATCCACCCTCCAGAGTGCTAGAATTACAGGCGTGAGCCACTGTGCCCAGCCAAAAATTTTGAAATTGAAGAATGATACGTACTTAGAAAAGCAGACAGGCTTGGTGCCTGTAGCTGTGTGGTTAGGGCGCTGGCCACATGCACTGCAGCTGGTGGGTTTGAACCTGGCCCAAGCTTGCTAAACAAAGGAACAAAACAAACAAATAAACAAAACAAAAATAGCTGGGTGTCGTGGCAGGCGCCTGTAGTCCCAGCTACAAGGGAGGCTGAGGCAAGAGAATCTCTTGAGCTCAAGAGTTTGAGGTTGCTGTGAGCTGTGATGCCATGATACTCTACTGAGGGTGACATAGTGAGACTCTGTCTCAAAAAAAAAAAAAAAAGCAGACAGATCATGAATTTTACGTCATAAACATCAATATTCTTTTTTTTTTTTGGGAGAGACAGAGTCTCACTGTACCACCCTCGGGTAGAGTGCCGTGGTGTCACACGGCTCACAGCAACCTCTAACTCTTGGGCTTCCACGATTCTCCTGCCTCAGCCTCCCAAGCAGCTGGGACTACAGGCACCCGCCACAACGCCCGGCTATTTTTTTGTTGCAGTTTGGCCGGGGCTGGGTTTGAACCTGCCACCTTCGGCACATGGGGCCGGCGCCCTTCTCACTGAGCCACGGGTGCTGCCCAACATCAATATTCTTAATCTGATCTAACTCAAAGGGTAAAAATAGCTTTCTGTGACAGAAACTGGAGAGGATTTCTGAGGTGTACTTGGGCTGAGGTCTAGAAGGCTAAAGGTAAGGCCTTTTTAATTTGCTGTCTCCTTATGCTTTTGGGCCATAGGTTCAAGGACATTGCAATAAATTTTTCAGTCAAGAATTGAGTTAATCTCTGGGGGGAAAAAAAAGAAAGAAAGAGAACATACTGGCCAAGCAACATATAATCACTTTAAGGCAGTGGTTCTCAACCTTCCTAATGCCGTGACCCTTTAATACAGTTCCTCATGTTGTGGTGACCCCCAACTATAAAATTATTTTCGTTGCTAATTCATAACTGTAATTTTGCTACTGTTATGAATCGTAATGTAAATATCTGATATGCAGGATGTATTTTCATTGTTACAAAGGGGTCGTGACCCACAGGTTGAGAACTGCTGCTTTAAGGGCTGTTAGTTTTCATCTTGATTCAGAAAGTGAATTGAGAAAAGTTGCTTAACCTCTCAGTTCCCCAGTTTCCCTCCTGACTGGACTCAAACATGACAAAATGAGTCAGTTTTTGAAACAGAAGTTACCGGTGGGAAGGACAGCACGCCTGCGTAACAATGAACAACCACACACGGTGAACGCTCCTAAGCAAGGTACAGATACCAGCAGCGCGGCCAGGATTTCAGGTCTCTCCACATCTGCTTTCCTTTCCTCAAATTCCTTTTATCCACCCATTTCCTTCTTTAGTAATATTCTATGGTTATCTTATTACTTCTTAACTGTTTTTTGAAGGTAGGAATAATCTGTGGTTAGGTTTCCATACCACAAATGTATATATTTCAAAAGAAATTTTAGTTGGCGCCTGTGGCTCAGCAGGTAGGGCGCCGGCCCCATGTGCCGAGGGTGGCGGGTTCAAGCCCAGCCCCAGCCAAACTGCAACAAAAAAACAGCCGGGCATTGTGGCGGGCGCCTGTAGTCCCAGCTACTTGGGAGGCTGAGTCAAGAGAATCACCTAAGCCCAAGGATTTGGAGGTTGCTGTGAGCTGTGTGACGCCACGGCACTCTACTGAGGGTGATAAGGTGAGACTCTGTCTCTACAAAAAAAAAAAGAAAGAAATTTTAGACACTTGTGATCTATTAATTCGAAGTGGAGGGAGATGTCAGACTGGACTTAGGGGAGCCACAGCTAGGGCATAAGCAAACACCCTTGGTGATCAAGAAACTCATGTGCAAAGCTGTCTCAATTGTCTTGAATGACTGAGACCAAATTCCAAGTATGATTCAACCCAAATACCTAGAATTCCCTTGACTGGCCTCAAAGGCAAGGGTGGAAGTCTTTTTCTTTTAAGAATACACACTCCTGAAAACAGTCCATGGAGACTCACAGAAATACGGGTGCTCCATGGCCTCTTTGGCAGTCAATCTCTGTTGATGGTCATATCGCAGAAGTTTGTCCAGCAGATCTAGGGCCTCGGGGCTGACAAGGTGTCTGTTCTCACTATGGATAAAGTTTTCCCAGCGTTTCCGTGAATGTCTAAAAAGCAAAGTGAAGCATTAATATTCTGAGACTAAATCCAAAGGATTAAGGCCAAAAAAGTCCTGGAATACTGCACTGATTACCAGCTTGTTAAATTTCATCCTTATTTTTTCATTCTTAACCCTCCATAGTTATTGCATCCTGAAACAAAGCTGTGCTCTGTGACCAGATACACAGAATTAGTTGAAACTTGTACAACTGACTTAGAATTTGTGAAACCTTTCTTAGATTATTCTTTACGTCCCAGTCTTTTAGGCAATTCTGGGTGAGGCATGGAGGTGACAGGGTAATTTTTACTGGCGAAAAGATGTATTTAGAGGACTAGCCTCAGCAACACAGAGATTCCATAAAATAATTACTGGAAACAGCGTAACATTTACGAATTACACCTTTCCAAGATTTATTGTTAAAATCAAGCATATGCTGTACTGGAAAGCTTTTCTCTGCAACATTATGATTTTGTTTTCTATTTTCTGTTGATAAACAGGCTATTTCTTGGACAAGTAAAATGTTTAGAAGACACATGTAAATCATGCTCAAATATCTCAAAATAAGCATGAGGGGAAAAGGACGATATTTCAATTTTGAAATAATTAAGAAGAGGGAAAAAATGATTTTGGTTAACCTCTCCTCTTCTGAATTAGGTTAAGGCCCCTTTCTCTCTTGTACTTACTGTCCCAGGATGTCGTTGAAGTGTGGATCTAGGTCTATGTGATATTTCTTCAGATACCCATACAGCTCATCTGTACCCAGAACCTTGGCAATGCGAACAAGCTGAAACACAAAACAAACTGACCCAATCACTGAGCACAGAACTCACTGTGAGCCTGTCAGGATGCTGCACCATGGAATCAGATTTCCACACCACTGAATCTCCAAGGACCACACATACAAATCTGAGCCTAGGGCAGGCAAAAAGACCTGAAATTCACATGAATGCAAATTTCCAAATTGCCTTTAAAATGACAAGACAACTTGTGACAATAATCTAAAAGTTGATGAATATGGACACATCACAATCTAATGACTAGAACTGAGTTTTATACGACAATAGGGTGCACCTACTTCTCCAAAGATTTCACTTTGGACGTTCGCCATAGACAGCCATTATCTGTCTCTGTATCTCAAGGACCTGCTAAACTGCACACAAAATTCTGTGAAATTCTCTATCTTGAAGAAAGCTAATATGCAGACACTGAGTGATATTTAGTGGCTCAAGGACAACATTCCATCTAAAGATGCTAATTTCTTGGCACTCAACCCTAAATAAGAACCACATCTGGTGTTTGCTCACCTGGTCATAGTTGTCCTGTCCATGGAAGAAGGGTTCCTTTCGAAAGATCATACTTGCTAACATACAGCCCAAACTCCACATGTCCAAGCTATAATCATACATCTGAGGAAATAAGGACAACCAGTGAGCCCAGAGTGTTAGAAACCCATTTATCTGATCTGAATTTCAACCTTCATTTGATCTTTGCATTTATTTTAGAAATAAAGCTCCTTTCCTTCCATGAAAAGTGGCTGAGAAAAAACTAAAATTAGCATTTTGGGGTATAATAAATGGCTGGGTTTTGAATGTACTCAAACTGACTAAATAAACAGCAAACCAGAAAAAGCCCTAAGTAAGTATAAACAGAACCCTGAGCAGCTTTGCTAACAAGTATACCTGATAGTCCACAAGGAGCTCTGGTCCCTTGAAGTACCTGGAGGCTACACGAACATTATACTCCTGAGCAGGATGATAGAACTCTGCCAGACCCCAATCTATCAGTCGTAGCTACAAAAAGGACAGAAATGAAACCTGTGAAAAGTGTGTTTCCGGATAGAACAAGGCCACATCACATTAGGTTACAAACAAAAAATTCGAGCAGGTGCACTGGTTAAAAAAAATGACACTTCCAGTAATGCATAAGAGGTCATTTGTAGAGCAGAGTACTTTGACTGCTATTTTTTTTTTTTAAATTTAAACCATTCTGGTTCATCACTCTAGATAAACAGAGCTCAGTCTTTTTTTTGGCCTCCATATGACTTATGCATGTAATGCATTCCCCATTATTCACAGCTCTCTTTTAAGCTCCAGACATAAGTGAAAGGGTTGGGGGCACATGCCCCAATCCAGGACTGAGGCATTGCTCTACCTTTCCATTAATCTACTGCTAGCTGATTCATTTACTCACCAACCACCAGAGCTGGATATCAAAAATAGGAGAGACCCAAGTGTACTTTGAAAGCCTGGCAGATTGGTCTGCAGGTCATTAAGAATGAAGTAGAAACCACCAGATGTAGTTTCTTTCTGAGGCCCTCCAGAAAACTATGACCAAAATAAAACAAATGACTGCAGTTAGTGTCATCTGTGTACTATGCCATGCAAAGTAGAAACTGACACTGGAGACTGGAGGAATCACTGTAACCAAAGTCACCAAAAAAACCCAGCATGTGTCTACAGAAACCATCTTGGGACTGGACAGCTTTCTGGTCTGCTCTGAGCCTTCTAACAAAGGCTTGTGGCTACCTGGCTGTAATGGTACCTTTTTCTGTTGGTGATCTATCATGACATTGTGAGGTTTCACATCCCTGTGCATGATTCCCTTGCTGTGGCAGTAATCCAGAGCCTAGTAGGTAGAAAGCACAGAGAAAAGTAAGCAAACCCTCTACCACCCCCCAATGCAAGCATATTCTTATTATTTATGACACTTGGAATATAGTCTCCCAAGGGGCAGCTTACTGCCTCTAAAAAAAGAAAAAAAAAAAAACATGCTTCTGAAGGCACCCTTGTTCTCTGTGCACACCGCAGTTGGCAGAAAGGGGGCTAAGGGAGGAACATCAACGGGTAGAAGGTTTCTTTAAAGGGAGGAATGACAAATCAGATTTGGGAACCTCACTAGAGTAGTTCAAAGGACATGCCAGAATCCATGTGGACAAGAAGGATCACATGGAAATGCATCTTTTCACATGGCTTGTCTTTTTCATGGTGCCCCCACATGGGTTTTCTAGATTAAAAAGCATTAGTATTTTCCTTAAATACAATCCCTGAGCCAGGTGGCCTTTAAAAATTATATTATTATTCTAAGGGAGAAAATTGCTTCCTATAAGATTACTGGTATGTAAACAGGATTTTTAAGTACATAAATTAATGGTTTTAGGTAAGTTTCCCATCACCCCCCAGACACCCCCTGAGCTTGTGTGAAGTCAATCCCCACTCCTTACTACTCCCAATCTCCTCCCTGGCCTGGCCCCAGCCACTGATCTGCTATTTGTTGTTGTAGACTTGACTTCTCTGGACATTCAGAAAGTGAAATCACACATGTATTAGTACTCTACCTTTTTTCACTCAGTACAATTAATGTTTTTAAAATTCATCCAAAGTTGCCTTTTTCTTGGTAAGTAGTATCGCACTATAAGAATGTACTAGTTGATGAGCCTTTGGGTTGCTTCCACATTTGATTATCATGAATAATGTTGCCATGATCATTCATATACTAGTTGTTTAGGGGACATGTTTTCATTTGTCTTGGTAGATTCACAGGGGTAGAAGTGTTTAGCTATAGGGTAAGTTTATGTTTAATTTTAAAGAAACTGCTTGTTTTCCAAAGTGGCTACACCATTTTCTATTTCCACCAGCAACACGAGGGTTTCAGTTTCTCTACATTCTCAACAATACTTGTCATTATTCATCTTTTTGATTAAGGCTTTACCAGTGGGTGTGAAGTGGTATCTCACTATTGCTTTGATTCATATTTCCATAATGAGTGATGAAGCAGAACACCTTTTCAGGTGCTTACTGACCTTTGTATCTTCTTTGGAGAAATGTGATTCGAATCTTTCATTCATTTGGTTTAAGATGCTGCTGCTTTTTTTGTTGTTGTTTAAACATGAAAATTTGCTCCTAAATCTTCCCTTCCCAACATAGGAACTATTTTCATAAATCTCAGAGTCGGGACCTTTGATTTGTTTTAAAAGGCACTTGAAACCTACACAAGGTCAATGATATACTCAAATAGTAACAGCACCCCAAAATCATATGGTGCCTACTACGTGCATGGCACTGAGTGCTCTTGGTAGAGTTTTCTATGGGACCAGATCAGGATTTTTCACAACCCCACTGGTACTGTTGACAGTTAGGGCTAGATAATTCTTTGTTGTGGGAAATGTGTTGTGCAAAAGAGGATGCTTTGCAGAATCCCTGGCTTCTACCCATCAGAAGCCAGTAGTGCTTCTTTAGTTTTAATAGCCAAAAATGGTTCAAGACTTTGCAGAATGTACCCTGGAACCAAGCTTAATCTGGCTAAAAAACAATGAACTAACTGTACAAGGCATCTTTATGCTGAAGGAATACACAAGCTGAAGAATGATCTCTGGAATCAGCATTCCAGGAATAAGCTCCCCTAGTCTATATCAAATTTTGCTTTCCCAGATATTAAACACAATTCTTTTTACTTGAGGATCAAGAACAGGCAATACTAAACTATGGTGATTTTTAGAATCTTCACAGGAGGACACAAGAGAGATCTACCTGTGGGAAGTTCACATATTCTCTACCAGCCCTATCCTACAGAACTTTCTGCAACAATGGAAAATATTCCATATCTGCACTGTACAAAATGGTAACCACTAGAGACATGAGGCCAAAGAGCACCTGAAATGTGGTGCGACTAAGGAACTAAAATTTTAAGTTTAAACTTAATTTAAATAGCTAACTATGGGCAGCAACTACAAACTGTACTGGAGATGTAGATCCTATGTAGATGTGGGTGAAGGTTTTACATATGAAAAAACTCTCTTCAGTCACAGTCTGCTTTAATTTATTTATTTTTCCTTTGTTTTACAATAGTTGTGCAATCTTCCAAAGTGCCGAAGTGGCAGTGCTTTATGAAACCTGCGGACATGAGGGCAGATCCCTCGAATCTCCATCACGAGAGCATCCTGCTGCCACAGCAAGGCACTGAGCAATCACACTTGAGCCCTCGCCCTCAGTTTCAATCTAGTTAAAGATTTCCTTCTCTTCCCAACTGCTATTTTTCTTTGCAGAGAAAATTTACCAACTGTTGATTCTACCATTTTGCCTAGTCTTTGCTCAAAGGAATAAGCTAATTAGGATCACAATAGCTGGCATGTAAAAAATACCTGACAAAAGCCAAACACATACAGTAAGGTAATTAATTCTTTTGCCCAGTTCCCTAGTCAGACTTCCTGTGGAGTTACTGACATGCTTTAAAATTCCTTGGGAAATTATTTTGGTCTTAAAATCTGGTATAGTTTCTAACTGTTAAACATGAAAGACGTCTTTCAAGTTTCATCTGGGATTCTATGCCTCACTAGCAGAAAGGAGATGCTCTTACTGCTTAGCTGCCACCTTCGGAAAGCAGAAAGGACAGGAGACACTGAGTGACAGCTGCATGCCCATTCTGGGAAGACCTGCATTATTGGGATGTATTCACTTGATCCAAAGGCAAATGTGCTACATTATAAATCTTTACCTTTGGTGTTAGCTATAAGCAAAAAAATCTCAATACTACCTTCCTTAAAAATAGCCAACAGCTCTCACAGGGTGAGTGCATAGGCTAGTTTGGGAAGCACCTCCAGAACAGAAAGTAGCCTGACAGCTCACAGGTCCACAGCACTGTGAATCTCCACACCAAGGCTTCAATTCTAGTCTGGAGAGGACGTGGACAAAGGAGGGATAAATCATGCTCTGCTTCCTCCATCTTTCTAAACTTGACAACAAAAAGACCCACTGGACCTAAGAATGAACCCTTGAATCCATCATCTTGGCTCTCTCTAGTGATAAGTGCTAATAAGAAAACACACTCATCGCTTCACAGAGCAAGTTCTTCAAATTCCTATTCCCTGAAGTCCAGCCGTGATTCACCTGGGCATTTAGTTCAAGCAACTGTTCGCAATCCCTTCAATACTCCATTTTGGCAATTTTCTTAAATAATGCCAGTACCTTAGTCATTTCTCCTTATTCCAGAGTTTCTTAAATGGAAATCCACAACTCTCCTAAAACTTCATATAATACAAGGTTGGACGATTAAGTTTGTGAACTTGTCCTAGAAAAAGTGCTGCATACCACATTGCTGAATATCACTATGGTCATGAGATGGCCAAGGGGAGCACTTCGAAAGTGACCATAGGATATTCAGCAAGGAGGTATGTAGCACTTTTTCTAGGATGAGTTTGCCAACTTAGTTGTCCAACCTAGTATTTATACATGCATTTCTGGGAAGAATTCATAGCTTTCATTGGGTTCTTTATGATCTATGACCATAAAAATTATCAGTGAACATGACAAAAGCAGAGGGTTGAAAAGGGCCTCCACACCAAGGTTTGCCTTTCTCTTGCTGCTAGGAACCCCGAGATTGGCACTGGTAGCAGCCTGGATGACTTCCTGGAGGATGAAAGCTCAGCCATCCCAGATATGTGAATGAGGCTATCCTGGACCATCCTGTCCCCGCCAATTGACCCAGACCTAAGGAATCACCCAGCTGACCCACAGAATTTTGAGAAATAGTAAATTGTTTCTTAAAAGTCATTAAGTTTGGGATGATATTAATTAAGCAACAAAGAGAAAATCCAAGGACCAAGCAGAACCATGGAAGGTCTGTTCTGATCTGATACAATGTCTGTGTATTCTTAACCTGGCCATCTTTCTCAGTCTCACTGGAAAGTTTCTGTGTGAAGGTTCAACAGAGCCCTCAATTTAAGTTTGAAAACCTCACTAAATTCTCTTGGTACCAAGATACATTCTGCTCGAATTCTCTGTTTTCTCAAAAATGTCTCCTTTCATGAATGAGCCTGAAAAAAAATCCATGGTTTGTGAATTTACTTACTTTAAGTAGTTCATACATATAAAACCGGATATCAAAGTCTGTCAGGATCTGGTAGAGTTGCTGAAACAGATTTCAGAAAACAGAAAGTTAATTTAGTCTCACTGCATCTTGTCATCTCAAGCATAGGTCATTCTCTGTAGGCTTACTTGGTGCTTAAGTTACTAAGGAATCCCAGGACTTTTTACCACTTCAACTGGAGCAAATAGGGACAAAGACTAAAGATGAGGGTGTAATATTTCAACCCTTAAAAAAAGGATTTCCAAGGGAAAAAAATATTCAGGCCAATTAATGCTCCATGATTTTAATACCCACGATTACATTATTGTAAAGTCTAAGTTGTCCAATTGTGTTTGGACAATTGTCTATTCTTACTGCCCATCAACAAACTAAACCCATCGCAGCACTACAGTATACTCTGGAGAAGTGAATTTTGAGGGGATAGCAGATCTAAGAAGAAAATTATCAGTTGACGTGGTAAAATAGTGACAAGATAGGCTGTTCATGAATAAATACAAAAAAAATAATGTCCTATAGCATTTGGAGATGGGAAGAGCTTTCTGAAAGTCTCTACCTTCTGTTCCCTCAAAACTAATTCCAGGCTAGGAAAAAACGAATATTTCATAGGCAACAATTTATGTCTTAGAGAGTGGCAGAATGAGGTGTTAAAAAGAAAAGGGGTAGCAAAAATGATCACAGGCCAAATAAGACATACAAATTAAAACTTTCATCATTGATAATCCCAACAGTCACACATTGGGAGTTTTTTAAAAAACCTTCAATATCTAAGAGTTAAAGTAACAGTAACATTTATGCAACAAGGTTTAATTATTAATAGCATCATAAACCCTTGGCGGAAACTCTATTATCTTTGATATTCAATCAACTCTAGGTAAATCTCTTTCCTCATCAATTCAAGTAGGACTTTCTACAGAACTAACCAACCCGCCTTTGTTGAACTTCTGTTGCTTCTCTATGGGAAGAAAAACATAAGCACTGCAGGGAATCTCTTCAGGGAGCATAGGCAATATATACAATGTGTCTGTGTGAAGGAGGAAATAAAACTACGTATCCATATTTTTTGTATCTGTGAAGATGATAAAGAAGAAATGAACAAGGGAGACTTCACCATTTCATATTTTTGATCTGTGTAAATTATATTATCTGTTCAAATAATTTTTTTAAGGAAATTTACCAAGAGTCAAATTTAACATTTCCTTAGAACCTTAGGAGTTTACTTTTTTCTCAAGTTTCCTCTTTTAGGTAAGAATAATTCTCCCTCCCAGCTTACTAAGAATATCTGATTTCATACACCTCAGACAACTGTGGGCTCAGGGTGCGGCAGGAATGAAGCTGTGCAGGCCAGCGTGCTGGCGGTATCAACGAGCTGCTCCAGGAATGGCAGCTGGCTCCGGCTGTGATTGACTCAAATTAAGGCAGAACAGCACAAATACGACTTCTGCTCAGGAGAACTTCAGCTATAGAACAATCAGACATTCAAGTTTTGTTCTCTCCCAGCTCTGCACTCACTGTAAGGAAAGCTTCTTAGCCAGTGGTCAGCTGCACATGGACAGCCTGAATGCACAGAAGGCTTAAGATACCATCTCTCCGATGTCAAAGCAGCTCCTCCCCCGCAAGTTAAGGAGATCACTCACAGGGACTGTGCTAAATTGAACCTCAAGTTAATAAATAGCACATGAAAGAGAAAAGGTCAAATTTTCTATCCTTCAGAGGTCTGGAACATTTTATTTCCAGAAAACCAATATGGACTATTTTGTTAGGTCATTTATCTGTGCAAGCCTTTCCTCTCCTATCATGTGGTATCCATACCACTCAATATTCTTGGTCTGCCAATGTAGTATTTCCAGCTATTTTAAGCAATATCAAGTTATAGTCTTGTGTTTAGGCCTATTGTATTACAAAGTCCTGAATAACAGTCTGCCATTCATATTCACATCTCAAGAGCTCTGGGTAGGAGGAGACCAAATTAAAACTGTAACGTTTAACCAACTGGGCCTAAAGATCAGGACTCTCCAGGGTCCACAGTCTGGAGCCTCCAACTCTTGTAGCTCTGCTCTCCACTGCAGTCCCCAGGAGTCCCCTGCTCTGACCGAAGAAACCTGGGTTTGCTGCCTCCATTCTCCCCTCCGGTCCCTCCCCCCATCCCCCCAATAAAACCAAGCCTATCCCATCCATTTTTTACAGAGCTGGCAATGCTCTCCCTCATCTCTGAACCCAGGCCATTTACTCTCCAGCTGTTCACAGAACACCAGAGAGTAGCAGTAACCCCAAGGTAACATTCCTCACTTAGGTACTTGGCAGCGATCTCAAATTCTCCAGGCAATTCCTTACTCAGCTGGATGCTTTGTTCACACCCCGAGAGTCCCATGCCAACATTCTCTGCATGTTGTGGAATACACCTATCATGGGGAGAACTGGAAACATGGCCAGTTGCAATCACCAAATTTAGTGATTCAAGGCATCTGAATTTCTCCCCCCAAGTATGCTAAGGGTCTACTGAACTTGGTATTACACCCGTTTTTTCCACATTCTGGTTCTCCAACCACATTCTAAGTCCTTATATAGCAGAACATCACATACTCTTGTGATGTTTTTCTATGTTTTTTCTTTTTTTCTTTTGGAGACAGAGTCTCACTACATTGCCTTTGTTAGAGTCCTGTGGCATCATAGCTCACAGCAACCTCTAACTCTTGGGCTTAATTGATTCTCTTGCTTTAGCCTCCCAAGTAGCTGGGACCATAGGCGCCTGCCACAATGCCCAGCTATCTTTTTCTTGACGTTGTCATTGTTGTTTAGCAGGCCTGGGCCGGGTTTGAACTCGCCTGCCTCGGTGTATGTGGCCAGCACCATAACTACTGAGCTATGGGAGCCAAGCCTATAAACTATGTATGTTACACCATGTGTGGTGGTTCTGGCCTGTACTCCTGGTTTTACAATGTTTACCAGTCAATGGAACAAAATAGAAACAGTGGTTTTTTTTTTTAGAGACAGAGTCTCATTTTGTCCTCCTGGCAGCTCACAGCAACCTCCAGCTCTTGGGCTTAGGTGATTCTCTTGCCTCAGCCTCCCGAGTAGCTGGGACTACAGGTGCCTGCCACAACACTCAGCTATTTTTTGTCGCAGTTTGGCCAGGGCCAGGTTTGAACCCACCACCCTCGGTATATGGGGCTGGCGCCCTACTCACTGAGCCACAGGTGCCACCAAGAAACTGTCTTCTAAGAAACACAAAAGTACTAACAGTCCATGACAACCTAGAAAGGGAGGATTCACAAGAACCACACTTTCCCTCCATTCTTAGCCAGATATACGCAGAACATTATTAAATAATCCACTGTAAAATATTGGCAGGAAGTCAGCTTTGCTTACACTTTCATGAAGTGACTTATAATAAGCCTGTGCTTCCCAGGTTAGAAAGGCAGCAAGGACGAAACTATTCACCAATCCTAGTCTGGTTCCAAAGTCTCAAACACATTATCCTTTCCCTAGAAAACTGCTTTCCTACAGGACTACTCTAAAGGACCCATGGTGAATTTTTTCTAGACTTTTCAATTAACCCCCAAAAGTTCCAAGCTGAGAATGGCAGAAATTGCAATTTAATCAGATTTAGGTTCTCCTTGGTCACAACCACAGGTAGCAGAATGGAACCAACCACAGGTGGGCCTCGCTCCTCCTCGAGGCACAGAGCCACGCAAACTCCAGGTGCAGTTCAGCTGCATCGTAATGAGCCACAGATTCCGAGGCCCCACCCCTAGCTGCTGTCACTCAAGAGGATTCCACACTTTATAAAAAGGCTCCCAGGTAGCTCTGGTCATCCACCAGATGTGGAAATCACTGACACAGCAAACTTTTAGACTATACACATAGCTCACATGCTCCCTGATATATGCAGGGCAGTCTACATCCATAAATCCCAGTGGTCCCCACGTACAGAGAAGAAAAACTGGGCAGGGTGGGATATAAAGTGAAAGCGAAAGAGATGTTTAATGCAGTAGTCAATAGTTTAGGCACTGATATGTTGTCCCAAAGATCCAGACAAAAACTAAAGTCAACATTTTTGGAAATTTAAGGAAACTGAATAAATCGCTGATTAAGCAAATCAAAGTTAATATAAATCACCTGAAAATGTCACTCACTGTCTTAAAGTTCTATTTTTTTAAGGAAATGACAAAATAGTATCAATGACTTATTTTTTTTTATTTTTGTAGAGACAGAATCTCACTTTATGGCCCTTGGTAGAGTGCCGTGGCATCACACAGCTCACAGCAACCTCCAGCTCCTGGGCTTAAGCGATTCTCTTGCCTCAGCCTCCCGAGTAGCTGGGACTACAGGTGCCCGCCACAGCACCTGGCTATTTTTTTTTTTGTTGTTGTTGCAGTTTGGCCGGGGCTGGGTTTGAACCCGCCACCCTCGGCATATGGGGCCGGCGCCCTACTCACTGAGCCACAGGCGCCGCCCTCAATGACTTATTAATAACAGTACATCAGTATTTTCAACTAAGGAAACTGTATTTAGTTTGTAAACTCAGGCTCTAATAGATTTAACAAGGCCTGACTATCAGCTAAGTCAAAGCCTACCCCTATTGTGAGTGATAAGAAATTCTCTAAATATCAATGTGATTCTAGCACTTTCTTAGGACGGAACCTGTTTGGAGTATCTTATCAAACTTTAAAATGTCCAAATGAGGCCATGTGTCATGGCTCAGGCCTATAATCCTAGCATTCTGGGAGGCCAAGGCGGATGGACTGCTTGAGCTCAGGAGTTCAAGACCAGCCAAGTAAGACTGAGATCTTGTCTCTATTAAAAATAGAAAAAAACTACCTGGGTATTGTGGCAGCGGCTGTAGTCCTAGCCACTCCGGAGGCTGAGGCAAAAGGATTGCTCCAACCCCAGAGTTTGAGGTTGCTGTGAGACAGAGTGAGACTGTGTCTCAAAATAAATCAATAAAAATATCTAAAGATGTATTTTACTTAAAATGTACATCCATTATATTTACACTTTCCAAAAGCATAGAAGATTGAGAAGCATGCCTTAACAGAAACTTTTTTGGGGTACTCAAAAGGGTACCTAAACTTCCATTGAGACACTTTTGGGTTGGGAGTTTCTATCACCATTCATTTCAACTCTTAGGTAAAACAAATGATTTTACCTATTCATTTGTTTTGAAGTTTTGTCATCTAAGTATCACCATGAATCTGTTATAGCTTTGGCATATATAAAGCATAACTGCTGATTTCAAGGAGAAATAACCAAACCAGTACCTCCACTACCAAGTGAAAAATTAGTCAGGTATAGAAGATCTGAACTAAATTAGTAAGTTTGGTATAAAAAGAGAATCATGTACTAAAGTTAAAAAGCAACCACTGACAAATTCCAAACAATCAATATTCTATCTATAGATTATGTTCTCTGGACATTTTTTTTTTTTTTTGAGATAGAGCCTCAAGCTGTCAGCCCGGGTAGAGTGCCGTGGCATCACAGTTCATAGCAATCTCCAACTCCTGGGCTTAAGCGATTCTCTTGTCTCAGCCTCCTGAGTAGCTGGGACTACAGGCACCTGCCACAATGCCCGGCTATTTTTTGGTTGTAGTTGTCATTATTTTTTGGCAGGCCCGGGCTGGATTTGAACCTGCCAACTCTGGTGTATGTGGCTAGTGCCTTAGCCGCTTGAGCTACAGGTGCCAAGCCTCTCTGGGCATTCTTGACTATGAACTCTATATTAGATGGCATTTATTGCATAAATGTTAAATTCCTTACATGTACTGTATGTTGTGTAGAAAGATGTCCTGGCATATTTATAAGTAAAGTATCATGATGATGTTTGTAACTTTAAGATGACTCAGCAAAAAGACAAAGCCAGAGAAAGAAAGGGGAGGGTCAAAGGTGGGAGAGGTATAATTGCAAATGTGGCAAAATAGTAGCAACTGATGAAGAACAGAAAGGTACTGACTCAAAGACTTAAAACCTGAAAAGCGGAAAGAGTAGCACAAAGTAAAAAGTTTGCAAACAAATCCCAAAGTTTAGAGTCTGTACTTCTAAATTGAAAACTACCTAAAAGTTGGGCGGCACCTGTGGCTCAAGGAGTAGGGACAACATATGCCGGGGGTGGCGGTGGGTTCCAACCCGGCCCCGGCCAAAAACTGCAAAAAAAACTATCTAAAAGTAAGTTCCATAACCATGGAATGCAGCTAAAATGATGCTTGGGGTTGTACAGACTCAAGTACAAGTATTATCAATCATGAAAAACAGAAACCAATCAAATGAGATGACTCCAACTCGAGTTAGGAGGAAAAACTGGAAGCTCAAGAAAAATAAGATACCAATGGAAACAGAATGACATAGAAAAACAACAGCAGACACAAAAACCAAAAGCCTGTTCTTTGAAAGGGTTAACAGAAGACCTCTAGCAAGATACTTATATTAATAAAAATAAAAACAAAGAGGCTCAGCTCCTGTAGCTCAGTGGTTAAGGCACCAGCCACATGTACCAGGGCTGGTGGGTTGGAACCTGACCCGGGCCTGCTAAACAACAATGACAACAACAACAAAAATAGCCAGGCATTGTGGCAGGCGCCTATAGACCCAGCCACTTGGGAGGCTGAGGCAAGAGACAAGTTTACTTAAGTCTAAGAGATTGAGGTTGCTGTGAGCTGTGACGCCATAGCACTTTACCGAGGGTAACGTAGTGAGACTGTCTTAAATAAATAAATACAAAGAAAAAAGTGTAAAGGCAAAAATGTTTAAAATATAAAGGAATGCAAAAAAAATAAAATAAAATATAAAGGAATGCATAAACACAGTTTTAGGGTCCTAACAGAATTCATTGTTACAAAATTGAAAGTGAGTAACTTTTGAAACACATACTATCCATGTAGACTCAAGAAGACATAGAAAACCTGGATAATCTATGGAATGTTTTGAAAAGGAAAATACAATCCAAAGTTTTCCTCCTACCCCTGAAAGACAGCTCCCCAGGTAACACCTATCTTACACAAACTTTTAAAGAATAGGAAGAGGAAGAGCTACCCAATTTATTTATTATGTAGGATCACCTTGATACCAAATTCGGAGAACTCTGCAATAAAAGGAAATTATAGATCAAAATTAGCAACTGCACCAATAAAAAGTACTGAAAAGAGTGGGCTGCAAGTTGCATCACTGTTGACTCACTCTGATGTTGAGCCAGGGACAACTGCTCTCTGTGCGATACCTTAAAACCAGTTACTCCTTTTTTTTTTGTACAGACAGAGTCTCACCTTTTTGCCCTCAGTAGAGTGCTGAGGCGTCACACAACTCACAGCAACCTACAACTCCTGGGCTTAAGTGATTCTCTTGCCTCAGCCTCCCAAGTAGCTGGGACTATAGGTGCTCACCACAACACTCGGCTATTTTTGTTGTTGTTGTTGCAGTATGGCTGGGGCCGGGTGTGAACTCGCCACCCTCGGTGTATGGGGCTGGTGCCCTAACCACTGAGCCACAGGTGCCGCCCCCAGTTTCTAACTCATTACACTAAAATAAAAAAAGAGAAAAAATTAAAACAAGCTTTCCTAACAAGATGGACACAGAACAAAATAAAAAGCTTGAAGGACAACAGGACATTAAACCAACTGATCTCCCTGTTTATGGCCTACCATTCTATCTGGAAAAGAAAATTTCTCTGCTATGATCTGCTCTTCCTAAATACACATCTGCTACCTGATATTTAACAATCTTTGATGAAAATGTCACTGCTTAAACATTCAAAGGGGACCTCCAGTTACACATGGCAGATCACATACCCCTGCTTCTACCTGAAGCGCCGCTAAAATAACAAAGAGTAAGTAAGAGAAGCAAGGGGTAGGAAGGTTATTAACTTGTAAGGACTGAAAGAATGGGAGAGACAACATTTTGAATCTAGAAAGTATGTCCAGCTGAATTGTAGATCAAAAAAGCTAAAAATTCTGCTAAGGTGGTCCAGAAACAAATAGCCTCAAACTGAACAACTACAGAAAGGGTCTGGGTTGGTGACCACAGGTATCACTGAACCAGATAAACAGAAAAACAGGTTTAAAATACCACTTAACATAGAGAATCAAGTGAAGTCTACACAAGACTCCCCAAAGTTCTCAACTTGTGGCTCCTGAGATGCCAGCAGCCAAGCTTGCATCCTCCACAGGAGCTGACAGCTCTGCAGAGCATTACTCTAAAATATAAGCAGACAGGCAAGGACCATGATACTTCAGACAACTAAAACAGACATAAGTAACAAAAACACACACACAAAGGAATCTGGAAGAAAAACAGAGAAAAGGTATAAAGAGGCAAGTACTCTCAGTGAAGAAATAGAAGGTCTTACATAAAACACAAAAGAACAGGACACCATTTTTTAAAGTTCTGAGACCAAAATGGAGCTTTAAGATGTGAAGTCTAACATTTGAATGAGTTCTAGAAAGTGAGAACAAAGAAGAAAGGGGAGGAAAATCAAAGAACATTAAAAATACATTTCCAAAACTAAGGGAAAAAGCCCAGCAAGTATGCAGAACAAACGATGAAAGGCCCGTATGAGGGCACATCATAGTGAAATTTCAGAAGACTGGGAATGAAGAGAAAATCCCAAAAGCTTGCAGAAGAAAAAACAAAACGAAAACTATCATCAGAATGGCTTTGTTGTTAATATTGGAACAATCTCTTCAAAACTGAGGAAATTGTGAATTAAACCTAGAATTCTATGCCCTAGGCAAATAAAACTGGGAAGACAGAATAAAGATGTTTTCAGATAGGCAAGCGTCAAAAAACATTAACTTTTCATGATTGCTTTATAGAAAGGTACTTCAAGTCTAAAATAACATGTATTACTATTCCTTTTGAGGGTTAAAACCGCAGGGAAGATTTCTCTAAGTAATTAGAATCCCTGCTGATCTTCACCATGTTGTCAAATCAACAAGAGCAGACATCACTTTAAGAAACACAAAATGCTAAAGTGAAATTTTTCTTGTCTGTCTACGCTATTGGTAAAAACTCATTAAGGAAGTATAGGCATTTAAAACAGGGAATTGCACTAACAAGTTCCAGTAAGGCTAGTTTTTAAACCTTTGCATTAGGAAAATGTTTGCTTTTACTAAGCCTATGTAATTCTCTCAGACACGCACATATATTGCCACTCTTGCATACCATAAATCTGAGTAATACGTATGTTCAATCTACGTATGTCAGCACCATACTCTACCAGCTAACCACCACTACACTATGGAATGAAAAATTTACCTCCCACTTTTTAAGAGTTCACTACTGACTTCACCTGTAAGGAGTCACATTAACAAGAAAACCTGCTACATATGGGAGTGCTGCACTGTTACTTATTGTTTATAAAACTTGTTACTTATTATTTTGTTAAGTCAAAATATCCTCTTTTGCTTATTTTTCACTGATTGATCTTGTTTTAGAGTCATTTTAGAGTGATTAAGAAAAATCAAATGTAGTCCCAGCTACTCGGGAGGCTGAGGTAAGAGAATCGCGTAAGCCCAGGAGTTGGATGGAGGTTGCTGTGAGCTGTGTGAGGCCACGGCACTCTACCGAAGGCCATAAAGTGAGACTCTGTCTCTACAAAAAAAAAAAAAGAAAGAAAAATCAAATGTAAAAATAAGGTTTTACTTTCATCCAAAAGCATCACTCCTGACACTAACATCTTTCAATTCTGATTTGGTTTTGTCTCTAGCTTCTATTTACAACAAAACCACAAGTCTCCTACTCACTGAGGGGGAGCTACAATTAACTAAAAGTCCTCTTTAATATTGGTTTTCAGATTATGTGTTAAAAAGGGGTTACTACCATATCTAGTATGCCTAATCAGAAGTTAAGGTTTTGATGTTTAAATAATAACAAAAACAAATAAGAACCAGTATAAAACCATGCTTTCTGAATAAACTTCAAAGTCTAAAATAACATATAAGTGTAAGAAAATGTAAAAAACCCAAGATAGGGCTCTTCTAAAGCAGTGACTCTTCACTGGTTTTTCTGAATCATCTGCTTTGAACATAACGTACATGGACGTACACACACTCATTATTCAAGAGCTTGAATCCAATATATTGCCTCTTTTCCAAAGAGTCCTGTGTCAGTTTCTCATGTCAGCAAAGTTAAGATTTCTTATGAAAATCAAAGTTAACAATCACCCAAAACTGTGTTGCCCAAAATAGGAGTGTTATATTACAGATGAAGCATTAGCTTAGACCCAGCTGAGCAGCTACTCCCAGAGTAAATAAGACAAAGTGTAAGGAGTAATTTCACCAAATTAGGAACTGTAACCACTTTCTGCATCCTGTACTCATGCTATAAGAAGTCCACTGCTATGTCCTACTCTCACCAATGACATCTCTGGACCCTTGTGTTCTGTAGTCAACAGTACTTATCACCACCTCCGCACCCCCCATTAACCCCATGCCAGAGAGAAAAAGTATACGCACCTTAAAATCTGTATTATTGATATATTCAAATACCAAAGCTGGTGTCTTTGACTGTAAGAGAGAATATTAATGCTTTTAAGTACCCAAACAATAATCAATATAATTTGCTTCTGTCACATGGATTATTCAAATCCCACTTAGACGAAAAAGGTATTTACTTTTCCGGGATAGGTTGTTACAAAACTTCTTGAAAATTTACAACGTCTTAGAATTTGCTTCAAAATAACTGGGGACAATGGGGCATGTGGGTACAGATGAACAAGGTTGGCACAGGCTGACTGACTGCTAAAGTTAGGTAACATGTAGAGGGAGGTTCATTATTCACTTTACTTTCATAAATGGCTGAAACTTTTTTGTAATAAAGTGTTAAAAAAAAAAAAAAAAGGAATGTAGTCTTGAAATAACCTACCAATGGCTGATCAATGGGTGGCTATGTGAAGATTTACACTCTGCAGTGTTTCAGTTTGCCAACTACAAAAGGAATAGCACATTTTCATCTTGTTTTAGCAAGTCAGAGGCACTTGACAGAATTATTATAGGTCTTTTCAGAGTCCAAAAGAAAAATAAAACCACCCATGAAATTATTAATAAGCTACACTGTAAAACTACTGCCTTGGCTAGAGATCTTTAAACAATGCCTCACCTTACAAAGAAGACGTGTTTCCAAATAATCACATATAGTCAAATATTTTTAAAGAACTAATCTTTTTTTTTTTTTTGAGACCGAGTCTCACTTTGTCATCCTTGATAGAGTGCTGTGGCATCACAGCTCACAGCAACCTTCAACTCTTGGTCTTAAGCAATTCTCTTGCCTCAGCCTCCCAAGTAGCTGGGACTACAGGCGCCCACCACAATGTATGGCTATTTTTTGTTGCAATTCTCATTGCTGCTTTAGCTGGCCAGGACCAGGTTCGAACCTGCCACCCTCAGTATATGGGGCTGGTGCCCTACCTACTGAGCAACAGTTTCCACCCTAAAGAACTAATCTTTAATTAATGAGTAAAAATGTTGAATATTTCCTGTATATATCTAGATTTACAAATGTAGGATTTACTTAAATACAAAATGTGAAATGGCAATAATAAGCTTTCAAAATTGGGAGAAAAGCAGAGGCTTACAGGGTTACAGAAAGGAATAAAAAAATCATCTTAGAAATCTTTACTGTTGGCACTTTCACTCAAGAACCAGATGAAAGTTACCTAGGAAACAGGCCACAGTGCACTCCTGCCGAGACAACTCCTGCAGCAGCCCCAACAGAGGCCATAATCAAATAATTCTCAACTAGCCCAAAGTTCCAGGCCATCAGATCTCCCTATAGGACTGTGGAGTAAGCCTGATCCTCTAAAAGTCAGGGATCAGGGGGTCCTTGATTTTCATCAACTTAAATTTACTTGTCTTAAATATCATGTAAAACGAACACACACTTTAAGTAACAAATTACACAAACAGCTTAAAAGACAGGTATCACTAAGTTCTGTTAACTTAAAAAACAAAAGCAAAATGATAATGCTCCTGTTATACTACCTACTGGCTTGCATTTTAAAAATTCTTCTGAAATTCTTATTTTTATGTGGTGCTCTTCTTAAATGGACAAGACTCATTTTTAATGCAGGCCATTTTCAAATGTTAGGCAGTCCAGAGCCAATCCTTATAGAATCTGAGCTAATCAGGATGGGATATATTTTTAATGCCAATTAGACACATTCTGGCATACAACCACTCCTCCTCATTTTTTTCAGAAGGAAAACGGAAAAAGGAAAATGTTCCTTATTCTTCAGTTAAACAATACTGTGTAATCTTGGACACATTACTTAGCCTCTGCAGACTTCTTATTCTTATTCTCATACAACACAGACAATAACTGTATTCCACCCCCCCACCCCGAGACTGCTGTGAGGATTAAATGACAAAACACAGTGCCTGGCACATAGTAAACCCTCAAAGCATGTTAGCTACTATATTATGAAGATGTCTTTAGCAGAAAGAAGCAAAAACCTATTTCTTTTTTGAGACAGAGTCTTACTATGTTGCCCTCAGTAGAGTGCCGTAGCATCACAGCTCACAGCAACCTCAAATTCTTGGGCTTAAGCGATTCTCTTGCCTCAGCCTCCCAAGTAGCTGGGACTATAGGCATCTGCTACAATGCCTGGCTATTTTTTTTGTTGTAGTTGTCATTATTGGTTTAGCAGGCCCGAGCTGGGTTCTAACCCACCAGCCCTGGTGTATGTGGCCGGCACTCTAACCACTGAACTACAGCCAAAGACCTATTTCTTAAATAAACAAAAAGCTATCACAGGAGAACAGGGAAATATTTGAGGTAGAGCAGGCTGCGAAACAGAAATGGGATAGAAGTGGTACAGCACTGGGTGGGAGGGAGTGAGTCTTTAATCTTAGTCAAAAACACTCAAGGTTAAGTTACTCTCCAGAGAGAGAAAACAAAATTAAACAGCACATCTAAAATGGCTAAAAATTAAGCATTAACAAAAATATTTTAGTTGCCTATACACATACAATATGAGTCCTAATGGCAGATGCTGAATTAAAGACTAGTAGGAGCAATAATAAGACTTCTTCCTCAACCGTCCATGGCCTGGGAGGGCTGTGACCAGCTCAGCTCTCTTTCCCAGGTGTCCACATGGAGATATCCCGCATACCCCGTGCAGATTCAGAATTTCAAATGCCACACTTACTAAGTGAGATAAAAGAATACAAACTGCCAGCAACAAGCTTTCAAAATTGGGGGAAAAGCAGTTAAAGGAGATACCCAGCAAACATTTGTGGGCTGAATCAAAATAATGAGGTAACAAACCTAGGACAGGGATTCCTCTTGGTACACTATTAGGTTCCAAAAAAGTGGTGGTGGCTATCCTATCACTGGGCCACTGTGATTTTTTTCTAGTCTTCACAACCATTCAGAAGTAAAGACAAACACCCCACTATATACCATTATTTGAGTTTCTGTGTTTTAAACAACCCTCCCATATCCCTACCCCAGCCTGCTAAGTACTCCCCCACAACCATTAGGCACCTACCACAGGGTCCTTTACAGTGTCAATCAGCTTAATGATATTTGTTCCACCACGAAGATTCTCCAGAATCTTAACCTCTCGTTTTATCTTCTTTTTCTTCACTGGCTTAAATACACAAGAGTAATCAGAAGTGAGATTCCTTTTGAAGTTAATAAGATAAATAAAATTTTAAAACATTGTTAGCCAATCAAATGAATACTATGCTAACCTGTACAATGTACTGTGTTAAAAAGCAAGCCTAAATTAGAAGGAAAAATACTCTGAGATTAAATTGGCTTGCCCATAAGAACCTTTAACATTAAATATTTTACAGATTCATTCAGCTTATGTGTCAAGATCTTTTAAGTAGTTACAGTTAGGGCGCTTAAAAATTTTGGACACCCATGTCACATTTAAAAATAAAATACCCCCTTACTAGATAACTGCCAAATGAAAACGTTATAGCTCTGAACAGCTGTATATAATACACTCACAAATGGAAAAACTGAAACAAAATGGTGAGACACCTGCTCTTCCAATGAGTTACATGTAATTTTGTCTTCCACAAGTGTAAGACCAGTTCACTGACATCAAGTTACAAACTTGTTTCCCAGCTGCTGGCTTCCATTTCCTGTCGCCACTCCCATTTCCTTAATATCTAGAATCTGAAATCAGTAGAGAGCCAATACTGTTTCCCAACATTTCCCATTCCCAAAGAAAGAGATGTTGGATCAGCAAACAAGAAAAGTCATCTCTGATACAGTAGTGATTGAAAATTTCTGTTAACCTTTTTAAAGAAAAATTAGAATTATCAGAAATATATTACATATATTTTATCTTGTTGTAAATGGGCTAAAGAGTTTGAAGAATAAAAGTAGTTCTGAAAAAAATATGCTGGCACAGTGGCTCATGCCTGTAATCCCAGCACTCTGGGAGGCCGAGGTAGGTGGATTGCTTGAGCTCATGACTTTTGAGAACAGACTGAGCAAGAGTGAGATCCTGTCTCTAAAAATAGCTGGCCGTTGTGGCAGGCACCTGTAGTCTCAGCTACTTGGGAGGCTGAGGCAAAAGGATCACTTGAGTCCAAGAGTTTAAGGTTGCTGTGAGCTACGACACCACAGCATTCTACTAGGGGTAAGAAAGTGAGACTCTGTCTCAAAAAAAAAAAGAGTCTATCACAATCAAGCATGCTCTATAAGGCACTTAGAACAATGATGGCCAATAAGTAACCCAATAATGTTAGCTTTGCTATTTTCAAAGTTTCAATAATTTGTTATTTACTAATAACCTATATTTAATCCTCACAAAACCTTTATGTAACAGACTTAGCAAAGTTGAGCTATTTGCCCAAGGTCACACAGCTAGAAGGAGTGGACTCGGAATCAAGGCTAGGTGGCCTGATTCTTAATGCCACACTCTTGGTCACTGTGCTTTTGCTTCCCAACTGTGGCTAATGGGAGAAATGTACTAAGGAAAAGGAGTATTCCATCATTGACACACTGTTATAACAGCACAGGCAAAGAGAGGCCATCCAGTTTGCTGTGAAACTATAAGACAAGATTTAAAAAGCCTGTGTGTGGTGTGGTGGTGCTAATAGGGGGAAAATGTAACATACACATATGCCAGAGAAACTTTTATCTTTTGTTGGTCACTAAGCTACAGCTTTGAACACATGATAAAACAGAGGGAGAAGCCTACAAAATGCAGAGCACCTGCATCACCTATAACAGGGTGCTTAACCAAGAGACTGGAGTCTTGCTGCCATAATGCTAACTCCCCATTCTGCCAGGGTTCCAGCTGAGCAGATCTGGCTGCTGTGCCACTTTCATATCACCCCTTAGAAACTTTATTCTTTAGTCCCTTTTTCATCATTAAGGAGCTCAAAATTTGGGGAAAATGAAACACCGTGCAACTCAATCAAAAAATAGCCAGAGAAGGACATACAACAAAATAGGCTGTAAGCTTAAAAAACGCTGATGTCATAAAACAGACCAGATTACAAAAATGTGACAACTGAATGTAACACCTGCTCTGGGATTTTTTTTTTTCTTTTTTTGCTTTAAAGAACACCATAAGGATAATTTTTGAGGTCAGCCTGGACAATATAGCAAGACCCTGTCTCTACAAAAAATTAAAAAATTAGCCAGGTGTGGTAGTATGTGCCTGTAGTCCCAGCTATTCAGGAGGCTGAGGCAGGAGGATCACTTGAGCCTGGGAGTTTGAGGTACAGTGAACTACAATGCCAGTGCACCAGCCTAGGTGACAGAGCAAGACCCTCTTTAAACACACACACACACTATAAGGATATTCGGTAAACGTGCATGAGGTCTATAGATCAGCTAATAGCATTGTATCAATGTTAATTTCTGATATTTGAACATAGCACCATAAAATTATATAAGAAATTGTAGGAAATACACACTAAAGTCTTTAGAGATAACTGTAATTTATTTGCAGACACGAGAATACATAAAATATAATTACATACATGTGTATATATATACATATTCATGTAAACACACAAACCTATGTGCATACAGTTGAACCTCTGTAAGTTGACCACCAAAGGGACTCTAACAAATTGGTCAACATAAGAAACTAGGCCTACTGTACTGATATGTACATGTACCACAGGTCTGGTCTATGAAAATGAGGTCAACTTAAGGAGGTGGGTGGTCAACTATGGAGATTCTACTATGTATGGATATATACATATATGTGATAGAGACAGAAGGATAAAGCAAATGTTAAAATTTGAGAAGTCTGAAAGATCTATGTGAATTCTCACAACTTTTCTATAAGTCTGAAATTGTCAAGAAGTTAAAAGAAAAATAAAAGCTGGATATTTTAGAAATTCAGCCATGCCACCTATATAGTCAATGCCTTTTGATATAAGAAAATTCTAGAGCTGCCATCCACTACTGGAATGCAGCTACATAACTGTGGGAATGGTAAGAGGAAAAAACCCTGCAGCCAGAAGCCCATACACACCCCAAAACCTCTTCTACTGCTAACACCTTACAGTGGTAATCCATTAAATAAGTCACTTCTGTGGTGTTGCCCCATAGTCTTGAGTTGCTCTCCTGTTATTTAGCAACAGGCCAGACCGGCAGATTGTTCTGGACAACCCAGTTAAGATCAAGCTACCTTTCAGTATGTTTAGAGGCGTCCTGTGGAGCAACTGAAGCATATTTTGGCTACCCCTCACCTGTCCGACAACTTCCCAAACTAGAGACTGGGAAGAGTAGGGCAAAGCTGAAGTGGCACGAGGGAGTCCCGGAGCAGCTAGAGTCCTCATAAGAGCCCATAGTGATCTAGAGTCCAGAACACACCCCTCAAAGAATCAGGTTACAGGTAGCTCCCTTCAGCCTCAGTTTATTCCTCCAAATCTGAGATGCTCCAGAAACTAAACCACCAAGGAGCTATAAGGAAGTGAAAGTGATTGTTTTAATTCTACAAGCGGAATCAAAGAGAAAAAGTTAGGATCCCGGAAGGAAGACTGTTGGCATCCTAAGGAAAACTACCAGTTACACAAAAAGAAGAAAATACATACATTTCCATGACAATCTCTTAAGGTCACCTCTTTTATTAGAAAAAGGTCTCCCACCTGGGTTTACTTGTTCTAATTCAGAGAATATCTGAATGGAACATGATGTTTAGAAGATTCAAAGTGAATCAATTTAGCTATCCTCCAAACCACCCCGCAAAAAGTTTCAAGTAATAAATAAATTTTGGCACATACCTAAAGAGATTGAGGGGGAAAGTCCCCATTAAAAAAAAAAAAATTTTTTTTTTTTTGGCCGGGGCTGGGTTTGAACCCACCACTTCCGGTATATGGGGCCAGCGCCCTATTCCTTTGAGCCACAGGCACCACCTCCATTTAAAATTTTCTATATATGAGCTCTGAAAATGAAAAAAAGAAAAAATATCTTTTCAGAAGGTCGTTGCTTATGTGGTGATCAGTTCTAGCTATTTGGGAAAACCTTGTTCAAACTAATTCAAGAGAAAGGTACTGATCTATTTCCCATTTATTCACATTAAAAAATTTTAAAAGACAAATTTAGGGACAAAATTAATCACTAATCTGTCCTATTTATTTATTCAGAGCTGCTTTAAAAAAAGTCAGACTTGAGAATGATTTCAACTACTTGCACTAACTGTGATTGAACTTACACACTTACTTCTACCAAAGGCGTAAGAATTACGACCTTAACAAATTCCAGAAACTATTAACAGACAAAGACCCATTTAAATTTTTTCCAACCACAAATGAATGAATGAATGAATGAATGAATGAAAGACAGGCAGCAATGCAGTTTACAACTTTCAAACGTGAAGTTACTTTTATTCTGCCAAACAAATGACAGCACCACTAAGATTACTAATTTCATCACAATGGTTGCCAGGAATGCAGAAGGATGGAGTAAGGAAGAAAGTCCTGCCTGAATGATTATATATAATACCTTGTTAGCATCTCCAAAACTCACTGCACCTGACCTAAATATAAATATTACCTGAGCAATGCTATTTCTTCATGGCAAGTTTTCCTCTAATCTTTCAAGTCTCACATCCCAATTACGTTATCAACTCCTTGAGGGTAATTATTTTTTCTCAGGATTTTAAAAGGCTAGGCATAAAACCAAAATGACAGACATATACCACTTTGCAAACGTTAGGATGGCTACTAAACTATCAAGACAACAGAAAATAACAAGTGCTGACAAAGATGTGGAGAAATTAGAACCTTTGTACTTTGTTGATGGGAATGTAAAATGGCATTGCCACTGTAGGAAGGTCCTCAGAAACTTAAAAATAGAATTACCTTATAATCTAGCAATTCCACTTCTGAGTATATACAAAAGAAACGGGGTCTTGCAGAGGTACTTGTACACCTTTGTTTAAAGCATTATTCACAACAGCTGAAACATGAAAGCAACCCAAATGTCCACTGACGGATGAGTGGATAAACAAAATATGGTATATACATACAATGGAAAATTAATTTGGTCTTAAAAAGGAAGGAAATTCTGACGCATGCTGCAACAGGGATGACCCTTGAGGACATTAAGCTATGTGAAATAAGTCAGTCACAAAAGGACAAACACTGTATGATTCCACTTACATGAGATCCCTAGAATAGTCACATTCATAGAGACAAGCAGCAGAATGGTGGCTGCCAGGGGGATGAGGGGAGGCAGAAACAGGAGTTACTGTTTAATGAATACAGAGTTTCAGTTTTACAAGATCAAAAAGAATTAGGGGGGTGGGGGTGGTGATGGTTGCACAACATCATGAATACATTTAAATACCACTAAACTATACACTTAAAAATGGTTACAATGGTAAATTTTATACCTTTCATATGTATTTTAACATAATAAAAAACTGGGGGCAAAAGGGGCAAGACACAGAACAGGCCTTTTGAATTTCATCAAGAGAAAGTTCCAACCTTTCTACTCCTAGTTCTGCCTCTAATTCTCTCACATGAGTAATATTAACAAAGTTTTTCTTGAGGACACAGAGGCACAGAGAGTTTAAATACATTTGCTTAATGTCACAGAGCTTCTAAATGTTGTAATTAACATCTGAATCCAGCAGTCTACCTCCTGGTAGACTGGGCCATACTCTTCCAGGAAAGAAAAACGTGTAGATTACTAAAACATTGTCATCTACTTGTCTTCTGATTCTCCCAACAGCTTTGTGTGTTAAATAACATACACGCCTATTTTACCAATGAGAAAACAGAGCCAAGTGGTATAAATAAAGGAGTTAGTTATGGAACCCAAGACTTCTAAATCCATTTAGAGCACTTCTTACATTGTATCACCCTGAGTATGAAGTGGCAGATACTGAAATTAGGCTCTAGACACTACCTGGGACCCTGCTGTACCTATGAAAATGGGTACTCTACGTCAAAATATTCTTTTTTTTTTTTTTGTAGAGACAGTCTCACTTTACCGCCTTCGGTAGAGTGCCATGATGTCACAGGACTCACAGCAACTTCTAGCTCTTGGGCTTCCGTCACTCTCCTGCCTCAGCCTCCCGAGCAGCTGGGACTACAGGCGCCCGCCACAACGCCCGGCTATTTTTTGGTTGCAGTTCAGCCGGGGCTGGGTTTGAACCCGCCACCCTCAGTATGTGGGGCCGGCACCCTACTCACTGAGCCACATTTTTTTCACTTGTGGGTCACTTTTGAATAAATTCTATGTTAAAGGGATATAACTGTTAACCAAAAAATCTGGCAAGTGATCATGATAAGACTTGGAGAAACAATGTGGGTTAAAAAAAAAAAAAGCATGAAAGCACTGCTTCAAACCAAGAATAAACAGTATCTCACTTATGCATGAAACATGTTACTGTGGTTACAAATCATTGTGAACCCCTGCCTGGGTCCCTATTGTTCTCTGGGTTTTGATTCCATACTTCTAACTAGCAACTCACCAAAGTCAAATACTTCCTTTGAGAAGAGTAACTCCAAACTCATTAGAAACAAATTAATTTCATCCGATTTCTAGTGAGTTACTCCTCAATCCTTCCCAGTTCATATATTAAGAAGTCAAATATCCAGCCAATGTCCTAATATTAATGTTCCTCATATCTACTGGGACTCCATGACAAGTATACCGGGCCCTAAACCCAGTGTTTCCAGCCCTAACCATGTGATCCTGAGCAAATGACAGCCTTTCTGTTGTGGCTCATATATAGAAAGTGTTTGCTCTCCAACAGTTTGTAAACTCCCATGTTCTGTGGGACTACGCTTTTAATCAGTGACATCACAACCACATATTCGAAACAGCCTAGTTCACATATGATTTTTTTAACATTTACGTTATTTTTAATGTTAATAATAAATAATATTTTAACTTTTATTCCATGAGACATTTGTAAAAACTACAATTCACAAACACTTAAGATATAAACCACTAATAGGTTGCTTCGAGATGTTTTCGTACATATGCATAAGTGGAAGGTAAAAAACCTACCACTAGAGAAAGCAGAAAACACCCTTTTATATAAAGATCACCAGCTCACTGTGAAGTTACTAACAAGGATCTGGTATCAATGCTCATCCTTCTTTTGACACTACCTCCTACAACACAACATTTAAAAAATATCTATAAACAAATATGCTAAACATACTTGAAAAACAAATTTTAATACTATCATTCTTTCTTTTAAACTTAAGAATTAATTTCTTAGGAAAAAATGGACTGTTAAGCACTTATAAAATGAGACTATTATCAGGAAGCTTTAAATGGGAATTTCCAACTCATTGTAGGAATGGTTCAAAATACTGTACATTTGTTTTTTAAAAATAGTATTGCTTGGCTGGGCGCCAGCCACGTACACCGAAGCTGGTGGGTTCGAATCCAGCCCGGGCCTGCCAAACAACTATAACTACAACCAAAAAATGGCTGGGCACTGTGATGGGCACCTATAGTCCCAACTACTTGGGACCCTTAAGCCCAAGAGTTTGAGGTTGCTATGAGCTGTGATGCCACAGCACTCTACCCAGGACAACATAGTAAGACTCTGTCTCAAAAAAAAAAAAAAAAAAAAATAGTATTGCTTCTTGCACAACCCGTAGGCAACTAAAAAAAAGTGTTACTCTTGACTTCTATTCAGGCAACAGCAGTTTAAATCAAAAGATCCAAGGACCCCAAGAAGTACTGAAATCCACATATACAGTGTCCACTAAATGACAAAAATTGTCAAAAATGGCCAAATGCTTTTATTTCTGCGTATACCTTTCTACGAGGTACTACAAAGGAACTGAAGAATTGATTTTTCAGAACCAAAAGATGACACTTATGGCACTAAAGCAGGTTTCTGCCTTGTTATATATATAAACCCTTATCATCTCCTTTCCCTCTTTTTCTCTTTTCCCCTCAGTTTCTGTCGAAAAAGATATACCCTCTCTATTGATTGGACAGTTTTAAGGTTTTAGCCCCAGAATTTCATTTAAGGATGGACAGTAAAATTTTACTCACCATTTTCTAAATTCCTAAACCCTCTTAATAACCGAATTTATTATAATAAATAAGATACTTGGAAATCTAAGGATGCAAAGTAAATGATGTGAAATTCTTCCGTGGTCACTCATCATCCAACCATTCTCACATGTTGGAAATAAGGGATAAAAAATGTAATTGACTAAAAAAGGAAGACGGCCAGCCCTCAAGGAATGTACCCTTTATTTAGATTCGTATGTGCGCAGTACATAGGTACATTAATTTAACTGCAATTCTGCAGCTGAACTATAGTAAGCTTATATGAAAAGGAAGCCTTTTCTAGATTTCTCCAAATTATGAGCTGCTGATAAGCTATTAAGAACCTAATTTACTATGACCAAACGCCACAAAAGCAGATATTAGACATATACTTCAACTTATCTGAATAAATAAGCACAACTTTGGATAAAGACCCTGTTCTTTTTAAAAAAGAATATTTTTAATTCACTTTAAAAACAAAACCACAACAATACTTATTAGTGGTTTCTTACCCCATGCTTGAGATAACAAAATCTGGACAGAAATGCCACAGGGCTTCGAAAAATATAAAGTGAATGTTGTTTTCAGCAGTAGAAACCAGGTGGTTCAGGCTGCACCGTGAAAATAAACTATGTTGAAAAGAACCCAGAAACACTTCACTAACTAGAGTATCAAAGAAGCCCTAACTTCTTATTCCAGAACACTAGAACTTCTGTGCTCAATGTTAAGATCCTACAATCCAATGCTAAAATGAGCCGTAAGAAACACAAAGAAATAGGAAACAGGAGTTCTAACTAAGGGTCATTTTAACATAATGATCTTAGATAAGTTTCTTCCAGCCAAGGTCTATTTGTAAAAATAATCTACAACAGCTTCCTTACTGGGTTCCTAACATATCCTGAGAATCTTTAGAGCAAGGGAAAAACTATTCAGCAATTGACCCGGAATTTCTTTACAAGGATGACTAAACAACAATGTGATGCTTTCTTAAATGAACACAATGGTATTTATACAAATACCTGAACACTGTTCCTTCTAAAAAGATAACACAGGAAATTGCACATTTATTCTAAAATTCTGCCACTGCACAAAAGTTTTAGGTATTTTTCTGGAACTGCTTTAGAGTTAGGAATTCATTCTTCTGAATGTACAGCAATGGAAAATGGATATTCCTAATTTTAGCTTATGCCTTGCTTACTTCTTAGGAAGATGTCAAGCACCTTATATTTAAAAACATGTTCTTTTATGTACATAAAGAAAATGTAGTTTCCCCAGGCAACTTCTATGAAGAAAACATTTCTTTAAACAATTATGCCTTTTTTTTTTTTTTTTTAAGACTTTGTGATTTAATAGGTGCAACTGACATTTAGGGAAGAGGGAGTCGGATTCCTTACTTGCAACACCAGTTCCCTACTTCTTATTCCCAGTGTTCAACAGCACAAATGACTCTGCCTATTTCTCTTTACCGCAATTCTGTTCTTTCATCACTAGGCTAGGATGGTACTGAGTGATGGAGCTGATTATTTTTCTGAAAGGTTGTTACCAGAAAGCATAAGCCTGACCCCTCATATTAAACAGGGATTACCTACACAGCTGCCCTACCACAAACAAAAAAGCTTTTCAATCCCACAGAACCTCTGCAAAATGGCCACACTGGAAATCATAAAGGCGCTTGTTATCACTCTCTCCTCAATCTTTCACTTAAATGACATGTACACATGTTAAATGATGTGGCAATAATGAGCCCATCAGAGGCTGTAAGATTTACTTTTTAGTATACCCTATAAAACATTAAAGCTACACAGTTAGTTACCTGAAGGAAAATTTAGCCACTTTTTCATGCTCATTAAAATCATGTCTTCAAGAGATAACAAAAGGCATCATTATCAAACTTAGACTGCTAAACCAGATACAAAGTCATGTTCCAATTATTATTTTAGTGATCATAAGTGTACCCTTCTACTACACTAAATTTCACTTTTACTAGCTGATAAGCAACAACGGCTCACTGGCTCCCCAACCTGGCTTCCCAGCACTAATGGCCCACTATATTCACCCCACCTGAAATTTACAGCCAAAGGAGAACAAGTAATTATCCCTGAGGAGTTTCCCTCCACTTGGGCTTCAAACTCATCTCTGAAGCCCCTCCAATTTTTCCCATCTTTCTTTCTGGAATAACATGGAGCACCAGGAGTAACAAACATAGCACTCAAGGAGCCCTTAAATTAATGGAACCTCCACCAAAAGGCTTCTCTTTCTTTTGAATATCTATTTATTTTGTAGCAAATGGAACCCTTTCAGAATGTTTGCTTTGGGTGTCCATAAATTATATTTTAGAACAAGGATGTTCCTGAATTATCATGCTTAGATTTGAGACCAGTCTGTACATTTTCTTGAAAGATACAGGAAATGGGATGGGAGAAGCAACACGGGGACATCAGATACATAAAATGCGAGCTTGCACTACTCTTTCTAGACCGTGGCTGGGATAGTTTATAGCCTTCAGACCTGCCAGGGGGGAAAAAAATGTTACATGCCACTCAGGACACTCACCTTGAGAATTTTTACAACCACTCTCTCATTGTTGGTGATGTTAATGGCCTCAAATACTTCACTGTATTTTCCCCGACCAAGTTTTCGAACCAGTTGGTAATCATCTTGATTACTGTGAAAGGCAAAAAACACACATAAATGCCAGGATTTGGGATTAACTAAGCCTATGCCCATTGTACAGTCCATTCAGCCACTTCCATTAATCAAACACTTGGAAGTGTCTATACATCAACCACAACTCATTCCCTAAATGAAAGCTACAACATAAACTTGGCTCCCTTCACTCTGCAGAGCTCCTAACCTAATTGGTTGCTCATAACTTGGGGAGAAGGGGTAGGAAAACGCCAAACTAGAGGGGACAGCAAAGCATCTATCCTGGAGGCTCAGAGGATGCCCCCTCTGCCCATGGCTTCACAACACCTGCTTCACAGCCCGATGGCAGACAGTGTCCACTATGAGAATCTGGACGTGTTTAAGTAATTTCCTCCCACCTAGCTTCATTTCAGAAAACCAAGAAGACAAAGAATTTTAATAGCTCAAGAAGACAGCTATTGACTTCCCACCTCAATAAAAACCCCAAAGTGTTAAGGTGGAAGAGCTACTCTCCCTCACCTCCACCAGGCCCTGATCCCTGGACCTTACACTTGTTCCCCCACTATGAAAGCATTCCTTGGGTAGGGGAAGGGGTGCGCAAAGCGGGGAGAAAGGGACAACACGGGGGCGGGGGGAGGAAAGGAAGACGAGGACATGTGAGAGATGGGGGCCTCTGCCTCCCATCGCAGACCCACGGAAGTGCCGGCCCTGGAAGGGCGAGCGGGCAGACAGATCACTCGGGCCGAACGCGGTTTGAAGGGGGCGGCCTAGCGAAGGAGGGGGTTAGCGGGCCCAGCGGGGGGCGGCGGCAGCTTTACCCCCAGCTCGGGGCGTGAGACTCATAGTCCCAGTACTCGCGGCTCCTCAGGCTGTTCACCTCGGCGTAGACCCGGGCCCTGCTGCCCGCGGCCGGGCCGGGCATGGCGGGCGGGACCGGGGGGCGGCGCGGGCCGCAGAGGGTGGCGGCGGCGGCGCGGCAGGGGGCGCGGGGCGACGAGCTGAGAAAGCGGCGGACCGCGGGGCGCTTGAGGAGGAGGAGGAGGAGCGCGGCGGCTGGCGGCCGCGCCAGGCCGGGCCCGCGGGGGCGAGCGGGCTGGGGGCGTGGGGGGCGCCGGCCGAGCCGGCCCGGCCCTGGAGCGGCCGGCGGGGCGGGCGGCGCTCGCGCTCCGCAGTGATCTCCGCTCAGCTCGCAGCCCCCAGGCGGCGGCGGCGACAGCACCGGCAGCGGCAGCCACCGGCCGGGAAAGGGGCAGCGGCGGCGGCGGCAGCAAAGAAGGAGGAGATGGAGGAGGAGGCGGAGGAAACCCGGAAAAGGGGCCGCACTCACTAGGAGCGGCCGCCGCCTGGCCTGGGGCCGCCCTGCCTCACAGCGCCCCCTGCAGCGCGGGGGGACCCGCCGGGCGGCCCCGCCCCCGCCCCGCCCCGCCCCGCCCGGCCCCGCCCTGCCCCGTAGTCAAAATCGGGTCCTAGGGCTGGCTGGACCGCTCATCACCGGGCCTCTGCCACCTGCTGACAGCTGTCCTGGAGCCTCGAATCCCTGGACCCTTCCTAACCTGTTCTGGATACTGCTATCCCAAGCCCCCCACCTGTAGCCATCCACCCCAGCACCTCCCATACTGACCCTGTTCTGACCCAAATTGTTCCCATCAAATTCCTCTCCAATGAATCACTTGTAAACCTCCCTCCCTCCCAGAAACACCCCTTCTTTTCGACACTACTCTGTCACCATATACTTCTCAACTCCCAAGACGTGCCATTCTCTCTTCATCCAGAACGTCGGCACAAAACCCTTTTCCTATACTTTCTCCCAAATTCCCTTCCAGGCCATCCGCGAGAACCCGCTCTGGATGTCCACTCCCATCACTTGGTTAGGCTGGAGTCAGCCAGGTTGCGTCTCTGTAAAGTTGTAATTTTTTCCTTTGTAATTAATAAGTAATTTGTGGAGAGATACTTTGTCTTTCTTTCTTTTTTTTGAGACATAGTCTTACTATGTCGCCCTTGGTAGAGTGCTGCGCTGTCACAGCTCACAGCAACCTCAAAGTCTTGGGCTTAAGCGATTCTTTTGCCTCAGCCTGCCACATAGCTGGGACTACAGGTGCCCGCCACAACGCCCGGCTATTTTTTGGTTGTAGTTGTCATTGTTGTTTGGCAGGCCTGGCCTGGGCTCGAGCCCACCATCTTCGGAGTATGTGGCTGGCTCCCTAGCCGCTGAGCTACAAGAGCCGACCTGAGAGATGCTTTGAAACTCTGTAAATATCTTGTTTTTATTTGGAAGGAGAGAGCAGAAGTCCTGCTTGAAGGGACAGGCTAGAGGTTGGGGATGGACTAAAGGTGGGGGGAGGAGGGAGTAAGCTGGCCTGTCTTATAATGCTGCCTGCTTTCTAACCCTGAAACTCTTTTTGATCTTCTGGGCCTTCTGCCTTGCTTTCCCATCCCACTCTTTTATCTTCACCCAGTCCAGGTTGCTCTGACTCCAATCCTTTTTCACATGTTTTCAGAATGAGACCTTGCTCCTTTCGCCTTGATAGGGCTAAGAGCACAGGCTATAGAACTAGATCTCCCCAACCCTGCCACTTAGAAGCGGGCAATTACTCAGCCTCTCTGTGCTACACATTTTACAGCATAAAACCAGTAATGGCGCCCACTTCACAGGGCTGCAGGGAGAATTACACAAGGTGAATCATGTAAAATGCTTAGAACCGTGTTCAATATTAAGATACTAGGTGTGCATTATTATTACTACCAGACCCAGGGCCTTTCTCCTATTACTTTTCCCTCCCTGAGACCACCACACACCCATTTTTTTCTCCTTCCATCTTCCACACTTGGCTAGGGGCCACCTCCACCCCCACCTTACCCCTACCTTCCCACAGCTAACTCTTTTTTCCTCTTCAAGTCTCAACTCAAAGATCAATTTATCTAGAGTCGATACTTCTCTATCTGAGCACACTACCCAAATCCTTCTTAAAGCTGCATGTCTTGTCTCTTGTCATCATTTGTTTTTTTTTTTTTTTTTGGCCAGGAATGGGTTTGAACCCACCACCTCCGGCGTATGGGGCACCCTACCCAAATCCTTCTTAAAGCTGCATTTCTTGTCTCTTGTCATCATTTTTTTTTTTTTGGCCAGGAATGGGTTTGAACCCACCACCTCCGGCATATGGGGCTGGCGCCCTACTCCTTTGAGCCACCCAAGTCATCATTTGTTTTTCTCCATTGTAAAAATAGTATGAGAGCAAGGACCGGGTCTGGATGCTCACCGCTAGCTCACCCATTTGGAGGCCTTCAGTGAATACAGTGTTAATGCTCTGATGACTTATGGATCACAAAGGGGAACCTGGAGGCCATCACCTTAACCATGGATCAACCTTATCATTAGTAGGGAACCACCTGACCCTCTATTGTGATACACATACCCCATGAAGTACGCCTGCCAAAAAATGTTCTACCTGAATTTAATCACAAGGACACCAAACTGGGGGACAATGTGCAAAACAGCTATGCTGGGTTCTTCAAAAATATTAGTATCACAAGAGAAAACAAAGTCCCAGAGTAGTGATCTTGATTAATGAAGAGTGAGAGACATAACTAAAAAAAGTGTGCGATAGAGGCCATCTACAGCAAACCCACAGCCAACATCGTATTGAATGGAGTTAAATTGAAATCATTTCCACTCAGATCAGGAACCAGACAAGGTTGCCCATTGTCTCCACTGCTCTTTAATATTGTAATAGAAGTTTTAGCTATCACAATTAGGGAAGAAAAGGAGATCAAGGGTATCCATATAGGGTCAGAAGAGATCAAACTATTACTCTTTGCAGATGAAATGATTGCATATCTGGAAAACACCAGGTATTCTACTACAAAACTCTTAGAAGTGATCAAGGAATACAGCAGCATCTCAGGTTACAAAATCAACATTCATAAATCGGTAGCCTTTATATAGACCCACAATAGTCAAGCTGAAAAAACAGTTAAGGACCCTAAAGGACTCTATTCCATTCACAGTAATGCCAAAGAAGATGAAATATTTGGGAGTTTATCTAACTAAGGCTGTGAAAGATCTCTATAAAGAGAACTATGAAACTCTAAGAAAAGAAATAGCTGAAAATGTTAACAAATAGAAAAGCATGCCATGCTCATGGCCGGAAAGAACCAACATTGTCAAAATGTCCATATTACCCAAAGCAATATACAATTTTAATGCAATCCCTATTAAAGCTCCACTGTCATACTTTAAAGATCTTGAAAAAATAATACTTCATTTTATATGGAATCAGAAAAAAACCTTGAACAGCCAAGACATTACTCAGAAATAAAAACAAAGCAGGAGGAATCATGCTACCAGATCTCAGACTATACTATAAATCAATAGTGATCAAAATAGCATGGTACTGGCACAAAAACAGAGAGGTAGATGTATGGAACAGAATAGAGACCCAAGAGATGAACCCAGCTACTTAACCGTTATTTTATCTTTGACAAGCCAATTAAAAACATTCAGTGGGGAAAAGATTCCCTATTTAAAAATGGTGCTGGGTGAACAGGCTTGCAACCTGTAGAAGACTGAAACTGGACCCACATCTTTCACCATTAACTAAGATAGACTCTCACTGGATTAAAGATTTAAACTTAAGACATGAAGCTATAAAAATACTAGAAGAGAGTGCAGGGAAAACTCTTGAAGAAATGGGTCTGGGTGAGTATTTTATGAGGAGGACCCCCCTGGGGCAATTGGACCCCCCAGCTTCAACAATACACTACTGGGACCTGATCAAACTAAAAAGCTTCTGCACAGCCAAGAACACAGTAAGTACAGCAAGCAGACAGCCCTCAGAATGGGAGAAGACAAAGGTTTAATAACCAGAATCCACAGACAACTCAAACGTATAAGCAAGAAAAGAACAAGTGATCCCATCGCAGGCTGGGCAAGGGACTTGAAGAGAAACTTCTCTGAAGAAGACAGGCGCACGGCCTACAGACATATGAAAAAATGCTCATCATCCTTAATCATCAGAGAAATGCAAATCAAAACTACTTTGAGATATCATTTAACTCCAGTGAGATTAGACCATATCACAAAATCCCAAGACCAGAGATGTTGGCGTGGATGTGGAGAAAAGGGAACACTTCTACACTGCTGGTAGGAATGCACACTAATACATTCCTTTTGGAAAGATATATGGAGAACACTTAGAGATCTAAAAATAGATCTGCCATTCAATCCTATAATTCCTCTACTAGGTATATACCCAGAAGACCAAAAATCACATTATAACAAAGATATTTGTACTGGAATGTTTACTGCAGCCCAATTCATAATTGCTAAGTCATGGAAGAAGCCCAAGTGCCCATCAATCCACGAATGGATTAGTAAATTGTGGTACATGTACACCATGGAATATTATGCAGCCTTAAAGAAAGATGGAGACTTTACCTCTTTCATGTTTACATGGATGAAGCTGGTACATATTCTTCTTAGTAAAGTATCTCAAGAATGGAAGAAAATGTATCCAATGTACTCAGCCCTATTATGAAACTAATTTATGGCTTTCATATGAAAGCTGTAACCCAGTTATAACCTAAGAATATGGGGAAGGGAGAGAGGGAGGGCGGTAGGGGGGAGGGTGATTGGTGGGATTACACCTATGGTGCATCTTACAAGGGTATATGGGAAACTTAGTAAATGTGGAATATAAATGTCTTAACACAATAACTAAGAAAAGGGCAGGAAGGCTATGTTAACCAGTGTGATGAAAATATGTCAAATGGGCGGCGCCTGTGGCTCAGTGAGTAGGGCGCCGGCCCCATATGCCGAGGATGGCGGGTTCAAACCCAGCCCCGGCCAAATTGCAACAAAAAAATAGCCGGGCGTTGTGGCGGGCGCCTGTAGTCCCAGCTGCTCGGGAGGCTGAGGCAAGAGAATCGCGTAAGCCCAAGAGTTAGTGGTTGCTGTGAGCCGTGTGACGCCACGGCACTCTACCTGAGGGTGGTACAGTGAGACTCTGTCTCTACAAAAAAAAAAAAAAAAAGAAAATATGTCAAATGGTCTATAAAACCAGTGTATGGTGCTCCATGATCACATTAATGTACACAGCTATGATTTAATAAAAAAAAAGAAGAAGAAGAAGAAGTGTATGATTCTGGATTAGATTCTGTTTCTTTTTTTGTTTGTTTGTTTGTTTTGAGACAGAGTCTCACTTTATCACCCTTGGTAGAGTGGGTAGAGTGCCCTGGCATTGTCATAGCTCACAGCAACCTCAAACTCCTAGGCTCAAGGGATCTCTTGCCTCAGCCTCCCAAGTGGCTGGGTCTACCAGTGCCCACCACAATGCCCAGCTGTTTTTAGAGGTGGGGGTCTCACTCGTGCTCAGGCTGGTCTCATACTCCTGAATTCAAGGGATCCACCCTCCTCGGCCTCCCAGAGTGCTAGGATATAGGCATGAGCCAAGGTGCACGGTCTAGATTCTGGTTTTTAAAGGAATAGGAAGAAAAGGAGGGAGAGAGAAAGAATAAAGCTCATAGAAGGACACTACTGGGGAAATTTGAATATATCCCACAAACTGTAGGATATACCCTACATCACATGTATTGTACCAATGTTAAATTTTCTGAGTGTCATCATTGTGTTACGGTTATGAAGGAGAATCTTTTGACTTTAGGAGTTACATTCAGGTATTTAGGGATGAAGTATCATGATACCTGCAATTTATTCTCAAATAGATTTCCAGAAAAACATGGGTCCTTGAGAGCCTTTGCATAGTTGAAACAGTGGGAGTTGAGGCAATTGAGAGTAAATTTTAACAATTAGTGAATGGAGTCAAAGAGTACAAAAGATTGCAACTTTTAGGTAGATTTGAAAATTTTCAAAATAAAAACTGGAAGAAAATCAACATTTAGGGAATTAGTGGACCTGGAATTTAATTCGCAAACCTCCCTAAATCTCTTTCACATTAAAGACATAAACATTCTCGGGCTCTTAATGCAACTTTAGGATTTGTTTTTGAAGTCCCTATGTCTAGACCAGAGATTTTTTTTTTTTTGAAGACAGAATCTCACTCAGTCACCATGGGTAAAGTGCCATGGCATGATAGCTCACAGCAACCTCGCACTCTTGAGCTTGAGTTATCCTCTTGCCTCATACCCAAGTAGCTGGGACTACAGGCACCTGTCACAATGCCCAATAGTTTTTTTTTTATTATTATTTTTAGTAGAAATAGCATCTTGCTCTTGGTCAGGCTGGTCTAGAACTTCTGTACTCAAGCAATCCACCCTCCTTTGCCTCCCAGAGTGCTAGGATTACATGTAAGAGTCACTGTGCCCGGCCCAGACCAGAGTTTCTTAATCCCAAGCTCTTGGATGAGCTTCCTGTGTTCCAGGAATTCCTGGCACTACATGCAAAATTTCTGGGTCATGTGTGTATGTGTGCATGTCCCAAATCCTTAGCAAACATCAGATTCTCAAAGGAGGCCATGACCCAAAAATGATTCCAAACCACTAGTCTAACTACTGTGTTCAATCTCAGTTGTGGCCCCATTCCTCACCTCCTCCCTTGCCCACCTCGAACCCCTCCCTGTACCTTCCACTTATCCCTCACCACCTACCCCACACCCATCTCACATAACCTGCTCCCACCCCTGCAGGATGCCTGAGGATTCACCCACACACCACTCTGGTGCAACACACTCCTGGATTTGGCTGATGTTTCCCTAACTCAGCCCTGAAACCTGGTAGTCAATCCTCCCCTGGCCAAATGGAGTATGTGTTTATGGTTTGTTGGTAAGTGGGTTTGGTATTGGCAGAGACCCCTTGCCTCTTGCTCCTGCTGGCTCTCTGTGAAACTGGCTTGGCTTGAGTTAAATGGGCAATCGGAGAAGGTACCTGCGCAACCCTCACTGAAGAAGTCTTACTTCGGTATGAAAAGGGGCAGGCTGGTGGCTCCGTAGGGGTGGTTCTGTAAGGAGGTTCAGCAAACCAGAATCGACTCTGCCTAATTATTCTGTGTATGCAGTTTGGGGTGTGTGTGTGTGTGTGTGTGTGTGTGTGTATGTAATTCAAGGTTGTGCAAGGGAGAATGAAATGAAAGAGGGTACCTTGCATCAAATAATATTTTCTTTTCTTTCTTTTTTTTTTTTTTTGCAGTTTTTGGCCAAAGCCGGGTTTGAACCTGCCACTTCTAGTATATGGGGCTGCTGCCCTACTCCTTTGAGCCACAGGCGCCGCCCCAAATGACATTTTCAAATCAACTCCCCTTATGCTCCCAAATTCTATCCAAACACTAACCCCCCCCAACCAAAAACAAACACATTTTTAACTCTCTCTGAAGGGTACCTTCTATCTTTACAAGGTCCATTTTCAAGACCTTTGGGAGGTTTACAGGCTTTTACTGTGTATTGATGCTTCTTAGGAACCTAGCCTAAGAAAATAATAAAAATTATAAACAAAGAAATATTAATAAGGATGAAACTTTATGTGTTCTGTATCATTGAATCCTGCAAAAACCCTATACGGATAAAAATCCTTGACTTTACGCTTTAAATAGGCGAATTGTACATGTACGACATGTGAATTGTTTCTCCATATAGCAGAAATATTAAAAAATTAATTAAATATATTAAAAATATTAATTAAAAACATTAAAAAATCTATTATTTGAAGTGATGGCAATCTTAATGACCCTGATTTGATCATTACATATTGTATACATGTATTGAAATATCACATATGTCCCCCAAATGTGTACAACAATGATACATCAATTAAAAAATAGAAAAAATTTGTGAGGTTGGTGCTTTTGTAAGGAAATCAAGACTTCAATGATGAGGGCCACTTGAGGCAGAACTGGATTTGAACTCAGGTCTTTCTGATTACCAAATCCATTTCCTTAAGCCCTTTCTGATTCAGCATGTCCCCCCAAAGACCCAAAGATATTTGTCATGAAAATCATCATCTTAATAATGAAAATGTACAACAAGCGAAATATCACATACTGGAGGACCAGTTCAAAAATTTGTGGTACGTCCCTTCAGTGAAATATTAGGCTTTAACAATTATGATAACAAGGAGCGTCTAGATGAGAATTTAATGATATAAGACTTTTTAATGTTTTTTTTTTAAGTTGCACAAATAATTGTGGCAAGCAGAGTACTGCCCCTCCCCCACCTCAAAAATACTTCCTATTTTCCAGAACATGTGACTATGTCATCTTACACGAACAAAGAGACTTTGAGGACGTGATTACACTGGGGATTTTGAGATGGAGAAATCATTCTGGATCGCCCAGGTGGATTCAAAGTAATCACAAAGATCCTTATAAGTGAAAGAAGGAAGAAGGACATTCAAAGAAGTAGAAGTGTTGATGATAGCAGGGGTCAGAATGATGCGATTGCTGGCTTTGAAGATGGAAGGAAGCTGCAAGCCAAGGAATGTGGGTAGCCTCGAGAAGCTGGAACATGTAAGGAAATGGATTCTCCCCTAGAGCTTCCAGAAGTAATGCAGTCTTGCCAACACCTTGCTTTTACTCCAATGACACCCATTTCAAATATATTTGAGGTTTTTTTTAGCCACTAAGTTTGTGGTAATTTGTTACAGCAATCCTACTAAACTCATACAGTAGTGTATATTATAGTTAATAGCAAAGACTCTCTTCTTTGACCAAAACTTGGGTCAGATTTCTCAGTCAGACTGATAACCTTGACGTTGGACTTCCCTCTCTGTCCTTGTTGAATCCCGTTTAAGCAAGAATCCGGCTAAGTCAGTTTATCTGACATGTATCTGACTGCTCCTAATATCCTATTACCCTGGCCTGCTTTCAACAAAGATTCTATCTAGTTATAGCCAGAAACCTCCTACCCTTAATGTTTCCTCTTAGGAATTTTTATACACCAACCTCCACCCTGCTCCTCGATTATACATCCCCACTTGTTCTTGGAGTAGGAGCTGAGTTCTGGCTTGCTCCCTCACTTCAATACCCAATGGTTCCTATACCTATTGCCATGGACCCCCTTAATAAAGTTTGCCTTTCCATCTTTAACAAGTGTCATGAATACTTTTTTCTTTTTTTTTTTTTAGAGACAGAGTCTCATTTTATTGCCCTCGGTAGAGTGCCGTGGCATCACACAGCTCACAGCAACCCGCAACTCCTGAGCTTAGGCAATTCTCTTGCCTCAGCTTCCCAAGTAGCTGGGACTACAGGCGCCCGCCACAACGCCCAGCTATTTTTTGTTGCAGTTTGCCTGGGGCTGGGTTTGAACCGGCCACCTTCGGTATATGGGGCCGGCGCCCTACCCACTGAGCCACAGGCACCACCCAATACTTTTTTCTTTAATAAACGTTTTTTGAGAAATTCAAGAGTCTGTGAAGTAAAAAGTGAAACTTGTCCTTCTTTGCCTTCCACATTTTCTTGGTTTGCTGTGCATACTTCCATGCCTTTTTATTTGCAATAAAATATAGGATATTATACAGCCTGTGCTCTTTTGTTTTGCTTTGCTTTGTATCAAAGCAGGATACAAAGTGTACATATATATTTAGTAGGTAAGATCTTAGGCATGTAACAAATGCACAGGGAAAGAACTGGAGGGAAATGGATTAAATGATTTGGGGTCTTGGAATCATAAAATTTTATTTATTTTTTTAATAGAGATGGGGTCTTGCTCTTGCTGAGGCTTGTCTCAACCTCCTGAGCTCAAACCATCCTCCCTCTTTGGCCTCTCAGAGTGTGAATCACCTGCCCAGCCACAATTTTACTTTTATACTCAGAAAAAAAAATGGGTTGCTTTGGACTATTGACTATTCTAGCCCTCTTCCCAATAATGTGAGGGTCAGTGAGGGCTCTTCACCAGTTGGGAAGAGGTAAGAGTGTAAGGAATTGAGTTCTCTCTGTAATCCAGGCAGTCCAGGGAATTGTTAATAGAAAAACTTCTGACAAATCAAATTTAGAGTTTAAGTGAGCAAAGAGTGATTCTGGTATTGGGCAGCTGTCAGAATCAGATGGGTTCAGAGATCTCTGGCTTGTGAGGTGGTCAGGCAGCATTTACAGGCAGAAGAATCAAAGTGAGCTCTAGAGGCAGTTCAATTGGTTACAGGTTGGCGTTTTCTTTGAACTAGATCTGATCAGTTGGTGGCCTGGGATTGACTGAAGCTTGGCTGCTGTGACTGCCTGCAATTTGTTACAAAAGTATACTCTTAAGTGAGGCTTTCAGATAGTTAGAGTACTAAGATAGGTTGCATTTTGTTACACAAAGACAAAAGTATGGAGACATTCTCAGGCCAAATTTTGTTTAACAGAATGCTGGACTCTCACCTTTGGGCGTCTTTGAGGTTACAGACAGGCGAATACGAAGTGTGCCCAATTGGCTGCACTCCACCTAGGTACATCTGCTTACAAATTCCTTAAGGATATCACTTTCTACTCTTTTTTGTCCTAATCATCCTTACAGTGTGACCCACTCTGTCCTCCACCCAGAGAGTGCCCCTGAGCGGGATGCTGATGTGGGGGGTATATGCTACAGCTGCTTCCAGCCAGGAGAGCCGTAGAAATGGAAAATTTCTGCTGGTGTTTCAGTGGGGACCCCTTTTATTCACCTTTGTCTGGCTAAAAAAAGAGGCACATTTTTAACATTCCTCCCAATATCCACCCAGAAGCTCAGTGAACCCAAACTCTCCTAATACTCTTTGAGAAGGATAGACAAAACCTATTTGGACTAAAATGTAAATAGCAGTTATTTGAAAGGGATATTGTTTGTTTGCTAATTCGGTTGGGTCCTGAGACAGGGTTTCCCTGTGTGGCCCAGACTAGAGTGTGGGTGGCATTCTCATAGCTCACTGCAACCTCAAAAACCTGGGCTCAAGGGATCCTCCCACTTTGGCCTCCCAAAGTGCTTGGGACTACACACCCGAGCCATTGATGCTGGCTTCTCAAAGGGATTTGAATTTTAAACACAATCATGGGGGCTATTTTGGAGGGTAGATAGTACTTTCCTGGGGAACACGCCAACTTCCCTTGGTTTAGGGGGGCATTTGGAGGAGAGTGGACTAAATCCTACAGTAGCAGGTCCCCACACCCCTGACTAAGCCATCATACCTTGAAAACACTCACTTTTTCTGCCAAACTGCTCCACTATGGTGTCTCTTAGCCAAACAGGCTGTCTAGAACCATCCTCAACACCCACATCCCCTATATCACCAAGTGTAGCTGGCTTTCTTCCCAGGTGGCCACTCACTTCCATCCTCTTGTCTTGGCATCAGCAGACTTGGACCTGATTTAAGCCAGCTCCCAATATATTCAATACTAATATGAAGTCAGTAGATGAACTAATACGTGCGCACACAAGAAAAACTCAATTTAATTGAAGGTGGGGGGAAAAGGGAAGAGGGAGGGGGGAGAAGGGGGTGTATGCTCTCCCCTAATGGGCACAATGTAAGGGTATATGGCGCACCTCCTGGGTGAGGGGCACAGCTGCAACAGGGACCTTACCTAGCAAATGCCAACATTGTAATCTAATTGTACCCTCATAATTATCTGAAATAAGATTATATATATGTAATATATATGTGTATATGTATATGTAATAAAAAATCCCACTCATACCAAAAAAAAAAAAAAAAAAAGCCAGCTTGGCCAGGTGCTCACACCTGTAATCCTAGCACTCTGGGAGGATGAAGCAGGGGGATCCCTTGAGCTCAGGAGTTTTAAACCAGCCTGATGAGCAAGAGTGAGACCCCATCTCTACTAAAAATAGAAAAATTAGCTGGACGTTGTGGCGAGTGCCTGTAGTGCCACCTACTTGGGAGGCTGAGGCAGGAAGATCACTTGAACCCAGGAGTCTGAGATTGCTGTGAGATAGGCTGATGCCACTGCACTCAGGGCAACAGAGGGAGACCCAGTCTACACCCCTCCCCACCAAAACAAAAAGACAGCCTTTACGTGGGCTTTTTGCAAGAATCTTTTTTTTTTTTTTTTGAGACAGAGTCTCACTATGTTGCCCTCAGTAGAGTGCTGTGCTGTCACAGCTCACAGCAACCTCAAACTCTTGGGCTTAAGCAATTCTCTTGCCTTAGCCTCCCAGGTAACTGGGACTACAGGTGTCTGCCACAAGACCTGGCTGTATTTTTTGTTATTGTTGTCATTGTTGTTTAGCAGGCCCTGGTCGGGTTTGGGCCCACCAGCCCTGGTGCATGTAGTCAGTGCCCTAACCACTGCGCTATGGGTGCCGAGCCCATAGGAGCCTTTTCCAGTAATCTCTGGACTTTCAGACTCACCACATCCTAATCCAAGGGCTCTTACCCTGCATCAGTGGCTAGAGCTCAGTGGGTTCATAAACATGATCAAAAGAAAATTACATCATGATTCACTGTTCATTACCACATTATCACTAACTTCTAAATAAAATTCAGCATTATAGATGTAGTAAAAACCAAAACAAATCATGGCAGTATTCCCAGTGCCTGTAACTTTGTCAACAGTGAAAAATCACATATACCTGCTTGCCACATGACAGTTGGTGTTATTTTGAAGCAAAAAAATTTACTCTCCAGAAAGGCCATCTGCTCTGATTGTTGTAGGCAAAAGAATCTAGAGGAATCTTGAGGTTTGCTTTTTCTCCTGAATTCCTGCTCTTACTCTTCCTCACATTAGGGCTTTTGTTAAGAAGACTGTGAGTGGTTCATACCTGTAATTTTAGCACTCTGAGAGGCTAGGGCCAGTGGGTCCCTTGAGCTCAGGAGTTAGAGACCAGCCTGAGCAAGAGGGAAACCCCCGTCTCTTCTAAAAACAGAAAAACTATCAAGGCGTGACAGGTGCCTGCAGTCCCAGCTACTCTGTAGCAAGAGGATTGCTTGAGCCCAAGAGTTTGAGGTTGCTTTGAGCTCTGATGACAGCCATAGCACTCTACCCAGGGTGAAAGACTAAGACTCTGATTCAAAATAAAAGAAAAGAAAAGAAAATAACTTTTAAAAAAGACTCTAAGCCTAAGATTTAATGGCATTTTATTTTCCCTAATAGACATTAATGGTAGAATTGGGTTACTGACCCACCCAGAAAAGATTCCTTTCCTGGAAAGCATGTCCCTCCCAGGAAATAGTGAACAGACCAATGCAGCCCCCCCACCCCCAACTTGTCCCACCCATCTGCCCAGGTAAAACTATGGACAGACCAATCCTGGAGGTCCTGACCCTTTAAATCCCTGTCCGCCATAGCCTACATGTGGATATCTCCCTAGTCAGGAATCTCACCTCGACCTGCCCTCCAGGTGCAATAAAAGCCACTTTAATTGCACAAATTGGATCTCCATTTTCCTTTCGTCTCTCGCATCTTGGAATGACTTTATTCTTGAGTCCGGAACCTTTCAACTAGCTGCTCTACCCTAAAGAAAAGCTAAACTAAAAGATGTTGCAAACACAAGTGCTACTTTTTGTTTTGGGAAGCACACCATTGTGGATGGTTGTAGAAGTCCTCATGTTTGGCTGGAAGATGACGTGGGAAGCGAGACATTTGTGATGGGCTCTATGCCAGCTCTGATGCCCACAAGAGCATAAAGCACAGCAGAAGTTCCCGTGGGTGATCTGCCAACCCTCGAAAGCACAAAAGCCCAAGAAGAAGGTCAACGGTGGAGATGACTGAGAGAAGATGACACTGTCTGCAACCACACTGGACACAGGTGTCATTGCTGGGACTGTCCTTCAGTCAGGCACGGGCTTATCCTAATTAGCAGAATTGTGTCATTCTGCCAATAGCTAAACATCCAGTCCTTGGACTCCATTTGAATCTTTCCATTTACCCCAACAATGTCCTTTAGAACAAAAAGATCGCTACCAGAACCATGCAGAATTTAGTTCTCGTGTTTCTTTAATCTCATGCAGGTTAGGACAATTCCTCTGTGTCTTTTTGTAGATTGCAGGCCAGTTACTTTGTGGAATGTTCCTCACTCTGGGGTTATCTGATGTTTCTTCTCGATTTGATTCTGATTATGTATCATTGGCAGAAATATCACAGAGATAAAGCTGTGTACTTCTCACTGCCTCCTACCAGGTGGCATGCAATTTTCTTTGTCACATTGCTTGAGATATTAACTTCAATCAGTTGGTTATCAAGATGGTGTCTGCCAGATTTCTCTACCATAAAGTTCCTTTAAAAGATTTTTAATGAATACATATTTTGAGATGAGGTATTTTGAAAATTATGTAATAATCCTAGTCTTCATCTAACTTTCTACTTATTATATTATTATGGACTAATGGATCCTGTTTTATTCAATGAGTTATCATCAGCTATTATCATGACTTATTTTTTTGGCCAGTGGGAGCCCCTCCCTACTGGCTCCTACATCCTTTTGACATGTCCCTTTATCCTTTGAGCCCTTTCTTATCTTTTGGCACAAAAGATGCTCCAGGCTTATCTTGTACTTTTCCTGTCCTAGCTCTAGAACGATGGCTCCAAAAGGTCCTGATTCCTTTTAGTGGAGAACAGTGTTTAAAAGCCAAGATTTGGGGGCGGCACCTGTGGCTCAGCGGGTGGGGCGCCGGCCCCATGTACCGAGGGTGGCGGGTTCGGACCCGGCCCCGGCCAAACTGCAACCAAAAAAAAAATAGCCGGGCATTGTAGCGGGCACCTGTGGTCCCAGCTGCTCGGGAGGCTGAGGCAGGAGAATCGCCTGGGCCCTGGAGTTGGAGGTTGCTGTGAGCTGTGTGATGCCACGGCACTCTACCTAGGGCGATAGGGTGAGACTCTGTTTCTACAAAAAAAAAAGTCAAGATTTGGGCATGAGTATACTCATTGTTATGAGACTGTTGCCACTTCTAGGCCCTCTCAAGAGCTAGAGAATATATGTGTCTGTGTATGTGTCAAAAGAGAGTACTTTGATCAGTACTGAGGTATGTAGCACTTCTTCTAGGATGAGTTCATGGACTTAATTGTCTGACCTCGTATTATGTGCACATACACGCACACACCTACACAGACACCCAATTTATATCTTTGTTTATTTCTATATTCATCTATGTGGGGCAGCGCCCATAGTTCAGTGGGTAAGGGCGCTGGCCACATACACCAAGGCTGGCAGGTTCAAACCCTACCGGGGCCAGCTAAAACACCAAGACAACTGCAACAACAACAAAATAGCCAGGTGTTGTGGCAGACGCCTGTAATCCTAGCTACTTGGAACGCTGAGGCAAGAGAATAGCTTAAGCCGCAGAGTTTGAAGTTGCTGTGAGCTGTGATGCCACAGCACTCTACCCAGGGCGATAGCTTGAGACTCTGTCTCAAAATAAATAAATAAATAAAATAAAATAAAAATAAAAATATTCATCTATGTTTATTGAATGAGTTTACTCCATATTTCTAATTCTGGTCTAACACCATAGAATTCACTCTAGTTTTCTCCCTTTCTCTATTTGTAACCCTCTTTTCTTTTCTTTTCTTTTTTTTTGAGACAGAGTCTTACACTGTCACCCTCAGTGGAGTGCTGTGACATCACAGCTCACAGCAACCTCCAGCTCTTGGGCTTAAGTGATTCTCTTGCCTCAGCCTCCCGAGTAGCTGGGACCACAGGCACCTGCCACAACACTCGGCTATTTTTGTTGTTGTTGTTGCAGTTTGGCCAGGGCCAGATTTGAACCCGCCACCCTCAGTATATGGGGTCAGCGCCCTACTCACTGAGCCACAGGCGCCACCCTGTAACCCTCTTTTCTGACAGTAAGTTGGTAATGCACGGCTATTTTGATGGAGCAGGGGATATTAAGAAAGACCTCTTACAGGAGGTGGCATTTAAGCTGAGACTCAAAGGAAGGAAAGACCTTGGCGCGGCAGACGCTGTGGAAGAATGTTCTAGGCAGAACACCCTGGACAGGAGCATGCTAGTGTGTCTGAGGATCAGCTGCGGTCCTATGGCTGAGCCAGAAGGCCAATCATGCCAGCCAGGTAAGACAGGATTGTTCCAGTAGCACGTTATACACCATCGTAAGAACTTCGTTTCTATAGTGACCAAGATAGGAGAAAGCCACCCACACATTCTGGATGTGAAACAGACATTGCTTTGACTGCAAATGTGGAAGCAGAGAGACCAGTGGGAAGATCTGTAGGAAACCTGGGAAGTGAGGAGGAAGGTTGGGATCAGATGATGAGAAATGTTCAGATTCAAGGATCGATATTTTTTTCTTTTTTAGAGGGAGCCAATGAGAAGTGGAATTTGGCTTTTGAGAGATAGGTGGTGGCACATGGTGCTATGTAAATGTTTGTTAAAGTAATAAAAAAATAGAAAAACTCTCCACAAAGCACTCAGCCAATATGTGGCATTTAATAAACTATATCATTATCACTGTTTATCTACTGATGAATGAAGATGAAAACTTTCCCTTATTCCTATTGATCCAGTTCTGGCCCATCTCACTTTGTCATCCTCAATAAAGAGCTGTGGCATCACAGCTCACAGCAACCTCAGATTCTTGGGCTCAAGCTATTCTCTTGCCTCAGCCACCTGAGTAGCTGGGACTATAGGTGCTCACCTGCCATTTTTTAGAGACGAGGTCTCGCTCTGGCTCAGGCTGGTCTTGAACCAATGACCTCAGGCAATCCACCGGCCTCGGCCTCCCATAGCGCTAGGATTTGTACAGGCCCTTTTCAAGCAGAGCTCCCTCATATCCCGCCCCCACCATTCCCAATGAGTCAAAACTCCCACATCCTCTCAGTCCTGTCCCTGCAGGGTGTGAGGCTGGCATTTGATAAGCTAATTAGCAATAAAGTGTTGACCTCTTGCAAGATGCCTGCCCCTCCCAGAAGGATTCACAATTTTTTAAAAGGCGGCAACTTATTTGCTCACCTCTGGGAATGTGGTGGAATCCCTGACAGTATGGCAGGGGGGTGAAGGAGGTCATTTTGCTGTGGGCAGCCTCAAATGACACCATACAGAGGTCTGGGACCTCCTTGAAGGGGCCAGGAACAGGTCCAGGCTGCATTCCTCTCTCTGTTCTTCACAATGCAATCCTTGCTCTTTATTGTCTCTGTGTACTGCAAGAACCTGATTCCGAAATGGCCAAATGATCACCATTCTAGATGCTTTGAAAGATAGTCACAAGGTGAGCAGGGCTTGAAGTAGCTGCCCCTTTGGGAGCCCCCATTCTTGGGATGGGTCCTCGGGGCAGTTTTCACTCATTGATCAGACTCTTCACAATAGAAGAAATTTATAACCTAACGTCATGACACTGGGCACCTCAGATAGTATGCAAAATTAGTTTCTGTGCAAGATTGGCTTAGGAAGCAAGTCCACCAAACCATAATGAAATACTACCTCTAACCCAGTCGGATAGCTGTAATAAAAAATACAGACAAGAGCAAGTGTGGACAAGGATGTGGGGAAATTAGAACCCTCATTCGCTGCCAGTGGTGATGTAAAATGGGGCAGCTACTTTGGAAAACAGCTTGGCAGCTCCCAGAAAGATTAAACATGGAGTTACCATATGGGCCAGAAATTTCACTCAGAAATTATAAGTCCTAAGAAAAACTTGGAACGAGTGTTTGAAGCAGAATTTTTCAGAATAGCCAAAAAGTGGAAATAACTTACATGTTCATCAACTCATCAATGGACACATGAACTATCTATCCAATGGGTTATTATTTGCCAATAAAACAGAATGAAGTACTGATATGTGGCATAACATGAACCCTGAAAATATCGTGCTGAGTGAAAGAAACCAGACACAGAAGACCCACATATTGTGTGATTCTTTCTATAGAAAATTTCCATTGTAGACAAATCCATAAACACAGAATGTAGATTACCAGTTGCCAGGGGCTGCATGGAAATGGGGACTGTCTGTTAATGGCTATCGGCTTCTTTTTAGGAAGACAAAATGTTCTAACAACTGATTGTACACTCTGTAAATATGCTAAAAACTATTGAATAGTGCACTTGGAATGAGGCTATGTATGTGAATTATTTAGGCCATTAAATCGGAAATGTCTAAATTCAAATCAAAAGTTTAGTTTATTGTATCTCAAACAAGCAGTACAATTCATCAAAGCATGCACCTGAACTCTCCAGTTTTGCCATCTTAATGGTAGCTTGTTTATGCCAGCAGTGAAGAACCCTGAAGAGCAAGTGACGAGGAAATAGTGAAAGGCGTTTTCCACAGCTTGCAGAGAATTGAGTATTTTTCCTTGTAAGAAGCAGTCCAAAGCCTGGAAGAAGTGGTAGTCAGTTGGTGCAAGGTCTGGTGAATACAATGGATGACAGAGAGTTTCCAAGTGCAGCTTCTATGGTTTGAGCAGCATTGTTTGTGCAACAACGTTTTCTTGCAAGAGGATTGGTCTGTCTCTATTGATAAATCTCAGCTGGCTAATTGCAAGTATCCTCATCATGGCATCCAACTGGTTGAAATAGACATTTCCTGTAGTCAACTGACCAGGTTTCATGAAACTGTAGTGGATAATGCCAGTGCTGGACCACCAAGCAGACACCATTAGCTTTTCCTGATGACTATTCTGTTTTGGGCTGTGTTTCAGCACTTCATCTTTAACCAACCATTGTCAAAAAGAATCCATTTTTCATCATATATAACAATACAGCGTAGAAATCGTTTGCTTTTATGTCATAACAGCGAAAAAGTGCAAGCTTCGCGATGATTTCTCTTCTGATGCTCATGTAATTCACGTGGAACCCATCTATCCAGCTTCTTTACCTTGCCGATTTGTTTCAAATAGTCCACTATTGTTGGAATAGTAATGTCAAAGCTTGCCCCCAATTCACACATAGGTTGAGATAGATTCACTTTTACTACAGCTTTCACCTCATTGTTATCCACCTTGGTCTCAGATTAGATTAAAATCACCAAAACAGGGCGGCGCCTGTGGCTCAGTCGGTAGGGCGCCGGCCCCATATACTGAGGGTGGCAGGTTCAAACCCGGCCCCGGCCAAACTGCAACCAAAAAATAGCCGGGCGTTGTGGCGGGCGCCTGTAGTTCCAGCTACTCGGGAGGCTGAGGCAAGAGAATCGCTTAAGCCCAGGAGTTGGAGGTTGCTGTGAGCTGTGTGAGGCCACGGCACTCTACCGAGGGCCATAAAGTAAGACTCTGTCTCTACAAAAAATAATAATAATAAAATAAAATAAAATCACCAAAACAGAACCTCTCAAACCATCAACATACTTATGCATTCATTAGCCACATCCTTCCCAAATACTTCATTGTAATTTGAGCTGTCTCCACTATGTTGGTTCCACAATGGAACTCATATTCAGAAACAACACAAGTTTTGACTTACCCGTGGTTTCACAAAAATTGCTCTAAAAAGTTTTTGAAAGATAGTCACAAGTCAAAACATGTGTTCAAAAGAACGAGGAAGTACCTTCACAATAAAAAAAGAAATGTCAAAGTGAAATGTCAGAGATATGGACTGTTGAACTTACCACTTAAGGAAACTGGACATTTTATACTTATTAACCTTAATATATCGCAAGGAAAGTTATATATTTTTTAAAATGAAAGCAAGTAGGAAAGGAAGAAGGAAGAAAGAAAGGGACGGAGGGAGGGGAGAGAGAAGGAAGGAAAGAAGGCATGGAGGCCACAGGGAGGAGAAAACCAGGCCAGGTATAGTAACTAACCGGAAATACCCAGGTCCCTGGGGACTGGTCTCACCTTCTCAGAGGATGAGCAGAGAGGAACACAAGAGATGATAAGGAACCACAAAAATCTTGTCCACTTTCCTCTAGGGAAATACTGTGCAAAATTTGCTTGGGAAACTCAGGGAAAGAATAGGGATATTAAAAAATTATTCCAAACTTGCCAGATACAGCAAAAAGAAGACTGCACGTCCCTTCAATGCATGTTGCAGCACTAACAGACCACTCCTGGACTGTTTCCCTATATGGGGGATGCAGCTTGGTTTGATTTGAATTTTACTGTTGATGGGGCTCAGAATCTATAAAGTTATGTGCTAACTTGTAGAATTTTTGTTTGGTAGAGATAAAAAAGACTTTTTTTTTGTTTTTTTGTCGAGACAGAGTTCTACCCTGTGCCCTGAGCAGAGTGCAGTGGTGTCCTAGCTCACTGCAACCTCAGACTCAGGCTGTGGGCATCCCGCTACCTCAGCCTCCAAAGATACTGGAATTACAGGTGCTTGCCGTGGCTCCTGGCTGGGTTTTTCCATTTTTTTCATGAGTCGGGGTCTCACTCTCACTCAGACAAGCCCCAAACTTCTGAGCTGAAGCAATCCTCCCGCCTCAACCTCCCATAGTGCTGGGATGACAGGCGTGAGCCACCGCACCAGCAAGATGCAAAAGATTTTTGTCTGGGAGAAAAGATAAGTCCAAAGGTTACAGCCTTATTGCCCTGTAGGATATTCATCAGTTCTGTCTCTAACCTAGCAAACTGCTCTTAGTATGCCTTTACTGACGGACTATGTAACCCCTTTTCCTCTAATTCTCCTTTGTATCATTTTATCATCTTTCTGGGCCCGTCATTAACGAGTTAAGTATACTTTGCGTGCATGCTTACTTTCATGAGAGTTACACTTTTAATTTTTTTATTTTGAGACAGAGTCTCACTCTGTTGCCCAGGCTAGAGTGCCATGGCATCAGCCTAGCTCACAGCAACCTTAAAGTCCTAGGCTTAAGCAATCTTCCTGCCTCAGCCTCCCCAGTAGGTGGGAATACAGGCACCCGCCACAATGCTTGACTAATTTTTTTCTATTTTTAGTAGTGACAGGATCTTGCTCTTGCTCAGGCTGGTCTTGAACTCCAGAGCTCAAGAGCCTTTCCTGCCTCAGTCTCTCAGAGTGCTAGGACCATTTTTAATGTTCTTAAAGCTATACTTTGATGGGGAATGGGGGTCATTTCTATATTTCAAAAATATCAAGAAGTGATGATATTAATCAGCATAGGTGTCAGAACTTGAGCTATGAGGCAGAGCATAAAGAAGGAGCTTTTGCAGAGGACTCGGGGTGCTTAAAACAAGGGGGAAAATACTGTGTTCTGATCTGAAAAAGAGGGGTTTTCCTTAAAATCTTATACAAAAGTGTGTATACATATATATAAATTCTATATATAAATAAATTCTATATATAAATTTATATATATATATAAATTCTACACAGAGCAAGAAAGAGAAAAAGACTAAAAGGCTATAAGAATAATCACCAAATTAGGTTATGAGTGGTTACATGGTTTGAAAGGAAATTTAAACTTTTCTTCTCCAAGTTTTTCTGTATTTTTCAATTTTCGACAATAAATATACATTTGAGTTTCTCAAAATTCTTTAAAAGAAGGCCAGCAAATAAACTTGACAGGAATAAATAATCTGAGAGTAAATTAAGAGAAATTAATCGCCTATCTGAGCACAAAGGGGAATAGAGTGCTGGGAAAATATGGCCTCCTTTAGAAAAAGCTGGAAAATAACTAGTTATAACAGAAACAAAGGAGGTAAAAACTGTATTTTTACTAACTGGGTTATAGGTTGCTAAGAGGTCTTCAGGTTAGTTTACAGCAGTGGTTTTCAACTGGTGGTGATTTCATCCCCCAGAGGACATAGGCAATGACTGGAGACATCTTTGCCTGTCACGGATTGGGGAGAGGATACTATAGACCCAGCCGTAGAAGCAGCTGAGCCGTGCTGCTCAGCCTCCTACAATGTCCAGAACAGACCCCACAATGAAGAATGATCTGGTCCAAAATGTCAACGGCACCAAAGTTGAGAAATCATAGTTTATAGGAATAAAGCCATGAGGGTAAAAAAAGAAGACTCTGAGGTGTCAGTGCTGTGATTATAATGATGTAAAACAGAGGTGAGGACGTGGCTAAAGCTATGTATGCCCCACTCACCAAACCCTCTTCCTAACTTTGACATAGTCTTCTGCTGCCATGTCCTTTCCTCCTGGTGGATAAAGAGTAACAAACAGGTATTTTTTTGTTTTTCTCTCCTCTGGACTAAAATTTTTCCCTACCGTGGAAGATTATGTAGGCTGTTATAAAGACTAAGATAGATCTACACATGCTGACACTGAAAAATGTCCAGATTATATTAAGTGAAAAGCCACATTTCCCAATGAAAGGTATAGCACAGTTCATTGTTGTACAAAGGGGTGTGGACATTTACTTGTGTGCATAAAGAGGATTCCTTGCAGCAATTTATATCAGAACCAAAATTGAAAACATGGTGCTGTCAGTTAAAAGCATAGATCAAACACAAAGCCCTCATTCGTTTCTATCAGAACTCTCCTAAAACTCAAGCAAATTCAGAGTAAATGAACTAAAAAGATATAAACCCACAAAAAGAACCCCCTCAAAAGAGAGGGGACAATAGCAAGTGAAATATATTAACATATTTTTGGAAGGTGGAAAGCAAGTGAACTGAGTAGAGCTGAAAATGCCTGCAGGTGGGGGGAAGGGCAGCAAGAAGCCAGGCTGCCCACTGGCCTTCAGTCTTTGTATGACAGGAAGTAGCTTCCCTTCCTCTAGGTGCTTGAAATCTGCTGTCCCCCTTACTGCCATCTGCTGGAAAATTGTCATTATAGATCTCTTTTTTTTTTTTTTTTTTTTTTTTTTTTGTGGTTTTTGGCCGGGGCTGGGTTTGAACCATCCACCTCTGGCACATGGGACCGGCGCCCTACTCCTTGAGCCACAGGCGCCACCCGGAAAATTGTCATTATAAACAGACAAAATGACAATGCTTACAAAGTGAATGGCACCCCTAAGATGCAGTTCTACTCTCTACTGCCTAACCTAAACACATGTATGTGGGGGTCTCACAAGAAACAGGAAGACTCAGGGATTAAAATCCCAAAGTGCCAAGAATTGAGTCAGAATGTTGTGCTGGAGGTTGCTATGGCTTGAATGTGTCCCCCCAAATTCACATATTGGAAATTTAATCTCCAATGTAACAGTGTTGGGAAGTGAGGCCAAATCAGGGATGATTAGGTCATAAGGGCTCTGCTTTCATGAATGGGTTAATGGTATTATCTTGGGAGTGGGTTAATTATGGCAGGAGTAGACTTGTTATAAAAGTGAGTCTAGCCTCCTCTTGCCCCCATGCTCTCTTTCCCTTCCACCTTCTGCCATGGAATGATGCAGCACAAAGCCCTCATCAGATGTGATGTCACGCTCTTGGACTTCCCAGTCTCCAGAACCATAAGCCAAATACATTCCTTTCCTTTGTAAATTACCCAGCCTGTGGTATTCTATTATAGCAACTCAAAACAGATTAGGACAGAGGCAGAGTGGACTTGAGAACAGAAGTAAGACAAGGGACCTCATAAATGAAGTGTTAAGACCACTGTTGAGATTGCATTGTCCACAGATAGCCACTACGAATATGCTATTCCACAATGTAACTGCAACATTCCTCCTATTGGGAGATGGATTCTATGTTCCCTCCCTTTGAAATGGGGGCAGACTCAATCTAAGTGAGTGACTTGTAACAACAGAATTTGGGGAAAGTAGCATTTCCAAGTCTGGAATCCTTATACTAGAACCATAAACCTTGATATAGACAGTTGCCCTGAGACTGCCATACTGTGAGGAAGTTCAAAGTAGCCCATATGGAGAAGCCACATGGGGAGGCCTGAGATGAGAGAGAGAGAGAGATATCACGGTTTGCCAGCTCTGTAGTAATTCAGCTTCAATCACCGTTTGGCTATAATAGCATAAGAGATTCCAACTAGAATCATTCCCAAATCATTCAGTTCCAGAAACTATGAGAGATAACAAAAATTAGTTTTGGAAGATTTTTTTCATTTGTTTTTGAGACAGAGCCTCACTATGTCACCTTTGGTAGAGTGCCGTGGTGTCACAGCTCACAGCAACCTCAAACTCTGGATCTTAAGTGATCCCCTTGCCTCAGCCTCCCAAGTAGCTGGAACTACAGGTGCCCGCCATAATGCCTGACTATTTTTGGTTGCAGTTGTCATTGTTGTTTAGCAGGCCCAGGTCAGGCTCAAACCTGCCAGCTTCAGTGTATGTGGCCAGTGCCCTACTCACTGAGCTATCGGCGCTGAGCCAAGTTTTGGGAGATTTTACCTAGCAGTTATAATTGGAATAACCACTTGGGGTCCCTTTCAAATCTGGTACCATCAGACAACAACACCTTCCTGACCTTGGCAGAAGTCTGTTCTATTGCAAAATGGGATGTACAGACACCAGGGATGGCACAAGGCTGGGAAAAGTATCATACCAAAATCCAGGATGAAAAAAAAAAAAACCAGGGATGACATGGAAAAGTCTGTATGAACCCTAGCTCCTCTTGCTGCTTGACTCTAAGGATACTCTCAGCTAGACACATATCTTTCTACAACAGGAGACTGGAGAGTAATCACCAGACAAAACCCAGAAAATTAACATATGGGTATACGGGCCAAGCTAAGTCTTCACAGAGCAGCAAGAGTGAGCCTTTTGAAAAATGCCAGGCTCAGGGCGGTACCTGTGGCTCAATGAGTAGGGCGCCAGCCCCATATACCAAGGGTGATGGGTTCAAACCCATCCCCAGCCAAACTGCAACAAAAAAATAGGCAGGCTTGTGGTGGGCACCTGTGGTCCCAGCTACTTGGGAGGCTGAGGCAAGAGAGTCACCTAAGCCCAGGAGCTGGAGGTTGCTGTGAGCTATGATGCCTTGGCACTCTACCGAGGGCAACAAAGTAAGACTCTGTCTCAAAAAAAAAAAAAATAAAAAATAACCAAAAATGCCAGGCTCAGTGGTTCACATCTGTAATCCTAGCACTCTGGGAGGCTGAAGTAGGAGGAAACCTTGAACTCAGAAGTTGGTGACCAACCTGAGCAAAAGCAAGAACATGTTTCTACTAAAAATAGAAAAAAAAAATAGCCAGGCATGGTGGCATCTGCCTGTAGTCCCAGTTACTTGGGGGGGCTGAGGCAGGAGGATCACTTGAACCCAGGAGTTTGAGGTTGCAGTTGAGCTATGATGACACCATTGCACTCTAGCCTAGGCAACAGAGTGAGAATTTGTCTCAAAAAAAAGTTAGGGTCGGCACCCATAGAACAATTACGACGCCAGCCACATACACTGAAGCTGGCAAGTTTGAACCTGGCCCGGGTCAGCTAAACAACAATGACAACTGCAGCAAAAAATAGCTGGGCGTTGTGGCGGGTGCCTGTAGTCCCAGCTACTTGGGAGGGTGAGGCAAGAGAATCACTTAAGCCCAGGAGTTTTTGAAGTTGCTGTGAGCTGTGACGCCATGGCACTCTACCAGGGTGACATAGTGAGACTCTGTCTCCAAAAAAAAAAGTTAGATCTCATTATTATTATCTTCAGGGAAATAATGAGATATTGCATCCATAAGATAAGAATAAAATTCTATTTTAAAAAATGAGAGGTGTCTTGGTTTGGGTTCCACCAGAAGCAGATTCTGAAACAACAATTTTAAAACATAATTTTTGGTAGGTAATCCCCAAAAATACTAGTTGAGGACTGGGCGAGTAAGACAGGCAAGGAAAGGAAACCAATGTGTTATCTGAACAGTGTGTTAATTAATTAATCCAGTCACCGCTATGGACAATTGGAGCTTGATGTTGCTCGAAAACTCTGAAAGATGGTATATTAGAACTTGTCTTGTCTCAAACAATGGCCAGCAATCCACCAACTGCTTCCAAAGGAATTGACCTTTGTTTCTTCCAGCTTATCCTGTACTCAAGTCCAAGGATGCTACCTGGAAGAAAACAGCCTTTGGGCAGAGTCATAGATTTGCACAGCAAACAGCATTGTGCAGTGCACAAGGGCAAATGCCCAGCATTTACAGGTAGGCCACCAACAGTGTCTGCTACAAGAAACAATCAGAAAACAAGAAAGACTTCTTGTAAATGAAAAATGTGAAAGAAGAAATAAAATATTCAATGGGAAGTTGAGGAGAAAAAGTTAAAGAAATCCTCACAAAATAAACAAAAAGTCAGAAAGATAAAATGATATAAAAAGAGGAAAGAAAAAAGTCCGAGTCGAACATACACCTAAGAGGAATTTCAGAAAAAGAAAACGGAATATAGGAAATTGCTACAAGAATAATTCAAACAAACTTTTCAAGAACATGATTTTACAGATTGGGGGAAAAGGTCAAAGCAGATTTTGTTGTTTCATTTTTTCTGCTCCTAGAAGATTCATTTCTGTATTATTTGTAGAATTAAATTTTAATTTCAAAAATTAAATATGCAACAGCCAAAATCTGGAATGTTCCATGCAGGGCTGTTAGTAATGGTTTCCTCTGAGGTGTGGAGTGGCATGAAGGGCAGGGAGGGAAAGTTTTCTCTTTTGACTCTATGTTATTCAGTAATAATTGGTTTTGTTCAACAAAGGTGATAGGTGGAAAGACTTTCGGATAGAATGGGGTCCTGGGGTCCTGGTGGTTCTGGCCTGCCACGTGTCTCTCTGGATTTCAGTTTGAGAGGAGGGAGGAGGGCTGAGGTTCTGGCTTGGCAGGAGTGGCCCCAGCTCCAAGGGGATCTGGTAGAACCAGCTCTGATGTCAGAAGGGCATGTTGACAGGGTGACTCACTGTTCAGGAGGGGTGGAGACAGTTCCCTCTTTTCCGTACACATCAGCTGCCGTGGAGCTGGAGCCTGCAGAGTGCCCTTTCTCAGCTATCCTAAAGGATGAGTCCTTCCCTTATCCATAGAAACCAGGCGCTTTTCCATCTGGCCCTTTGCACAGTTTTCTTGGAGCCAGCCTGGAGAAGTTGTGTCACATTCATTAATTAGAGCAAAGGGTGAGAGAAACAGATGAAGGAGAGCTGGGGGAGTCTTGAAAATGGGGTCCTGGGGACCCCGGGGCCCATGAATGTGAGGTTTGGGAGGAGTGAAAGTTTTCATTATCCCTGAGCTTCATTAGTGACCTTTTATTTTCCACGATCACCTAACTCTGGCCATTTACTGTTTGACCCCCAGGGCAAAGTAAAGTAGACAGTATAAATATCCTCATTTTCTAGATGAAGAGACTGAAATCCATTTATCAGAGGAGCAATTAATAGCTCATTCTCGTGTCCTTCCAGCCCAGCCCACAGTCTCTCTTTGCCTATTTATCAGGCACAGGGTCTTTGAGCGGAAAACAGAGAGACACCATTGTCCTCAAGACAAGTGTCTCCCTCCCTGGGATCCAATATTAACCCAGCAGTTGGTACCAGCTTGGCAGGAGAAGAGGGACCCCCAGCCCCTGTCTCAGCCAAGTACTGGTCTCTCCAAGTGAGTCATTCCCATTGAATCTACCCAGTGTTGACCAAGCGCCTGCCCTCGGCTGGGCACCACGCCGCGTGCTTTATATACGTGATCTCATTTCAGTCTCACAAGGAGCCCGCGGTGTAGGTGACAGTATTATCACCTGTGGCTAGGCTGGCCTTTTGGGCAATTTCATAACCCTTCTTTTACATTTCTTCATTTCAATTTTTCTACATATGGGAGTAAAACAACAACAGCAATAGCAACCCAGATCTTTCTTGCCTCCTGTTTAGCTCTGTTCATTCCATACCTTCCTACTGAGCATTTTGTGCAGCTTGTTTCCTCGGTATGGGGATGCCACAGTGGATAAAACAGGTGGCGTCTCCGCCTTCCATGAGCTTTCGGTCTCCTGCAGGTTGGGGTGGGAAGGGCAGACCATGCAGATGTGCTATCACCCTTGATCTTCACATTTATCTGGACCCACATTCATACTGTGCTGGTGAGGAGGGCAGGAGAGGTGCAGGGGGTTCCCTCTAAGGCTGTGCAAAGAGTGGCTGGCAGAGGACTGGGTTCTTCTGTAGGCAAAATAGAAACAAATGACACCATAAACACGAAGGAAGGGGACACCAGAGTGCCCTGCAGTCATTCAACACGCAGTCACTAGAGAATTCCAGATGTCAGCAACCCCTCCTATAGCCATCATTTTCTCATCCTGTTCATAACCACGTGGGAGAGGCAGGCAATGTTTTTTTCATTTCAAGGAGGCTCAGAGAAGCTGCTTCAGGTCACACAGCTGGTGGGAGATACAAGAGACAGAGGGATTGGTTGGATTTGGACGCCAAACCCAGTTCCCTTCTTCATCCCATCGGTCAGTGGAAGTGAAAGGAAGGAGGATGAAACCAAGACTGAGAAGGACTCTGACTTCCCAGACTGACGCCCCCCAGCCTGGTGTGATGCGTGGAGGCTTACAAAGCACTCCGATGCTCTCGTAGCAATTTCTGCCCCTTCTTTAGTGGTCACTTAGGGCAGAATTCACCTGTGCTCCTGTACAGAGGTAACACATTCAACTAGGTCACTGAGGAGAGTATAACAAAGGGTCTCTATAGAAATGCAGAGGCAGGGATGGTGCCTGTGACTCAGTGGTTAGGGCGCTGGCCCCATATACCAAGGGTGGTGGGTTCGAAGCTGGCCCCAGCCAAACTGCAACAAAAAATAGCCAGGCGTTGCGGCAGGCACCTGTAGTCCCAACTGTTCGGGAGGCTGAGGCAACAGGATCGTTTAAGCCCAAGAACTTGAGGTTGCTGTGAGCTGTGACACCACGACACTCTATCAAGGGCGACAAAATGAGACTCTGTCTCAAAAAAAAAAAAAAAAAAAGGCAGAGGCAGGATCTTGGGGAAACCAATAAGTGTTGGTGCATGGCCTGGGGCCTGCAGTAGCAGGGAGCTGTCATCCTTCCTTGGCTGAAGGGAATCGGAAGGGGGAGTGATTACTGGTCTCGGGAAGGATGGTGCTTTGTGGAGAAGGCAACTTGGCAAGAGCTGAGACTGTGTAGCCGGGAAGACTTGGAAGGGAAGTAGCTGGAAACTGCCCACCTGACCTTACTCTCTTCCTGCCCCCCAGTCTCCTGCCCGTGCCTCCTATTTGCTGCACCCAGCCTAAACCCAGAAGGCAGGGGAGCTAATTTTTGTGTTGTCTATAGCAATCGCCCGACTAAGGTATAAAGCAGGGTGGAAAGGGTGGAGAATGACCGCGGAGGGGCAAATGGAAGAGATCCATGCCCAGCACATGGTCCAGGGTCAGTTTGGATGTGGCATGTGCCCCACACAGACCCTCCAGTAAGTATCCACCCTAGGGCTTTTGCAGAACCATTGGTGAAGAGCAAGCTTGGCAAGGTTGCTCAGCTGGAGGGAGACAGAGCCGGTGGACACATAAGAAGAGTCTGCCTCAGAGTGACGCCAACATAGGGGAAAACTGAGTTCCTCCTCCAAGAGACGGAGGAGGGAGTTGGGAGCCTGCTGGCATAATTAATTGGGTCCCCGCACTCAACCATGTCTGAAAGTGGTGGAAGCACCCCTGGAGCCAATGAATCAAATTTTGTTTAACTTGACTGGAGTTGGCGTTCTGCCATTTGCACCAGAAAAGGCCCTTATCTATTCAGGTGCCTATGCGTAGGTGCCCACGACTGAGGTTGGGCCAGAGTGCAGATCTTCCAGTCCTGGGCCAAGAGTGATACTTGGGGAGCGCCAGTCCTTGAGGAAAGCAGGATTCCAGTTTAAAGGAATGAAGTTAAGAATGGGAAGATGTCTCCAAAAGCAGCAGCTTCTATGTGAAGTCAGGATATCCACTAGCATCTTGTTTAAAACAGTCCTGTGCCGGCTGCTGCATCTCACGTCAAATAGTATCACCCTCTTCAAAATCCTCTAGGGGCACTGCACCCCCATTTTACAGATGAGGCATCTGAAGCATAGAGATGAAATCAGGTAATCGTGGTGCCTCTTAATCATCTTCCTCATTCCACTCCCCCCAAATTTCTCCCAAATAAAACTGAGTGAAATCCCAATACACCAATATAGAAAACAGGTATTTTAAAAGTTGCTCTGGAATAGGGGTCAAGGTCAGGGTTTGGAGAGCCCAGAGCAGCGCTCCCCGAGATTCACGATGACGCTGGAAATTCCCTTCACCTTTTGAACACTACTAGTGTGGGCCCATCATGGAGCATGGTGAAGAGGCAGAGAAGTTATTTGAACCCACATTCAAGAATAATCTCCCAGGGCGGTGCCTGTGGCTCAAAGGAATAGGGCGCTGGCCCCAAATGCTGGAGGTGGCGGGTTCAAACCCGGCCCCAGCCAAAAAAAAAAAAAGAATAATCTCCCATGTGGACTCAGTATAGCTATTTTAGGGGAAGCACAATTATATTTGTATCATTTATTATGGTTTTAAAACTATTGGTTTGTTAAATATAAACACTTAAAACATACTGCAATATTTGTAACCCCTTTTCTCGGCAGGGGTTCTCCTCTTCCCCCTCTCCCTCATCCTTCACTCTCTCCTCCTTCTCCTCTTTTTTTTTTTCTGCTTCCTGCTTTTTAAAAGTTGGGGCAAAATTCCCACCAAAAGGAACGAGGGATGTTTGGAGAAATGGATGATTCCAGATTTGAGTAAGAGAAATGCAAATGGACATCTAGTTTGCCAGAAAGTAAGCAAGTACACAGAACATGATGTACTTGTCAACAGGATGGGAGGGTTAACTGGAAGGCTCTCACTGGCCAAATTTTAGCATGACTTGAGCATTAAATAAAATACTGATGAGAATTACAACTCATAGACTAAAATAAGACTCTATCAGTCCATACTGTCAAAAATAAAGTAGATTCTGACTAAGAAATGTAAAAGGAATGAGGGAATCAGAAAAATCTCCATTTGGCAGCTGTCATAGTAACAATTTATTTGGGAAATCATCACCAATGAATGCTAAAACCGGTGGGTGAAACTATGATGAGAAACAGGATATTTATATTGACTCAGAGTGTCTTCCCGCTAGATACTTATATGTTACACGGGAAAAAGCAGTAACTCCACAGTGGAGAGACAAAGTAGGCACCCTCCTGGCCAAGTGATCAAAGTTGAGATCACCATATAGATGTCCCATGCCCTTCTGACACACTGCACTGTTTCTGTGATATTTCTGCCCAAGAGGCAGAATCTGAATTGAACTGTAAGGAAACTTCAGACAAGCCCAAACTTAGAAGCCATGTTTAAAAACAACTGGCCTGGGCGGTGCCTGTGGCTCAAAGGAGTAGGGTGCCGACCCCATATGCCAGAGGTGGTAGGTTCAAACCCAACCCTGGCCAAAAACTGCAAAAAAAAAAAAAAACCCAAAACAAACAAAAAAACTGGCCTTCACTCTTCAAAAATATCATGATCACAAGACGACAACTACAAAACTGTTCCAGATCAGAAGCAACTAAAGAGCCATCACCTCTAAATGGAATTTTGTTACAGAAGAATTCATTTATTTATTTCACTATAGAAGATATTGGCAGGATACTTGGCAAAATTTAAATAAAGTCTATATTAAAAACAATATTATGTCAGTGTTAATATATTGGTTTTTTTTTATATTGGTTTTTATAATATTAATAGAAAATGTCCTTGTTTTTAGGAAATACACATTAAAGTAATTAGGAATAAAGAGGCATTGGGTTTGAAAGTTACTCTTAAATGTTTCAGAAAAAAAAACAGAGAAGCAGAAAGAGAATGTAAAGGTTGTATAGCAATTCAGTATTCTGTTTTGCAACTAAAAATATTTCAAACTAAAAAGTTAAAAATTGTACAGTATTAAAATATATTTCTTTTTTTTTTTTTTTTTGTGATTTTTTTTGGCCGGGGCTGGGTTTGAACCTGCCACCTCTGGCATATGGGACCGGCGCCCTACTCCTTGAGCCACAGGCGCCGCCCTAAAATATATTTCATACATCGGGATTATTAATGCAATCCTCAAAAGGGCAACTTAGGATCTGAGACAAGTGTCTAGAATAACATAGCCAGATACATTATTTTGTCAGGTAAAATAAGCTCGTTGTTGCTTTGTTAAGCCTGAAGGTTATTTGTGATTTATTTATGATCTCCTAATCATAAATAAATAAGTACATGATTGAAAAAATTGAAGTATAGTATACATGCAGCAAAGTACACTTCTGTGCTGTACGGGTGGATGTACATGTGTGTACAAGTACACACGTGCAAGGTCTACTACCTCATGAGGCCCACTCATCACTATATTTAATCCTCCCAGGAACCTGGCCAGGTGGGCATCCTTACTTGAATTTTACATGAATCAAGGACACTGAGGAAGGTCCCACATTAGCAAGGGACAGAATCCAGATTCAAATCATTGTCCTCTGAGTCCCAAAGCCAGTTTTTTAAAGCACTGTGCTCACTAATTATTGATCCTATTGTCATGAACAAACATGACAGTTTGATTAGGGACCAGTTACTTTACCTCCCTGCACCTCGCTTTCCTCATTCATAAAATGAAATCGCAGCCACACATGCTTAATGAGTTGAGCCACGTCAAGTGCCCAGAACAGTGCCTGCGTGTGGTAAATGCTCACTTGTGAGTTGTTATTCCCCACGGCATAAGGCACTGGGAACATTGTGAGGTCTGAGAGGCCTTTCTCTACTGCTCCTGGGGTACTCCCTAGCCAGGAAGACAGAGCACATTTCCACAAAGATAAATAGCCACTCTGGGCAATTCATGCTGAGGACTGGCCTGTGGATCTCTGATCCAGAGAACCAGACAGAAGAATGCCTTGGAGGGAGCAGCCTTGTCCAACAGGACACTGAAGTGGCCTCCCACTATTGCTCCTCTGTCAGGGAGGAGTCACTGCCCCTATCTGCCAGTAGTTCTTCTGGTGACTTCCTGGGCAACTCAGAGAATATCCAGCCCTAGCCCAGCTCCCAGCACATTTTGTCTGCCACCATCAGTGCAATGGTCTTTGTGAATGGGACTTGTGCTTCTGTCTGCAGATCTTCCCACTGGCCCCGGAGGTCCCTGCTAGGATCAGTTAGGGTCCAACTGGGACAGGAGAAACTATATTAAAGTATCTAAAGGGGGAGCAATTGCAGGAAATTGTACACACAGGTGATGGAGGACTGGGGAAACCCAAAAGGCACAATAGTAGGAAGTCACTTCTCTCCTAGCGTGACCTGAAGGGGCAAGGGAGCAAGTGGTGCTACTGGAGCCATGGAAGAGATGCAGCTACTGCAAGAGGTGCTTCCTGAGGCAGAGAAAAGGGAACCCTCTCCCCACAGCTTCTCCCTGTCTCCTCCATGCTGGGCTGTAGCCAGTGCTGTCCAAGAATCCCGGACTGAAGGGTTCAGCACCAACCCCCTACCTTTGACACCATCCTTCACCAAGACACAGAGGGGGAAGAGTGAGGAATAGATTTCAGGTCATATGGGTCTGGTACCAGCTCATGGCCATTGTACATTGGCATTCCAATGACTCATCCCCCAGATCTGGGCTTCATAAATGGGTTGGAGCAAATGATTGACTGTTGGGAAGTAGGGCACAGGGCTCCATGCCATTGATCGTTTTCTAAAGTGAACGCCTGGTTTAATTGCACTGCAAAACTATTTGGCAGAGGCTACTAAGTGGAACATACTAACATACTATGTCCCAAGTGGATACTAACAGAGATGTGTGTGCATGTCCATCAAAAGACACACATTAGAATCAGCTTATTGCAACAGCCCCAAACTGGAAACTCTCCCAAAATGCATCAACAATGGAATGGATGGACAAACACAATGTAATACTGGACAGTAATGAAAATGAGCAATCTATAATTGTCTGCCTCGGAGCAGAGGACTCCTATCAACATGACGTTAAGTGAAAGAAGCCAGAAACAAATGAGAACGAGTTATGTGATTCCATTTATCATAAATAGAAAAACAAGCAACACTAATGTCTGGCTTCAGGGCTTAGGGTAGTGGCTACCCTTGGGGGTGGTGGTGACAGCAAGGGAGTATTTGAGGGTTTCCAGGCCACTGGTAATGATCTATTTCTTCAACCATGTGCTAATTACACTGTATGCTCAGTTTTTGAAATTGGGTCAAGCTGTGCACTTATGATTGGTACACAGTTAATTGCATGTAATTCTTTAATAAAAAATAAATATCCTAATGGAGAGATTTTCTTTTCCTACGTCCTGCATCTTCCATCTCAGCCCAGACAGCTTCCCTGGAAAGTGGATGAAGGAAGAGGCTAGGTTAACGGCCAAAGATGTGAAAGATAGAAGCCCACAGGACTGTGCTCTTTGCTGAGTGCCAAGCACTGTGCTGTGCTCTTAAGGGATTGGCCCAGTGACCCCTCAGTGGCACACACGGAGCACATACCCCTAGGGGCAGCATCATGACTATGAGGGATGGGCCTGGAGAGGTGAGGCGACTTGCTCCACCTCACACAACCAGGTAAGTGGCTGGGGAGGAACTGAACCCTCTGAACTCCCCAGCATTGGCTCTTAACTCTTTTGTTCCTCTATGATCCAGAGGGGACAGGAGACATAGGTAATGCTAACTATGCCTTCGGACCCTTAGCTGTGTGCCTCTGTTTTTGATTTCTTTTATTAGCCTTTTTTTAATGGTTTCAGATTCATTTGAGAGTACAAGTAATTAGGTTACAATGTTTGCATTTGTTAGGTAGAGTCCCTCTTATAATTATGTCCTGCCCCCAGAGGTGTGCCATACACCCTAACATTGTGCCTGTTATGTGGGTGCCCACCCATCCCCTCTCCCCTCCCCTTTCCCCACTACTTCCCCCACCCCTCACCTTGAATTGATTTGAGTTTTCCTCTTATGTGGGCATATATTCCATCATCTACTGGCTTCATATTAGTATTGAGTACTCAATTAGTATTGAGCAAGTATTGAATTCTTGCTCTTCCATTCCTGGGATACTTTACTAAGAAGAATGTGTTTCAACTCCATCCAGGTTAATAAAAAAGATGCAAAGTTTCCTTCTTTTTTTTTAGAGACAGAGTCTCACTGTACCGCCCTTGGGTAGAGTGCCGTGGCGTCACACGGCTCACAGCAACCTCTAACTCTTGGACTTACACGATTCTCTTGCCTCAGCCTCCCGAGCAGCTGGGACTACAGGCGCCCGCCACAACGCCCGGTTATTTTTTTGTCGCAGTTTGGCCGGGGCCGGGTTTGAACCTGCCACCCTCAGCATATGGGGCCGGCGCCCTACTCACTGAGCCACAGGCGCCGCCCTCCTTCTTTTTTTTTTAATGGCTGAATACATTTCTAATTTTTAAAGTAGGCACTACCTTGTCAATGAACGTGCTCCAGAGCAGACACTTTCTGGAGACTTTCCACCTCTGCCTCACTCTCAGATGGAACAAAGCAAAATCTAGATACCAAAGATGTCTGATCATGCCTGATGTCCCTCTCTGCTTCCAAATGAGGTGAAAAAGCTTTGTCCTGGAGATCAGGCCTACATGGGGGTCTCTATAACTCTGAGAAGAAGAGAATCAAGTTCCGTGTGGACACCAAGAGGAAGCATCCAAATATCTCATGTTAGAAAGGGAGATCAAAGGGAGCCCCCAGAGCACAGGCAGGAAAACCAGAAGGTGGATGACCTCATAAGCTTTGATATTTTAAAGGGATGAACCATTGACTGACCTTCCTTCAAGTTCCCAAACATGCTCTTTTCTTTCTAGGTCTTTGCACAAGCTCTTCCCTTTCCAGACAACACTCTTCCTTGGGCCTTTGCTTGGGGGCTAAGGTTGTAGTTAAATTTGGGTTAAAGAGTCTGGCTTACCTAGACTTGAATTCTGTTCAGCCTTCTCCTTTTCTAGCGTCTATCACCCCTAGACTGTAATTGTCTGCATCACAGTGGAAGCTCCATGTGAGCGGGAACCCCACCAGATTTGCTGCTCAGGGCTGCATGCCCAGGGCCAAGCACATAGTAGGTGTTTGATAGATATTTATTTAAAGAATGAAGGAGTGCTTTGGCAGCCATTGGTTGGTAACTTCCCTAACTTGCAAATAGTCACTTGTCCGTGACGGTAAATTCCTTTATCTGAGTTTTGAGCAGCTTTCTTTTGGGGGAAGAAGAGGCCAAGCACTTCTTATTCATGGTTGAAGCTTAATTAGGGTGGTTTTGACTCTGCAAAACCAAAAAAGCTGGTGGGGGCAACAACCACATGGAAAGAGGAGGGATACTTGAGGCTAAGTCACAGGAAATGGTCCTAGAAAGTGGAGGGAATTGGTGGGTAGGAAAGGGTGGCCTCTGGACTTTACGTCATTCCCTCTGAAACCCTTTCTGCTTGTAGCTGTGAGGATTAGCAGAGGCAAGTTCTCAGTACTTCCCTGAGAAGAAATGCCTCTCTAAAGGAGAGTTTCTCAACCTCAGCACTACGGACATTTGGGGCCAGACAATAATTCTTTGTTGCAGGGGCCATCATGCTCATTGAAGGGTGTTTGGCAGTATAGCAGGTTGAATAATTTTCTTCCAAAACTCATGTCCACTTGGAACCTCAGAATGTGACCTTATTTGGAATAAGGGTCTTCACAGATGTGATTAGTTAAGGATCTCAAGATGAAATAATTCTGGATTTAGGTCTGGATCTAAATTACGATTCTTATTTGTCAATTGAAAAAAGAAGAGGAAGACTCGGCACTTATAGCTCGGTGGCTAGGGAGCCAGCCACATACAGCCAGGCTGGCAGGTTCCAACCGGTTTGAACCTGGCCCAGGCCTGCCAAACAACAATGACAACAACAACAAAAATAGTGGGCACTTGTAGTCCCAGCTACTTGGGAGGCTGAGGCAAGAGGATAACTTGAACTCAAGAGTATGAGGTTGCTGTGAGCTAAGACGTCGCAGCACTCTACCAAGGGTGACCAAGTGAGACTCTGTCTCAAGAAAAAAAAAAGAAGAGGAAATCTAATGACTGTGCCCTTAGAAGAAGAAGGAGGACACACAAAGACAGGGAAGATGGAGGCAGAGATGGGAGTGATGCAGCTACAAGTCACAGAAAGCCAAGGATTGCCAGGAGCCACCACAAGCTGGGAAGAGTCAGGGAAAACATCTTTCCCAGACCCTTCAGAGGGAGAGTGGCCTTACCAGCACCTTGATTCTAGACTTCTAGCCTCCAGAACTGTAGGAGAATACATTTTTCTTGCTTTTGTGGTAATTTGTTACAGCAGCCCTAATACAAGCATCTCTGGCTCTATCCACTAAATGTCTCCAGCACTCCGCTCAGTTTTGACAAACCAGCATGCCAGATATTGCCAAATGTCCCCTGGGAGAAGGGGACAAAATAGACCCCACCAACTCATTGAAAACCTCTGCTTTAATGGGGGTGGATATGATGAAAAGACAGCGCAGAGTAGGATAAACCTGGGTTTGAATTTCAGCCTTGCCCTGGAATAGCTAAGTGACTACGTGACCTTGGGTAAGTTGCTCAACTTCTCTGAACCTCAGCCTTCATGTATAAAACTCCTCCCAATGGAGGTACCTGTATCTCACCGAATCATGAGGCTGATGAAGTGAGATAACGTGTAGAACGTGCTTAGCACAGTGCTGGGCACCCAGCTAACCCTCAATAAACAGGAACTAAAATAATAGTTGTTCTAAGTGTCTGTATTAAACAATAATAATATTGCCTACTTGGTAATAAATATATTAAGAAATAACAATGGCAATTATCGTTATTAAAGCCTGCAAGCTGGCTTAGTTTTTCACTTAATAATCTGCCTCGGGCTGCTGCCAACCAGGGGCAGTGGCTCCTCCTGGATGGAGGAGATGTTCGGGTGTCCACCTGTGTCATACTTTCTACGTTACTACTTCTTACACCATCCCATTTAAGCCTGACAGTATCCTTGTAAGATGCAAAGGGTAGTCACCTAAAATGTGTCACCCCTGTTTTACAGAAGTGGAAACTGAGGGACAAGAACATTAAACCCAAGTTTAACCCAGTAGTCAAGCCAGGGCTGGAGCCTTCAGCCATTAAAATACAATCTGCTTCTGACTCCCCCACTTCCAAAAGACCCTCTTCCCCACTTCTTTTAGACACCTGGTACCACTCTCCTTACAAAAAATTTAACAAAAAAGCTTAAAGCTTATGGCCTACAGATTTTGGGGGGAGGGTTGCATTTTTTTTTTTTTTGAGACAGAGTCTTGCTCTGTTGCCCATGCTAGAGCACAATGGCATCATAAATGTGGTACAGACATAAATATTATTCAGTCCTAAAGGGGAAACAAATTCTGACACATGTTACAACACGGGTGAACCTTGAAGAAATTATGCGAAGTGAAACAAGTCTGTCACTAAAAGACAAATAGTATATGATCTTACTAATACAAGGTACATACAGTAGTCAAATTTATAGAAACAGAAAATAGAATGGTGGTTTCTATGGCTGAGGTAGGAAGTTGTTGGGGCTACAATGCTGTAGCCCCAAATCCCGGGCCATGGGTTAGGTACCAGTTCACATATCAGGAAGCCAGCAGTCAGCAAGAGATGCTTCATCTGTGTTTACAGCTGCTCCCCACTGCTTACATCACTGTCTGAGCTCCGCCTCTTGTCAGATCCCTGTCCCCACCTCTCCCCTGCAAACCTTGGAAAAATAGTCTTCCATGAAACCAGTCCCTGGTGCCAAAAAATTGGGGACTGCTGGCATAATGAGTATAGAGTTTCAGTTTTGCAAGATGAAAAAGTTCTAGAGATTGGGTACACAACAATGTGAACATAGTTAATGCTACTACACCTTACACTTAGAAGTAGTTAAGATAGTAAATTTCATGCTATATATATATATTTTTTTTTTTTTTTTTACCACATTAAAAATGTGTAAAGCAGTGAAACAGAGTGTGAACAGCAAAGTGTCATTTTTTTTTTTTTTGCAGTTTTTGGCCTGGGCCAGGTTTGAACCTGCCACCTCTGGTATATTGAGCCAGCACCCTACTCCTTTGAGCCACAGGCACCACCCAACGTGTAATATTTTTGTTCAGTAAGTACAAATGTATTCCATGTAATATGTTACTAAATCCAAATAATATCGTTAACATTGAAATTAATTATTTGTGCTGGTTGGGGTGCCAAGATGAACTGAAACAATAGTTGTTCTAAGTGTCTGTATTAAACAATAATAATATTGTTAGAAATATTATTATTTCTAGCCAAGATGAAATTAGATATAACAAGATTTATTTACTGGAGAACCTAGCTAATAATGAGCAGGACTAGATACATGGTCACGTGGTGCCTCATGGTCAAGTATTCTATCTCTACCAGGTTATAGTAACAGGGCAGGAGTTGTTTTTCAAAGGGTGTATAATTCTCTGCTGTGGATTGCATGATCTTGTTCCAGAATCCTGGGGTCCTTGGTTATGATTTTCCCACTGGGTCACTGGATTTTGCTTTGAGCTTCCTGCTGCATCTTTCTCTACCACTGGCACCTCTAACACCAGAGGGTCTGTTGTATCGTACAGCCCAATTGTCAGGGCTGTTTGCACCAAAGCCTGGACTTGCTGCAGAGCTCTTTCTTGGTCTGGGTTCACTTGGGGCTGGCACCTGTTTGTGTCATCTGGGGCTTGCATTCATTTTGTCTCACCTGCCATATTGGCATGTTAGATATTCCTAGAGGTAGTCTGCATTGCTCCCAGAGCCCAAAGAAGCCTACCAGCAGAGAGAAGGAAGTGGCAGGGTTCAGCCTTTCTGCTATCATCTTCAGTAATTCTACTCTGGCCCCAAACTTGTGCACCCTATGCAGCCAAACAAAAGCCCTCCTTCAGAGTCTAGTAAAGACCCGTTGAGGTTAACTCATGTCCCTTGTAGGGGAAGGGAGCTGTCCCCTAACCTAAGCAATTTGGCACAGCTTGCTTTCTAACTACATCCAGTGCCAACTCTCCCTAAGAAGATTGCACATCCTGCCCTCTGTGCTCTTCCACACACATGGGGAGCAGACAAAAAGCTCCCCCTGTTTCCTGGCTGATCCTGTCATGTGTCAGATCAGGGTAGAAGATAACAGCATGAACTTGGGTTTCACCAGAGTTTGGTCTATTCCTGTGTGGAAAGGAATCTAAGCAACTCTACTCCTCGGTTTCCTGATCCTTTAATGAGATGACAATTTGGGAACCACAGCGTGAGGTGAGGTGTCTTTACTCTCATCACCCCAGGTTGCAACCACTGCTTTAGGGGCAGTTTCCCTCATTTCATTGGAAGCTCCTTGAGGGCCACAGTGGTATTTTCCATACGTTCCCTCAAGATACTAAGGACTTAATAGATATCCGGTGCCTATTTAGGGGTGTCTCCTGAATTTACACCCATGTTATAATCAGCCACATTTTTTTTCTTCCAGAATTGCAGGATGTTGATATCTGAGAGCGTTTTTGAAGTTCCAGGTAGTGAACAGAGCAGGGGCCTCACAGTGAGGAAGAGAAAGGAAGACACTTTCATAAATTGTACTAACTTTCTGGGCCTCAGTTTCTTTGTTCGGAGAAGGAAGAGAAAATAGATACTATTATCAGGTTGTTGTAAGGACTTTCATAAAACCTGGTGAACACGGTGCCAGGGACACGGTAAGACTGAGCAAACAGGAGCTGCGATAATTACGTCTTGCTAAACAAGCGACAGCGAACATGTAGGCGCGTCTAGGTCAAGGCCGGCTGCCGAGCTGGAGTCAGCGCGGAAACCGGCAGCGGCCGCTTCGCGCCTGCCGCCGGAAGCTCCGCCCCCGCGCGCGTCCGGTTGCCCGGGCAACGCGCCGCCGCGCAGCGGGATAGTGAGCAGTCTGAGTGACAGCGCGGCAGCCAGCGCCCGGCGCTCCTGCGCACACCAGGCACTGACGAGGACCGCTTCGGCAGAGTGATGACTGATGATGACACCGATAGCGTCCACACCGAGCCCCCGATCGGGGAGGAGAGCGAGCTGCCTATTATCCAGCTGTGCGGGCTGGTGGAGGAGCTCAGGTAGCCGCCTGCGGCTTCTGGGGGCCGCCCCTCCACATCCCGGGCGCTCTGCCCGGGGTGGCCTCAGACCTGGGGTCCCGCCTGGAGAAGATTCGAGCCTGCATTGAACATTGGGGAAGCTTGTCTTTGCCTGTTGACCTCTGGCGTTTCCACCAACACTGAGCTAACAAGCCGATGGTGGAACCAGAGCAGGGTGGAGGGGTGAGGCTGGTGGGGCCGTGGGGGCGGGGGATGGGAAGGCCCAGGGGGTAAGGGGGAAGCTAGGACTTCAGCCTAGCGGGTCTGTCTGGTGCTAGGGGGTGTGCTTAGCTTTTCCCCTCTCCTGCACCGGCAGGTTGGACCAGAACTTCTAAGCCCCTTTCCAATGCTAAGATTCTATGATAAAATTAATATGCCAGCAGAATACAAAGGGCACATGGAGGTGATTTTAGTATGAGGCAACAAATGCTTGAACCAGATGTGAGCAGGGTGGTGGACGGCAAAGAAAGGCTGCCCAATAGTCTGCACTTTGGAGAGTCTATTTTATATCAAGTATAGCAAGTAAATGGGATATCAAGATTCCATGATGTAGGTAAGGTTGGTTGTACAAATTATGGGTCTCACACAGAATATCCTGGCTCTGGCAACTGAATAGTCCTACACATCTATACATAGTTTTAGGTCAGAACTGAGGCATTATTACAAATAGCTATTTTTTTTTTTTGCAGTTTTTGGCCGGAGCTGGGTTTGAACCCACCACCTCCCGCATATGGGGCCGGCGCCCTACTCCTTTGAGCCACATGTGACGCCCAACTACCATTTTTTGAGTACTTACTATATACCATGAATTTTACATATATGATCTTATATAATGGCATCTGCAATCCTAGGAGGTGGGTAAGGAAACAGCTAGACGGTGGTAGTGCTGGGATTCAGACTCAGGTATGACTCCACAGACTACACCTGGAACCTGATACATGCTGAAAAAGCAAGATACTTTGATATAGTATGCTTTACATTTAGCCTTTTCCACCAGTCTTAAAATTTAGCCAAATAGGAATTAGCCCAATAACATATGAAAATATCAAAGCAGTTCTCTCTCTCATGCACACACATTCACACACCTCTATGTGTGTGTATGAGAAATTAAGAGGTTAAAAAGGTCATGATCTTGGCATATCCAGGATGAATGAGGTTTTGCCATCTCTAGTTGTTTAAAAACCATTTGTCCCGGCGCGGCCTGTGGCTCAGTGAGTAGGGCGCCGGCCCCCTATACTGAGGGTGGTGGGTTCGAACCTGGCCCCAGCCAAAACTACAACAACAACAAAAAATAGCCCGGCATTGTGGTGGGTTCCTGTAGTCCCAGCTACTTGGGAGGCTGAGGCAAGAGAATCTCCTAAGCCCAAGAACTGGAGGTTGCTGTGAGCTGTGACGCCACAGCCCTCTACCAAGGGTGACAAAGTAAGACTCTGTCTCTTAAAAAAAAAAAACCATTTGTCCATCTGGTGGGTACTTTCATCTGTTGAGAGCTGGAAATAAAAGATCCAAGAAACATGAACCAAAGGAAACATCTGAAGATTGTAGGTATAACTTCAAGAATATAGTAATTCAGAAATAATTTCACAAATGGGTTAGATGAAGTGTGTCCAACTTTTGGCTTCTCTGGTCACACTGAAAGAAGAGTTGTCTTGAGCCACACATTAAATACGCAAACACAAATGAAAGCTGAAGCAAAAAAAAAAAAGTCTGTGTATAATTTTCTTAATATTCGCCACCAAAGATAAGCAAAAAAGTCCTCGTGTAACAATCCTAATTATGCAGCGGCCCTTTCAGAGAAATTGGCCAGCAGATCCCAGCAGTCACTAATATAGAAGATATACATATCTCAGTAATAAAACATCTTTGTTTTAGTGATATTTATTGATTTTTTTTTATTACCAAAGTAAAAGAGAAGTAGGCTAATGGGATATTTGATTATCTGAGAAACTAAAGTATCAGTATCTGGTTAGATGGAAGTAGTTGCAATTCTCAGTGAGTTCTTAAGGTGCTTGTCAGATATTTTGATTCTAACTTTTAATGCGCTACATTCTTGAAAATAGTTGCTTAAAAATGTAGGTGCTACCAAATGCAATGACATGAACAAGGCATGATTGTGAAGTGAGGGATATTTATCTCTGGGAAGACAGGACCTATAAAAGTTCAGTAAAGAGATATCAAATTTTTCTTTAAGTTGAATGTCAGATCGCAGCTCTATGAATTCCATCTGAAAATTGACAGGTAATATAATTTATGTCAACTGAATAAATAGAGTTGCAAATGCACCAAAATATTCATTATTTTCTGGAAATATTCAAATCTGTTTTCAAATTAAAAAGCAAGGCTGCATATTTTTTGTTATTCACAGGACTATGTTTAGCCAACATGTTGAAATGCATACAATTATTTGCCTTAATTTGAGCTTGCCATAATTTCAGTCTGATGGAGGGAACTGTTATTGTTGAAATATTGTATTGACTAATTGGCTTTCACCTTAAAGACACATCTTCAAATGCCAGGAAGGCTATGCTAACCAGTGTGATGAAAATGTGTCAAACGGTCTATAAAACCAGTGTATGATGCCCCATGATTGCATTAATGTACACAGCTATGATTTAATAATAAAAAAAAAGGCACATCTTCAACTCATTTTAGTGAATGGTTAAATTCATTAAATATGCTAAATCTGTAAGCCAGTTTTCATCATCAAGTTCTGGCTTGATGGTTTTTCATACCATAAACAACTTGATAACATCTTGCAAATCAGAAAATAGTTTCAACATTTGTCTTCAACTTAGCCATCTCACTTCCAAAAAGTAAATGATGTCACCTAGTTAGCATTGATGCTTTTAAGAAATCCCTGGAATTGACAATGCTTCAATTCTTTGGCCCTTATGAAATTTACAGTCTTAATGACTATTTGAATAATGTTATCAATTTTTAAACCTTTTGTGAATAAATTTTCTTCATGTACTATGCAATGATACTTCATCAAATATGACTTTTGGGTATCTTTGATTAATTTTATAAGTCCCTCTCTTACCTACCAAAGCTGGGGCACCATCAGTAACTATACCAGATATGTTGAAAATGGATAAAGAAAATTGCCCTAACGTATTTTTACTGCTTTGTATAAATCTCTTGATTTAATTATGTCTTTTCATGGCACTAAAGAAGCCATTTCTTCACTGACATTATATTCATCATCAATACCTCTAATAAAAGTGACAAATTGAGCTATATTTGTAGCATCTAAGCTGTCATCCATCACCAAAGCATGAAATTCAAAATTAGGGGCTTTACTCTCTATACTTTTTTATATGTTTTCCAATTTCTTCTTGGCTATATTGTGGGGGAGACAAACTGATTTTAGAAATATCTCCCTTTTGTTCAGGTCAAATTATATCTCCCAGGCTTTCCATATGTTGCTTAATAAACTCACTATCGGTAAATGGTTTTAATTTTTTTGCTATTAAATATGCTACCACATAACTAGCTTTTACAATGGAATCCATCTGAGCTAACTTTAAAAAATTTTTTTGTTAAGAAGACAAACTTTTTTTCAGTTCTGCTATTTTGTTCTTAGGACACAATCCTTCATGTGCATGAATTTGGTGGCATGTTTGGGGATGTAATGCCTTTTTAAATGATAGTCTTTGAAAACTAGCTTAGATTCCCTACATATTAAGCAGAGTGCCTCACTATTTGCCTTGATAAAAAAGTGGTCATCTGTTCACTTTTCATTGAAATGTCTTCCTTCATTAATAAATTTTTTCTTTTGGGGGCTTCTGTTTCTTTTGAGATGTTGTAGAAGTCATGCTGGGATTTAAAAAAATAATAATAGATAAGGGACTATATTTACTTTTATTATGAAAATTAATTGACAGGAAAATAGAAAGCAAGATTTGTGTCCTTCCACATCTTGGCTGCCAATGCAGGGTGAGGCGGAGGGCCAATGGTAAAGCGTGGCAGGTGACATGTGAGGCAGCACTGAGGGATGGTATCTTCATAATCAGAAGAATGCTAACCTGACTTCTAAGTAATGTTCAACGTCTAACACTGCAATGGTAGATTGAAATATTATTGCTGGGCGGCGTCTGTGGCTCAGTGGGTAGGGCGCTGGGCCCATATACCGAGGGTGGCAGGTTCAAACCCAGCCCCGGCCAAATCACAACAAAAAATAGCCAGGTGTTGTGGTGGGCGCCTGTAGTCCCAGCTACTCGGGAGGCTGAGGTAGGAGAATCGCCTAAGCCCAGGAGTTGGAGGTTGCTGTGAGCTGTGTGATGCCACCGCACTCTACTGAGGGCGATAAAGTGATACTCTGTCTCTACAAAAAAAAAAAAAAAGACATAAAAAAAGAAATATTATTTCTAATTGATGCCTTGCCAAGTCACCATGAGCACACATACATCTGATGGTGTCAATTTGACTATCTATGCTTGGAAGGTGACACGCTGCCATAAAACTGAAGGCACACATGCGTACAAATAGTGAGAGTATACATATGTTTATTTTACATGACATCACAACACAACATCATAGTCTGCAAAGTTCATGCCTGAGAACCGTGAAATTGAGTTCCACCAGAAAGTCTCATAATGCTTTGAAGCAAGTTTGTGATTTTTTGTTGGTCCACATTCACAGCTGTCCTCGGCCACAGGTTGGACACCCCTTGGTTAGATGGAGAAAATGAAACCTGTACAAACAATTTTCGATGTAATACCAGTGCTATGAATTTTGCGACTCATTAAACATATTAGTAAAAATGTCAAATACTTAAATAGCACTTAGCATGTGCCAGGCTGTATGTATATATTCTGTCCTGAAGTCTATACATTCCTTATGATAACCCTCCAAAGGTAGGTTCTGTTATTACTCCCATTTTATAGCTGAGGAAAACTAAGGCACCAAGTGGCTAAGTGTCTTGCAGAAGGTCACATGTGGCTATACGTGTTAAATACTAATTACTTGGAATTTAAGCTCCTATTGGTAGAACTTACTCAGGTCCCCTCTGTCTTGCAGCTATGGAAACTCTGCTCTCAAAATTGAGACAGAGATGTTTGAGAAATATTACACTAAACTGGAGCCCAGGGATCACCGACCTCCACGATTATCAGACGTTAAAATGTCAGCGGCAGAATATGCACAGGTACACAGAGTAGATCTAGAAAGTCATTTTATCGCTGTCTCCTTAAATGCAGGTGGCATTCGTGCAATCTGCCTTCGCTGTGCCCTCTTTGGCCAAGTGGCCGCAAGTGACTTTCTCCCTGTTCTGCTTTTGATTCTTCTTTCCCCTCTAAGGTTTATTTTTCAAGGAAGTATAAAGGGAATTAGGTTCAATTACTAATAGATTGACTCTCCCAGAATATCTTAGTTTATATGAAAGAATTCCCTTAAATTGGGACTCAGCTGTGTCCAAGGCCCAGCCAGCCAACTAAAGGCAAGAAGCAGACCTGTTGTGGGCCCTGGCCTCAAAGGACTTATCCATGCAGGTCTATGCTTTGAGAGCCAAAGACACCTGCTTTTAAGCCCACACATTCCCTGCGCCACCACTTGTGACATTGCCCTTAAATACACAGAAAATCTAATATTTTTACTTCTTTGTCTATTTTGCTGAGCAGTGTGCTGCTAGATGCAATTTCTCTTTTGTGTTCTGTTTGGGAAGCTCTGAGCTCCCCTGACTTTGACTTGAGAGTTGGTCTCCAGCGAGTTCAGTCTTTTCACCCTGGAGACAGTTTCCCCTTATTCGTTTTTAGTTCATCCTAACACAAGCCTTTGAAGTAGATAGCACAGAGCCTTCGTATGACTTGTGAAATAACCATCACCTCAGGCCTACCAGCCAGCATCCTTTTCCCCAGGAGTTTGTTCTCCTGACCGTCCTGCAAGGGGGTTTCTAGCAGCTCTGAGGGATCATTTTGATGCCCACCTTGGGCCGCTGTATTTCCAGTTCCTCTTTGACAATGGCTTTGTTTATCCTGGGTTACAGTTCCGGGCTAGGCGTAAATCCAAAGCCCGCTCAGATATGGACCATTCGACAGGCCTCACCATCGACCAAAAACTTGAGCTTATACAAAAGGAGCTGGAAGACACAAAGGATGAGATAAGGCACATGCGGGCAAATGCTGAGCGGGACCTGCAGCACCACGAGGTACACCTTCCTTCCGCCTTCTCCTACCCGGCCTCCCCACTTCCGCCCAATCAAGAAGACCTACTGTGTGCTGGCTGGTGTAACTGTTGTTCCTTTGCAAGAAACACGGATGAGACAAATCAGGGCCTGCCTTTAAGGAATGTACCCCCTATTTGAGGAGAAAACATCTTTCACCTTTTGAAAAGGGAAGATTTTAAACACATCTAGCACAATGAACTTGTGCGACTCAGCACCCAGATGCAGCAATTATCAACATATGGCCACTCTTGTTTCATCGATGTTCTGGCCCACTTTCCCCTTATCCCACTGGCTTATTATAAAGCAAATCTGAGACGTATTATTTATCTGTAAATATTTCATTTTATGTCCCTAAAATATGAATACGTTGCAGAACATAACCACAGTAACCTTAAATGCCCTTAAAAATCTACAATAATTCCTTAATAGTAAAAGGGGTTTGAGGTTTAAGTCAGTGAATTGGATGAAGGATGCTGTTTTTATGTGATATGTACGCCCATTGTCCGTGTCCTGCTGGAGACCTGCATGGCACGCCACAGTGAGTCCAACATAGTCAGTTTCCTCCAGTGGAGAAACATCACAGTTAGTTGCCCATGGGATGAAGTTGTTGGCTTGCATCTGAGAGCCCTGTTGTATAAAAAATAGATACTTCTGTTCTACTAAATTTTTTCAGTTTTTGGTTTCTAAGTGTGGGCACACACAGAATCACAATCCTTTCAGAGGGATGTGAGTGGACTCATGTCCCCCATTGATGGAACTACTATATCACATAAACCCATCCCACCCTCCCTCATTTCCATCATCCCTCTTCACCCACTTCATTCCTCTGTCTTTCCAAACACAGTGTTGAGGTCTAGCAAGTTAAAGGAGCTTAGGATGTTGGAGCATTGCCCTGGCCTGCTAGGATGTGTGATGTAAATGTTGAGTGCAGAGAGAGATCAGTATGGACTACAATGGTCGAGACTTTGTTGAGGAGGTGGGACCCACATGGGACTTGGCATGACCTTAAAGAATGATGGCATTTGTTTAAATCATAGGGAAAGTAGGGTACCCTCAGTAAGGAGAACGACATGAGCAAGAAAGTGGAAGTGGGCCTGGGCACAGCATTGAGGCCAGTGTGACTAGAGAAGAGGGTGCTTTGGGGGCTGTATTAGAAGTCAGGTTGTGTAGGGCAACGAGACCTTGAAAGTCAGGCAGAGGCGTCTACCTTTGATGTCTTAAAAAGCTGGACCTCACTGAGGATCCGTGAGCAGGAGTGTGACTATGGAAGGCAACATTTCAGGTGGGTTGATGTTCCAGCACACAGACATGATGGGCTGGGAAAGAACTAGACGTCAAGGCCATCCAGTGAAGATGCTTGTGCTTCTCCGTGTCCAAGAAAAAGCCTGAACTGGGGTGATTTGGTGTGTGGCTACAGACACATTCTCATTTTATTCTTTAAAATTGTGTGTGTGAAAAAATAAAAAAATAATTTTTTGTGTGTGCTTATTTAAAGGCAATCTATGTTTGTTTTAGGAGAGTGAAGCTTAAGGAATAGTTGAAAACATCTACAATGATACCTCTGGGAGGTAATCACTGTTGACCCTTGCATTTATCTCCTTGTAGAATATAGATAATTTTTCTATGTACATGTGAATTTCTTTTAAAAAGAGGTATCATATTATTTTGTAAGGCATATTTTTCACTTAACAAGGTGAAATTGTCTCTCCATGTCAATTCATTCATTTTATAACTTTTTTTTAAGAGACAGGATCTCACTATGTTGTTCAGGCTGGAGTGCAGTTGGTCTTCACTATAGCCTTGAACTCCTGGGCTCAGGTGGTCCTCCTGCTTCAGCCTCTGAGTAGCAGAGACTACAGGTGCCTGCCTCCACACATGTGTTATAAAGAGATGCTTTATAACATCTCTTTTTGCTTTAAGTAATAGAAGAAGTATTTAAGAGTACTTCTTACCTTCCCACTGATTCATATCTCTAGATATAATGTGGTTAATGTTTTGATGTATATACTTCCAGATATATACTTTTTTTTTTCTGGAGACAGAGTCTCACTCTGCTGCTCCAGGCTAGAGTGCCATGGCATGCCTCACAGCTACATCAAACTCCTGGGTTCAAGCTTCCGAAGTAGCTGGGAGTATGGGAGCCTGCCATGATGCCTGGCTAGTTTTTCCTATTTTTAGTTGAGATGGGGTCTCACCTTTGGTCTGACTGGTTTCAAACTCCTGAGCTCAAGCAATCCACCTGCCTAGCCTCCTCAGTGCTAGGATGATAAGCATGAGCCATCACACCCAGCCATCTTCCAGATATTTTAAATATAATTTTTAATGGATAACTAACATTTTAAATATGGAAATACATGTTTATAGAGATGCCTGAAACCCCGATTTCATTTGTTTGCTTTTCTTAATGGATACTATTCTTTGAGGCATACTTTTTAATCGAAATAGTCATATAGTCAAGTCTGTTTATTTTCTTTCTTTCTTTTTTTATTTGGAGACAGAGTCTCACTTTATCGCCCTCAGTAGAGTGCTGTGGCATCCCAGCTCACAGCAACCTCCAGCTCTTGCGCTTAGGCGATTCTCTTGCCTCAGCCTCCAGAGTAGCTGGGACCACAGGCGCCCAGCACATCAAATTTGTTTCTTAATGACATCTTTTTAACACTAAGAAGAAACATCATGCATTAGGACACAAAGAGGCCTGGGAACTTAGATTTCCTTAAAGGATTTATGTACCTATTCTTGAGGAATTTCGGAAACTCTCTTCTTTTTGTGCTGACCTGCCCAGGCTATCATTGAGGAAGCTGAAATTCGATGGACTGAAGTTCGGAGGGAAATCCACGAGTTTGAAAAGGACGTTCTAAAAACCATATCCAAGAAGAGAGGGAGTATTTTGGCCACTCAAAAAGTGATGAAGTACATTGAGGACATGAACCGCCGGAGGGTGAGTTGGCAGGCAATTAGCGTTTGGAGAGGGGGAGTAGATTCACACGAGGAAGACCCGGAATTACCCACGTGAGGCAGCCTAACCCCACTTGCTGACATGTACAGATAGTTCTGCATCCCTAAAACTGTCTGTGTATGCGCACAATGCATGCTTATCAAGGCTAAACTCAACCAGGCAGGATGCGTATTAAGTAGATTGACTTCCTTTTAATTGCTGTTATTTGCCTCAAGATCTGATGTATTTTCATTCAAAAGGTGTGAGGCTGGGTCTGTGTGGAGGAAGCAGGTGAATCTCAAGCTCTTTTGAGTTCCCTTATTATGAGGAGGTGGACCTTGGGCAGGCCTGGGAATGGAAGAAGGGGGGCACTCCATTTCCAGAGATCATGCAGATGTTGAGTTTTGGATCCTGGAGACAGTTGAGATACTAACTCTATCATGCTAAGAGTAATAGAAATTATATAAGTTACTATGAGAATAAAAGACCAAAGACTCATAAGTTCGTTATGAGTAGCACACACCTACAGTAGCACGCACCGAAATAATCTTGAATTTAAAAGCGATATAAAATATGCAGGGAGCAGACTCAGTTTCTTCTGCTTTCTCGATGATGAGTGAAATGTCCTAGCAGCAGCAGCTTGGACAGAAGTAAAAGAACTTGAGATAAGTGAGTGAATGTTAGGGCTGAAGTTTTGATTTGCAGCCTTAGACTTAACAATTTCCCATAGCAACAGGGAAAAAGAAGATAAATGGATTAAAAGGATTAAAATATGCCTTTGTTTTTCAGGATCATATGAAGGATAAATTACGTTTGAAAAATGTTTCTCTCAAAGTTCAGAGGAAAAAAATGCTTTTGCAATTGAGGCAGGTATGTGATTTCCTTCTTTCTCACTCTCTTTCCTATTATTATAGTAGGCTGAACAGTGGCCCCCGCAAAGATGCTCACATCCTAATCCCTGGAATCTGTGAATATGTTAATTTATATGGCACAAGGATTTTTACAGATGTAATTAACTGAAGGCTCTTGAGATGGGGAGATGATCTTGAATTACCTGGCGGGGGGGAGGGCAGGCAATGTAATCTCCCACTTTATAAGGAGATGGGGGTGGTGGTGGTGGTGAGAAGAGATACAGTATTGAAAGCAGAGATCAGACCCTCCAGGAGGGATGCAGCCTCCCAGCACCCTGATTTTAGCCCCCAAACCATTTCAGACTTCTGACTTGAGGACTGTAAGATAAATTTGGTTTTTGTTTTTGAGACAGAGTGTCACTATGTCGCCCTCAGTAGAGTGCTGTGCTGTCACAGCTCACAGCAACTCTTGGGCATAAGCGATTCTCTTGCCTCAGCCTCCCAAGCAGCTGGAACTACAGGCACCTGCCACAATGCCTGGCTATTTTTGCTGTAGTTGTCATTGTTGTTTAGCAGGCCTGGACCGGGCTTGACCCTTTAGCCCCAGTGTATGTGGCCAGCGTCCTAACCACTGAGCATGGGCACTGAGCCAAATTTGAGTTATTTTAAGTCACTAGGTTTGTGACAATTTGTTACAGCAGCAAAAGGAAACTGACAGAATTATTATATAGGCAGGTAGGGGTTTTCTGTAGATAGAGTTGGCTTGAATTGAAAAGACCCTCATGTGGGCGGCACCTGTGGCTCAAGGAGTAGGGCGCTGGCTCCATATATCAGGGGTGGCAGGTTCAAGCCCAGCCCTGGCCAAAACTGCAAAAAAAAAAAGAAAGAAAGAAGAGATCTTCATGACATACTTGTTGACTTTTTTGGGGAACGCTGCCTGGGTGGCACAGTTAGACTGAGTTTTGGTGAGTCTTTCACCAGCTGACCCTAATGGCTCCTGATTAGAGGCAGACGTGACTTAGGACCTCTAGAATATGATACATGGCTCTGTCTTTTCCCAGCTCAAATTTATTATTATTATTATTATTGTTTGGGGGTACAAAGAATTAGGTCACAATGTTAGCATTTGTTAGGTAGAGTCCCTCTTATAATTGTTTCCCACCCCCAAGAGGTGTGCCATATATCCTAACATTATGCCCACTAAGTGGGAGCACACCCAGCCTCCTCCCTCCTTCCCTCTCCCAATACCTCGTTCCCCCACCCCTCACCTTTAATTGATTTGAGTTTTCTCTCATTTGAGTGTGTGTTAGATGGTCTACTGGCTTCATATTAGTATCGAGTACATTGGATTCTTGCTTCTCCATTCTTGTGATATCTTACTGAGAAGAATGTGTTTCAACTCCATCCAGATTAATACAAAAGATGTAAAGTCTCCATCTTTTTAATGGCCGAATAGTAGTCCATGGAATACATATACCACAGCTTGTTAATCCATTCCTGGGTTGGTGAGCATTTAAAAGTTATTTCCAGCCGGGTGTTGTGGTGGGCGCCTGTAGTCCCAGCTACTTGGGAGGCTGAGGCAAGAGAATCGCCTAAGCCCAGGAGTTGGAGGTTGCTGTGAGCTGTGTGATGCCACGGCACTCTACCGAGGGCCATAAAGTGAGACTCTGTCTCTACAAAAAAAAAAAAAGTTGTTTCCACATTTTGGCGATTGTAAATTGAGCTGCGATAAACAATCTAGTACAAATGTCCTTATGATCAAATGATTTTTTTTTTCTGGGTAGATGCCTGGTAGTGGGATTGTGGGATCAAATGGGAGCTCTAATTTGAGTTCCTTGAGGATTCTCCATACTTTCTCCTCTTTCTTCCAAAGAGGTTGTATTAGTTTGCAGTCCCACCAACAGTGTAAAAGTGTTCCTTTTCTTCACATCCACGCCAGCATCCCAGCTCAATATTTTTATAATTAACTTGAATATGGGTACCGATGCATACACATCAAAGGGAGCCATTGATTGACACAAAACTGGGCAGAACTGATATGTCAGGGAACAATTGCTTGATTGACTTGGGGTCCACAAAGACCTCAACAAGCTGGCACAGCTTTAATAACATAAAGAAACTAAAGACAAATATGAGATTCCTCTACTTGGTTTCCCCCAAAATATCTGCATAGGCACAGGATGGCTTAGCTGTAGAGTACCTGATAATGGCAGCTCAGCTGATGGCAATGTTACCGGCCTAGGCCTCACTCATAGAAATATAGTGCCCAGACTAAGAAAAGAGGGTCCTTGCTCTAGTCTGTCTTAGCAGCCCCAGCTGGGAGCGTTGTGTCCCAGTGTGAGCTCCACACTTGAAAAATTGGTAAACTAAAGTTTGCATATGAGAGTGAGCCAGATGGCAAGGGGAATTGGAAACCTCACTGGAGTACCTGGGACTGATGAGGTGAGCCACAACCACTGCCTCTGAGTGCTCCGGGCTGCTGCGGAAAGAGAGAACACACTAGCGGGCAGCTGTGTGTGTGTGTGACTCGATACAGAAGCAACAGTGTCAAGGACCACAGAGCTTCCAGAGGCTCAGCAAGAGAGAGATTCCCCTCAGGTATGGAAAACAGGTTGGGAGCATTGGAGCTGGAGGATGGGTTGTGTTTGGGCTTAAGGAATTGTTTTGGAACGGGGAAGAAGATGCACCGCAGAGGGAGCACGGTCTGAGTAGAGTGTGGGCATGGGAACAGCAGCAGTCCCCAAGCTGCGGCAAATATAATATGGCATAGACCTAGTGATCAGGGAGGAAACGCAATGCACTAAAACACCAAAAACTAGAACAGGGCAAAAAATGGCATATGATTAGAGGGGAATTTATGGGCTGCTTTTCTTGGGGTTTCCAGATTAAAAACTACTTTTAAATGGTGTGATTCTTACTCTTCCTGCATGCCCCATTTGAGCACCATCACTGATTCTGTCCTTCATCCTCCCCTGGCCCAGCTGAGGGGCTTCTGTGCACCCTCTGCCTCCTCCTACCCATCCCACTGCACTACGTTGTTGAGTCAATACATCGGGCCTGTTTGTGAACATTCATATGTTCTCTTTGAAGCCAGGGGACATTACATTTACTCAAATCTCTATTCCCAGAGCCTTGCACCATGCCTGGCACCAAACGGATGCGCAATACGTGTTTGCTGAATGGCGGAATAACTTCTAAAGTTTCACCAAGAATTGCGAAATGTGAGTCGTTCATTCAGAATCATGACTGAATGTGACATCTTTTCTTTCTTCTTTCTGAGCTGTAGAAAGAAGAGGTGGGCGAGGCCCTCCACGAAGTTGATTTTCAGCAGCTAAAGATTGAGAATGCTCAATTTTTAGAGACAATTGAAGGAAGGAATCAAGAACTGATCCAGCTAAAGCTGGTGTCTGGGAACACCCTGCAGGTCCTCAACACCTACAAAGTAAGGCCATCTCCAATGCCAAGGCCCCCTCCAGGCTTCTCACTGTCCTGCTGCTGCCTGATTTCTTTGCACTCAACAAAGCCATTGCATTGAGTGCAGAGAACTCAACTAACATTCTCTAATGCTCCCACAACCCTGGATGTGCCTGAGAGCCACCTGTGTACCTTTCTTTTTTTAAAAAGTTTACCAATGCCAGTCCCGCCCTGACCAATCGAATTAGGAGGCGAGGGTCACTTATCTTGTTCTGGTTGTTGCTGTTGTTTTTACCTTCCCAAGTGATTGTATGCATGGTGAGTTTTGAGAACTAATCACATTTAGGCCCTGTTTAATTGAGGCATATATATAAGTACTTCCCACCGTAAGACCCTGCAAAGGAAAAAGTCTTAGCTCTAAATCAGAAAACTACTAAATAATTTATTATCCAAGCAGAACCCTTTTGAGAGAGAAAAGAGACGCTATTAATAAGTAAACAAGGCCTACAGGCATGAATAAGGCCTATCCTCAGCAGACCAGACCATCTGGTCACTCTACAGCATTCATCTAATGCAATGGTCGGCATACTGCAGGCCAGTGTATCCCAACCTACTGGTCTGAGAGCCAAGAGTCGTTTTTGCAAACTTTCACACCCAATTTGGTGATAGAGAACACTAGCTTTGAAACTAAATTAAGCAAAATTGGTTTCTGCCCCAGAAAGTCTATTCTCATTAGTAGACCTGTATTCCAAATATTATACTTAATTATCATGTTTTGAATTTAACCAATAAAAACACTTGTTAGAAATTAGTATTTTTTTTCTCTTGTTAATATAAGTAACTACACAATAGCCACAATTTTGTCTCTGAGCCTATAAAACCTAAAATAGTTACTATCTGGTCTTTTACAAAATTTGCAGAGCCCTGGCCTAGTGGCCCAGGTGACAATGGTGGCTATGGGTTTAGGTAGCTTAACAGATGGGCTTCATTTGGCCTACCTAGTTTAAAAATGTGTGATTGTGAATTATTTAGATCAGGTTTATGTTTGTTTAACATTTTCCTTTTACAGGAAAAAACTGAGGCTCAAAGATACAGACAGTTTGTCAAATTCAAGCAACAGAGCTGAGACTTCTTGTCCAATGTGTGTCCCACTCAGCCGCTTTCACCTTGTGTAAAGTACACAGGGAACATTGTGCTAGCATTCTGAAATTCGTGTGTCATAAATGTCCAACAGATCATCTACTTTTAGTTTATCTCATCAGTATTTAGCTTATTCGATGACTGTATTTTGAGCTGATGGCAATTCCTGTGACTTCCAGGCCCTGATTGCCTGGAGAGTGAGTAAGTACATGGTTAGATCACACTGGACCTTGACCTGACCCTGCAGAATCAGTTAAGTAGCACAGGACCTGTCTGGCATCATGGGATAAAGCCAAGGGTTTGGAAGGAGAGCTACTGATTCATAAAATGAAAGTACCAGATTACGGGCCCTGAGCTCTTTAGGATGAGTCTAAATACAATTCAGATTGCTTGCCACACCTGAGCATCAGCGAGCAGGCCACCGCAGGCAGAATGAGAGCCGTTCCATGTCTAAAGTCTCAGGTCTCCTGGGGGAAATGGAGGCAGAACAACTGTGAGTTGTGGAGTCAGACCTCACCTGGTTTTGAGCGGCAGCTTTGCTGGGGGACATGCTTTGCTGGGGGACATGCTTCAGCTGGGCAAGATTCTTCACCTCTCAGGGGCAAGTTTTTGTGCCTTGCCACCAGGATGGAGCTCTGCCTAGTCTGCGCTGTGTCTTCTGCACCAGGACAGTGCCTGACTAAAGCAGATGCTCGGCCAGTGTTGTAAATTAGCAGCCAGCGGTTCAGGCGTGAGTGAGGGGAGGGGGAGGGGCCAGGCCACTGCAGTATAAACACCAAACACCCAAGTGCAAGAGGCCCTGTTAACAACACGCAGAGTAACTTTCTTCCATTGCCCACAGTAGCCACACTCGCAGGCAGACACAGGGCTGAGTGCCACGGGCACAGCATTTAGACAGTATGGACATGGTCTCTTCTCTTCTACAAGTTTTATGAGTGAACCTAAGTCAAAGTGGCACCCTTTTTCTCTGACTTTATGCCCTCAAGCTCTTCCTGGTGGAGTCTGGTAGCATACAGCTGTGATGAGTCACCCTTGACTGACTGTAAACTAGTGACCTGATGTCTTGTGGTAGGTAGAATTCTGATACATCCCAAGATTTGCTGCCCCGGGGTATATATACCCCTGCCAGGGTTGTGAATAGAAGGGGTTCGGTTCTGTTCTATGAATGGGTTATATTCTATGGCACACGTGGACTTAAGAAAGGGAGACTACCCATGTGGTTCTGGCCTAATCACACAGCCCTGTTTCTCTGGAACAGGGAGTCAGAGACATGAAGTGTGGAGGGAATTTGCTGGGTAAGAAGTTCTCCATTGGTGGCTGGAAGACAGAAGGGCCTCTAGGAGCTGCAGTAATCCCTGCTGACAGGAGAAAGAAAATGGGGACCTTGGTCCTACAACTTCAGGGAAATGTGTTCTGCCATTGAATGAGCTTGGAAAAGGATCCTGAGACCCCGACAAGAACCACAGTCTTGACAAACATCATGATTTCGGCCTGGCGGGACCATGGGCAGACAATGAGCTTGTGGTAGTTGTTTGTGCAGTGATGGGAAGTGAAGGCATGCCTTTTCAGAAGTGGCCTCTACCTCAAGTGACTGAAGGCCCCCTCAGGGTCACCAGTTCAGCTCTCATCACACCTTTCTGACGGCCCTGCCCGACAGAGCCGGTGATGGCCTTGGTGCTACCCTCATAGTTTCATGCCTTCCCGCCCTGCTTGCCCCAGCTGCAGCTGACCCCTCTCAATCTGGTCTCGTATTCACTTTTGCTTTCTGGAGCATTGCAATTTTCGTGCATGACACGGAGCAGAAAGTGGGCCTTAAAGAAGTGAGGGCTGAAAGGAATGGGGAGGGGAATGGTTCTGGGTGCCTAAAGGCCCCCTAGGTAGGTGGCTCCGGGCTGTTCTGCTACATCTGAGCTTTGCTGTCTGGGGTGGTGCGCCAGCATCATCATCCTCTTCCTGCCTTCACCTTGACTGTGGCCCTGTGGTTTCTCACCTGGTCTCCCAGCTCCTGTTAGACCTGCCTCGCCTGGCTCTTTCCTTTGTTTAGAATGTTCTCTCTTTCCCCTTCACCTGTACATATTGACTCCACCTTACAGGCCTCCTTCAGCATTTCTTCTGCAGGAAAACCTCTTCTCAGCATCCTGGCATTTGTACAGCCTGGTGCAGTTGCAGTTTTACGTTTGTAATTTTACTGCCTCCCCTCCTCCTGCGTCCAGGCTGTGAGCTGGCCCCTGTGGCAGGGCATAGGTTGCTTTTCTGACCAGTGCCCGGCACAGGGTGAGTGGATGTCAGAGTTTTTTGAGTGAAACCCCTGAAATCACTGGCTCTTTCCCTGAGCCGAGTCCTCAGCCAAGCAGACACTATCCCAGCTCCCCTGGCTGCCTCTCACCACTGGCAGAGAGTGTTCCGAAGGGGGCCGTAGGAGCAGGTGAAGGGCAAATGACAGAATGGGAATCTGCCGGGCATTGGAGACAGTGGTAGAACCCGTGGGCTGTGCATCACACTGGCTGAGTTCAAATCCTCGCTCCCCCTCGTCTCTGTGACCTTGGCGAAATTAGGGTCAGTTCCTTCTCCTGTAGGTAGGACTAGCAGGAGCACCCATCTCTTGTGGAGTATTTCTTCCTCTCCGTCCGTGGGAGGAAGTCATGGCAGCTGTTTGTGGAATGTCTTCCACGTGCCAGGTGCTGAGCTCAGCCCTCAACCAGAATACCTCCTGTAAGCCTCTCTACAGTGTTCAGTGTTCAGAATTTCTCTTAGTAAGCAGTGGGGTAGGATCTGGCTCCAGATGGGTCTGACCTCTGCCTCTCCAGCTGAAGGCAACATCCCCGATGTTCTCGCCCCTCCCTTGCCAGTTCTCAGACCCCAAAAATTCTGAAAATCTAGGCAACTGCGAGAAGGGCAGTCTGAAGCTCCTGGATAGTCTTGTTTTTCTTTAATAAGGAGCTGCCTGCCCTTCTTGCAGTTCCACAAGATCATCTTAGCTCAAGACTTGATGTGTTGTTGTATTTCAGAGCAAGCTCCAACGAGCATTGGAAATGCACATCAATCTGGACAGGGAGATCTTGATGAGAAATGAGCTGCTTGAAAAGATTGAAAGAGAAACCCTACAAGTGGAGGAGGTAGGAGGAGAGGGCAAAACATGCCATTTCTGATATTTGTCTCCTTTTGTCTACAAGAACTTGAGTCAGTGTCTATCAAGGTTTAAGCCACTTTGTTGCTTACCTGGAAGATCCTAGACCATACAAATCAAAATAACCATCAAAGCAGAAAGTTGCATCCGGAGACCTGTGTTGCATTTTATTCCTGGGTTAGGTTCTAGGGTCAGCTCATAAGAAAAATTTCACAGAGTCCAAATAATACTCAAGAATTCCTAAAAGCACAATATCCAAAGTTTTGTGCCTATAACTCCATTAAGAATGTATAATGCATGTATTAACTAATACGAGAAAAAGTATACATGCCAAAATACAGCGTTCTATGTAAAGAAGAGAGAGAATGTTTGTGACCTCTGGAAACACTAAACTCTCAGCTGGTGCAGTGGGTGCTCACAGCCTGCGCAGGCTGAAGCAGAGACTGAAAGATGGCAGACCTGTGACCTCTGTCCTGGGCTTACTCCAAGGCCTGTGGTCACTGTGCAAAGAGGTGGGTAGAGTTACCTGAGCTGCCTGTGTAACTACATTGCAATTTCTCACTCTCATTATTTTGCTGAGCACGTATAGCTAAATTTCCATAACTGAGATGCACATAGGATATGATGCAAAGAGGACTTTTTTGGAGGGTGGAGGAGAAAGCTCGCCTAGCCTTAGGTTTGGTGCTGGTTTTAGCCTTGGACAAGCCTTTCAATTAGACAGGACTGTTTCCACATCTGTAAAGTAGAGGTCACAACCCTTGCTATTAATAGATAGGATCACATATAATGTAGCTTTCTCAGCCTCTACCACCATTCACATAATTGTTTGTGCCATTGTCTTGAATGGGCCTGAAAGGTCCCCATCAATGTGTGTGGCCCCAAACCTGCCTACAATGGCCCCAAAGCCATAGGATTAGTACACCGGACTCAGTTTTGTCATGGCTACCACTTCATATCCTTGATAAAGAACCAATACCTTCTGCAGAAAACCTGGTCGCAGGACGGAGGGGCAGGCAATCATTATTAGATTACAAGTAAAGGTTGAAATTGATTGTTAAAAGCCGATATTGCTTAGTATATTTTAGTTGTTTTTTTTTTTTTTTTTTTTGATATAGAGTCTTACTTTGTTGCCGTCAGTAGAGTGCCGTCAGCTCACAGCAACCTCAAACTCTTGGGCTTAAGTGATTCTCTTGCCTCAGCCTCCCAAGTAGCTGGGACTACAGGTGCCTGCCACAGTGCCCAACTATTTTTTTTGTTGTAGTTGTCATTGTTGTTTAGCAGGCCCAGGCTAGGTTTGAACCCACCAGCCTCGGTATGTGGCCAGCGCCATAACCACTGTGCTATTGGCACCGAGCCTGTATTTTAGTTTTCTTGTTAATGTTTTACAAACAGCTTTATTGGGATTTAATTCACCTGCTGTATAATCACTCACTTGAAGCATACAGTTCAATGGTTTATATTCACAGAGTGAGTAACCATCAGCCCAATAATGTGCACCCTTTAAAAAATCTTTCTCCATTCCCCACCTTACTAGGCCCCACCCTCCAACCCTAAGTGACCACTAATCTACTTTCTGTCTCTATGGATTTGCTTGTTCTGGACATTTTATATAAAGGGGATACAATAATGTGTAGCCTTTCACACCTAGATTCTGTAATCCAAAATTATATTTTCAAGTTTCACGTCTCGGTACTTTTTTCTTTCTATGGCTGAATAATACTGCATTGTATGGGGAGACTGTACTGTATTTACTCATTCATCCATTGAGGGACATTTAGGTTTCCATTTCTTGGCTGTTTTGAATAATGCTGATGTGAACATTCTTATACAAGTTTCTCTGTGGTTGTATATTTTCTTTTCTCTTGGACATAAATCTAAAAGTGGAACTAAGGTAATCCTATGTTTGACATTTAGAGAAACTGCTGAACTGTTTTGAGAATGGTCACACCATTTAATGAAATTCAATTAATTATTTATTTTCAATGTTATATATGAGTGCATGATTGCTTAAAGAAAAATACATTTGTATTTATTATATATATCCTATATACCGCAGGCTTGATTCTTTTTTTTAAATTTTAATATGAGGGTACAAAGTTTTAGGTTACATTGTTCTCATTTTCAAGGTAAAGTTCAAGTTATAGTTGAGCCCTTCACCCAGGGGACATGCTGAACACCCTCACATTGTGTACATTAGGTGAGATCCCACCAATATCCCCCCTCCTCCCTCCAATCACCTTCCTCCTCCCCATCCTTCCTCTTCCCTCCCCCTTGCTAGACTATATTTGTATTTTATTGTTTGTGTGGATATGCAATTTCTTATATATTCGTTTCATATTAGTATCGATCGAGTACATCAAATTTTTCTCCCCATTCTTAGAATGCATTACTAAGAAGAACGTGTTTCAACTCCATCCAGGTAAACACAAAAGATGTAAAGTCTTCAACTCTTCTTATGGCTGAATAGTGCTCCATGGTATACACATGCCATAGTTTGTTAATCCATTCAAGGGATGATGGGAATTTATCTTTTTTTATCTTTTTTATTTGCTTGGCAGATAAAGATAAGGGGCAGCCAGATTATGGAATAAATGATAAGGGTTAATTGGGTAGCCATTTAGGAAGAAATTAAGTTGGAAATTAGTTTAGTTGTATCAGAGATTTAAATGTAAGTAATAAGAGTGTTAAAGTCAGTAATATAAAACAGAATTTTTTCTGCATAGCAAAAACCATCAAGAGACAAATAAATGGAAAATGTTGTATCCAATATCAATCACAAGGAGCTAATTTTCTTGAATGCCTTTTACAAATCAATAAGAAAAAGCTAATAACTGAGAGGAAAAAGATGGACAAAAGTTTTGAACAGTTTATAGAAAAGCTAAGCAGTCTGAAACATATGAAAAATGTTCTACCTCCCTCGTAACATGAGGCATATAAAATAAAGCTATAATGGGATATTATTTTTCCTCTCTTAGATTGACCTTGACAAAGGTCAGAAAGTTGATAAGACTGTAGAGAAGGAATAGAGGGAAACAGGCATTCCCAAATGTTGCTGTTGGCAGTGGCTCATGCCTGTAATGCTAGTAAACTGGGAGGCCAAGGTGAGAGGATTGCTTATACTCAGGAGTTTGAGACCAGCCTGAGCAACAGTGAGACCCCATCTCTACCAAAAATAGAAAAACTAGCCAGGCATCATGGTGGGCTCATGAAGTCCCAGCTGGCAGGGAGGCTGAGGTAAGAGGATCACCTGAGCCAAAGAAATTGAGGTTGCTGTGAGCTATGATGACACGTGGTACTCCATCCAGGACAACAGAGTGAGACTGTCTCAAAACAAAACAAAAAAACCCACAAAGCAAATATTGCTGCAGAATAGTAGTTGGCTTGATCATCACAGAGGGGAACTTAGTGCTATTTAACAATCATTAACATGCACAAATGCTTAAGGGAGGGCTTCTTGACCTAGGCATTCCTGACATTTGGGACTGGATAATTCTCGTGGTGGGCTGTCTTGTGCACTATAGTGTGCTAAGTAGCATCCTTGGCCTCTACCTACTAGATGCTTGCAGCATCCCTCTAGTCGTCACAAACAAAAATGTCTTCAAATATTGCCATGTGTCCCCTGGGAACAACATTGCCTCTGGTTGAAAACCTCGTTAAGAACCACTGCCTTGGGTGGCTCCTGTGGCTCAAGGAGTAGGGCGCAGATCCCATATGCCAGAGGTGGCGGGTTCAAACCCAGCCCTGGCCAAAAAAAAAAAAAAAGAGGAAAAGAACCACTGCCTTAGAAAAAGTAATTTCACTTTTAATAGTTTATCCTACTATAAATAGATACTTACAAACTTGCAACACGATGTTAACCCAGATCAGTAATCGCAGTACTGTTTTTTTTGTGATAAGATATTGAAAAGCTAAGTGGCTATTTTGAGAGAGTTGTTGAATCATGGCACATCCATGTGGAGAATTACGTAGCTGTCAAAAAGAATAAATTCTTTATGAGCTGATGTGGAAGGAACTTTAGGATTTATTGGGTAAAAAAAAAAGCTGGATGGATAAAAATGAATATGTTACTATTTGGGTCAAAAAGTGAAAACATTTTTGTATAAGCATAGATTTCTAGAAAGATACACAAAACCTAAAGATAAGGAAGGAGACCTTTATGATAGGGGAATAGGGGTGGCGGGGGAACTGTTACAGTGAACTTTTATATCATTGGAATTGAATGTATTGGCTATACAAAAGAATAGGTAAAATAAAAATTAAAAGGACAATGCTAATTTTTAAAAACTGTGTCCTGTTAAAAGGGTTAGTTGATTTTACTATATAATAATTTTTTAAATAACAATTTCAAAGACAAGCACTTCTCAATAAATGGAATTACTATACATTCCAGCAATTCTGTATCTGGGTATATATCCCAAAGAATTGAAAGCAGGGACTTGAACAGGCTTTTGTGTATCCATGTTTGTAGTGGCCTTGTTCACGGTAGCCAAGAGGCGGAAGCAGCCCAAGTGTCCATCATCAAACGGATAAACAAATGGTGTTTTATCCATACAATGGAATGTTATTCAGCCTTCAAAAAGGAAGGATGTTCTGACACATGCTACCATATGGATGAATCTAGAGGACATTATGCTAAGTGAAATAAGCCAACACAAAGGGACAAATATTGTATGATTCCATTTAGGTAACCAGAGAAATCAATTTCAGAGAGACAGAAAGTAGAATGATGATTGCCAGAGGCTGGGATGATAGGGAGTTACTGTTTAATGGGTACAGAGTTTCAGTTTTACAAGATGAAAAGAGTTCTGGAGACGGAACGTGGTGATGATTGCACAACAATGTACTTAATGCTCCTGAATTGTATACCTAAAAATGGTTAAGATGGTAAAATTTTATGTTATGTGTGCTTTGTGATAAAAAAAGATAGGAATTGAGAATGATCAAATCAAATCAAAGTATGCTAAAATATATAATTTTTCATATAAACCACCCCCTAAAGAATCAAAATAAGTAAAAAAAAATTTTTTTTGAGACACAGTCTCAAGCTATCGCCCTGGGTAGACTGCTGTGGCATCATAGCTCACAGCAACCTCCAACTCTTGCGCTCAAGTGATCCTCTTGCCTCAGTTTTCCTAGGTTTAGTAGAGACAGGGTCTCGCTTTTTTGCTCAGGCTGGTCTCGAGCTTGTGAGCTCAAGCAATCCACCCACCTCGGCCTCCCAGAGTGCTAGGATTATAGGTGTGAGCCATTACACCTGGCCTAAAATGTATTTCTTAATAAAGAAGAAGCGGAAGGAGGGCAGGCATGATGGCTCACACCTGTAACCCTAACAATTTGGGAGGCTGGGAGGAGAGGATCGCTTGAAGCCAGAGGCTCTACAGCAGCCTAAGCAGCATGGCAAGACCCTCTGTTTACGAAAAATAGAAAAATTAGCTGGGTATGGTGTGTGCCTGTAGTCCCAGCTACTTAGTAGCTGAGGCAGGAGGATCACTTGAGCCCAGGAGTTTGAAGCTGCTGTGAGCTATGATGATGCCACTGCACTCTACACCAGGTGACAGAGAAAGACTCTGTTTCAAAACAAAACGAAACAAACAGAAGGAAGGAGGGACGGAAGTGGAAGGAGAGGGGTACGGGGAAAGGGGAGGTAGAGAGGAGGGAAAAAAAACAAGACTTTTTTTTTTTTGCGATAGGGTATCACTCTGTTGCTCTAGCTAAAGTAGTGTCATCATCATAGCTTACTGCAACCTCAAACTCCTAAGCTCAAGGGACCTTCCTGCCTCAGCCTCCCAAGTAGCTAGGACTATGTACAGGTCGGCACCACCATGTTTAGATCGTTTTTCTACTTTTCATAGAGAAAGAGTCTCACTATGTTGCTCAGGCTGGTCTTGAACTCTTAGCCTCAAGCAATCCTCCTATCTTGGCCTCAGAGTGCTGGGATTACAGGCAGGAGTCACCATACCCAGCAAAAGACTGTTGTAGATTGCATTTCATGTTTCTGAACTACATTTAAACATCACAATCTGTAAAAAACAAAAAATCAGAATCTTGTGGTTTCCCTCCCACCCCTTTGAAAATGCAAACATCATTTTTATTTATTTATTATTTTGAGACAGAGTCTCAAGCTGTCATCCTGGGTAGAATGCCATGGCATCAGAGCTCACAGCAACCTCCAACTCAGGCTCAAGCGATCCTCTTGCCTCAGTTTTTTTCTATTTTTAGTAGAGACAGGGATCTTGCTTTTGCTCAGGCTGGTCTCAAGAACTCGTGAGCTCCAGCAATCCACCTGCCTCAGCCTCCCAGAGTGCTAGGATTACAGGCGTGAGCCACCACACTTAGCCCCAAACATCATTTTTAGAAGTCTACTGAAACTGTAGGAGAGATGGCAGGGCAGTGAGTCTTCCCAGCAGGAGCTGCCAGGGTGCCCTGCATGTAACTGCTCCTTCCCAACCCAGGACCGGGCCAAAGCAGAGGCTTTGAACAAGAAGTTTCGCAAGCAGCTGGCTGAGTTCCGAGCACCGCAAGTGATGCAGTACCTCAAGGAAAAGATTTTAAATGGGGATCTGGAGAAGAGCATCAAGATGTGGGAAAGAAAAGTGGAGATTGCAGAGGTGAGTTGCAGAGAATCCCCGGGTGGGAAGCCCTCAACATGCTTAGGATTTTGTTTTAGGGTCTAAGAATACTGATATTTGGACCGGTTACGTCTACATCACAGTAGTCGCCTCCACCATTAAATCAAAATGATGATTTTCTTTAAAGCTCCTTTTAGTCTTTTTAGTTTTCAGGGAGAGACTCTGTAATAATAGTGTGCTTTTAGTTGCTTGTTTTCTTAATGAATTCTAGAAGCTTCTAAATCCCTCCAAGCCATTGGTAACTTAGTGATTGCTATTTTATACATGGAGAAGCCAGTTTTTTTTTTTTTAAATGAGATAAGAATGGATTTTTAATATCACTTAGAACCTGATTCCACGCACATACATAGCTGCCAGGAGTCTTTTAAACTAATCTCGTAGTCTCTGAATATGGTACAGGGTGGCAGGAAGCAGCCTCGCCCCCTGGGAGCTGCGGAAGAGAAATGGACAACGCGGAAACAATATACTGGTGTCAGAAAAAAGGCAAACACTGAGACTGCCACGGCTAGGTTGTAAAGGGAGGTGCCTTAAGACAGCCCAGAAGCCCAGCCAGGTGGCTTGGGAGTTTGGCGTCTTCACATCTAGACTCTGGCTCCATTTCCCACTTACTGTCTCCTGCTGCTCCTGTGGACTCTTGGAGGCAAAAGTAAATTAGGACCCAAACTCCGGCCCATCAAATCTGGAGCTGAGAAGTAGCAAAGAACTACAGCAGGAACCTGCAACTTCTCACTTCACTAAACAGAAACATGCTCTTTCAAAGAATCTTCTGGGTGGGCTCTGCCCTGAGTGGCCCCTGCACTGCAGCACACACCCATACTGCCCCACACAGGGTCGCCTGCACCATCAGCAGGGCTGGATGAAGGTTTTCTCGAGTGACCTCCTCTTCCCCCTCCCCATTTTTTCTTTTTGCAGATGTCCTTAAAAGGCTACCGCAAGACTTGGAATAAAATGAAAACATCTAATGAGCAGTTCCAGGCAATCTGCCCCCCTGGTAAATAGCCAGAGGCAGGCCATGGCTGGCAGATCAAGATGAGATCCATTAAAGTAATCAGCTCCTTTCTAGACAAGGGGTGCTCTTCCTGTTCTCTGTGCTATCCCCAACTCCTCAGCCAGGCTGATCAGTCACCCCCCACATCTGCCCAGTGGGGAGTATTTTCACAGTCTGGCCCCTGAAACCATTAACCTTGAAAGAACCACAGGGCACTCTAATGGTTTGACACTTTTTAGCCCACATTTAGTTCACAAGCACAAAGAAAAGTGACCTTCCTGAAGGTGGGAGTGGGACAGAGGAGGGAGAGCCAGCCCAGTGTGTGCTGTGGGGCCTATCTGTGGCAGCCCAGGTGTGTAACTATTGAAAACAGACACCAATACAGCTTGGCGAATGGCTGGCACTCAGCCTTCTGAGCTTACTCTTCCGTTTGGTAGGTTAGCTCCTATGGTAGACACTGCTGCAAAAGAAAACAAGCACAAAGAAAACCAAGATGATTTCTTGGGGCTGACGCACCCTGTTCTGACCCGCAGCAGACCTGCTGTCCGCAACCTCCCCGCCATAGTAGTCATAGTACACGGGCTGTATGGCTGCCTGCAGCCTGCCTGATTCCCTTACATCCTTTAGCCTAAGGTCCTGACCATATCTAGAGCTGTTTGCTTTCTGTAAATGCATACTGGACTTTCTTTGTCCTTGGAAGTGTGATGGGTAGCCCCATCTGAGGTAGCCCCGTCCAAAATGTGCGCCGTTTGTCGTGGCTGCGTATAATCTAGGGTTAGAGAGAGAGATCAGCTTCTCCCACTGGTGAAGCGAAGACACGGGAAGGCCAGTCCGCTTAGTCTTGTACATGATCCAGTCGCTGTAGTCTTCCACCTTGGTGTACACAAAAAGGCCAGGGCATTTCTCACCACCGTAGGTCAGAAGTCCTTGCAGAACCCACAGACTCATCTTCTCCAGCTGGCACATCATTGGGCTTCCTGGTTCCCCCTGTGACAAAGGACAGAAGGCTTCAGGTCTTAGAAAAAGTTGTTTTCTTTTTTAAATATATCTCGTGCAATTTGCTGTTTGTTCTACAAATGTTTTACCCTGGTTCTCACCAGAAATGGGGCAAATCATAGGATACCATTTGAAATCCAGACACCACAAATTCCAACAGGGTGACTTTTCCTTGTATTATGCAAATTATTTGTGGACTTCTGCAGATTGCCTCTAGCTCCCTGATTGATAGTTCAGTACCTTGACTAAATCCTCACTCTCTCCTGGCTTCTCATTTCTAGAATGTTGGTATTTTTTTTTCCCGGCCTGAAATGCTCACATTCCCCCTTCTCTCTACTTCACTTCCATTCTTGTTTCGAGTAGCTTCTTCTGACCTGGCAGCTGCCTGCTATCCCACCTGTTAGTTCCCTGGCCCTGCTGTGCTCTTAACCTTCCCACTCTGAGGGCGCAGTGTTCTGGGGACTGCAGAATTCCGCCACACACACTCTACCTCACCGGTGAGGTGAGTGGGTGGAAGCTTGGCACACTTAGCTAAATATGTGACCCTGGGTCACAAATTCTCTCAGAGCCAAAGTGGGAACACAGTTAATGTCTGAAACCCATGCAGAATACTTAGCCCAGGACCTGGTAGGCAGGCAGTGTGTGCTCAATGAAATATTAACTCATATCATCTTGGAGTTTTACTGTAATAGGCCATTTTTCTGTGAAAAGTTTTACCCATCCCATTCCCAGTTTGTCTTAACAGTGGCTTTATATTTTGAGGAAGAAAAAGTGTAATTTAGGACAAACCATTTGATGAAGGATTGCATAGTTTTGTAGTTTGTTAGTCCACCCAGGTACAGAAGATACTGCTTTTTCTCTTCCCCATAATCCTGAGCCACTAGGACTTCTGAACACAAGCAACAGAGACAAAAAGTACCCGCAGCCCCTCGGGAGCAGCCTTGCCTCATCTCCTAAGAGAGTGGTCGCAACACAGAGGCGGCTCTTTCATCGCACAATCCTCTCCCTGCGCATTAAGCAAAAGCCCTAACAATTAATTGTAAAAGAAAAAGGGGCGGGGGTGAGTTCAGAGTGACTGTGCGTTTTGTCAGGTATCTGTGGGAAACCCATCAGGCAGACACTGAACCTGGTGGTTTATTCTTCATGTGATAAGTGTGGCTTTGAGGACCTCTGGCCACTAGAACACATTTCCAAGAGAGGGAAGGATTCACTAGTAGATGGTTTGCAAACACAATTCTGTTCAAAAACAAAGGACTGTAACTGGTGTGCCACAGTTAAAAGCCACCTTGAACTTTGCAGGAGGGTTTAAAAGGTAATCACTTGGGGGTCTAAACAAGTTACCATCTTCCATTGAGTTTAAAGATATATGCAACATAGTAACATCTTTGAATTTAGGATGTGTCTTTTAATCAGTTGATATCAGAGTTTAACTGGCAGCATTTTTTCATCCTTGGCATTACGTAAAACAACGGTGCATTCTACGGCAGCATCTTGGATTGGATGAAGTAAGATACTGGATTGATGGAACGGTCAAGGACAAGGTTTTGTTAAATAGCTGTGATTTCTGCAGTATTTTAACACATTATATAATGTAAGAAGCCGTTAAGGTCTTCCATCTGGCAGAGGATCTAGTACAAAGTAGGCACTCAATAAATGTTGAATCAACCTTGAAAAGACAAACTTACTGCTTAATGAGAAGCAGTCCTCCAGAATGACTTTTAGAAACCATTGTCTATATATGTGTATTTTCCCCCTTACTCTAAAAATCTTGCCAAGGCTGGAGGATCACTTGAGTCCAGGAGTTTGAGTCCAGCATGGCAACATAGCCTTCATCTCTACAAAATACATATGTAAAAAAACTAGCCATGCCTGGTGGTTTATGCCTAGGACTTCTGAACACAAGCAACAGAGACAAAAAGTAGTTCCAGCTACTGAGGAGAGCAAAGTAGGAGGATCTGTGGAGCCCAGTTGTTCAAAAGTGCAGTGAGCTATGATCACACTACTGCAGTCCAGCCTGGGTGATAAAGTGAGAGCCCATCTCCAAGGAAAACAGAAAAAGCCAAAACAGCTTTCCTCTTCTAAACCTTCTGGAAAAAAATAGTTCCCTATCAGGAAGTCTTAAAGGTTGTTTCGGGGTGGTGCCTGTGGCTCAAAGGGGTAGGGCACCAGCCCCATATGCCAGAGGTGATGGGTTCAAACCCAGCCCTGGCCAAAAACCACAAAAAAAAAAAAAAAGGTTGTTTCGAAGAGAGTAAGTGATCGGCATCTTAGCAAAGCAATTTTAGAGCAGAGGAGAGAAACTCTATCTGGATATCTGGTATTCCTTGGTTCTGTGTTTGTTCCAGCATTTGTTGACTATGTGACCCCAATAAGCCACAATTTCTGCATATTTGGATACAAGGGAACCTTTGGACGCAAACACAGGTGTTTGTGTCTTGCACCATTTCTGAGACAATAGGACAGCCCCCATCGGAGTGGGGCAGGGCTTCTTACAGAATAAAAACCCAATGACTGATAAATTGTAGTATCAAAGTGGAGTCTAGGTTCCCTGGGATCTGAACACAGTAAATTCACACTGTAGGTCTGCTCCAAGTGTATCCGCATGTGTGGGACAGACTCACACTTTCACATTTTTAGCTAGTTAAAAAATAGCTTTATGCCTGTAATCCTAGCACTCTGGGAGGCTGAGGCAGGTGGATTGCCTGAGCTCACAGGTTCAAGAGCAGCCTTAGTAAGAGCGAGACCCTGCCTCCAAAAAAAAAATAGATGGGCATTGTGGTGGGTACCTATAGTCCCAGCTACTCAGGAGGCTGAGGCAAGAGAATCACTTAAGCCCAAGAATTTGAGGTTGCTGTGAGCTATGACACCATGGCACTCTACCAAGGGTGACAAAGTGAGACTCCATCTCAAGAAAAAAAAAAAATCTGTGCTTTAGACATGCTTATTCATATTATACTGATAATAGCCTGGTTAGTCCATTCAGCAGATATTTATTGAGCACCTGCTATGTGCTAAGTGCTATTCAGCCCAGCCACAGCCACAAATCTCAAATTACAGTCCCTGCTCTCATGAGATTCCCCATCAAGTAAGGGGGAGTCCCAAGGTGCTCCTCAACTTGAACAATTCTTACTCTCAACATTTAGCTTGTACCCCATCATGTTCTTACCAAGCAGACAGACTTAGTTTCCTCTTTTGTGTGACTGCCACATCCTGTTTTCTGGAGTTTGTGTAAGGGACACACATCAACGTCTTTCACGAAGACTTTCCTCAGGATACTCATCGTCATATGATGTCCTGTCTGAACCATGCAACAGAGAGCCCAAGAGTTACTAATGAGAAAGTGGCTGCCGACATCAATGCAACTGCAACTCACACATCCAAATGGGAGTGGAAAATGTTTCTATAAATCTCTTTTCTTCATATAAACAAGAATGTGTCTGAATTTTTACTGGAAACTACCTTTGCTTTGGACGTGAATGTGTATATAGGCAGGAAACACCCTTTCTCTTAGAGAGTATTCATTTCTTTCTTTCTTCCTTTCCCAAGAATGAAAGAAAACAAGGGTGGCTTAGACAAAAGGACAGTCAGCTCTAGTTCAGGAAATAATGTCCCCTCACCCATCCATAACCTTGTACTCATTTCAGCCTGCACACTGCCTATGTACTCCCAGTTTTGATACACAGCTAGATGAAAAATGACCAGTGTAATGTAAGAATGACCATAGAAAGGGCAAGCACTTAGAATCTTGACTGAGGAGGTGAGGGTTTCAGCCCAACTCTAAAACCTCGAGCAAGCTCAATGACTAAATTAAGATAATCCCTAAAATGGTTCATCCAAGTCCCCACCCCGCTAGCACACACACATCCTCCTCAAGAGAAGGGATGCATTAACTGCAGACGTGGGGTTCCATCCTGACACCCAGCAGTTCCGCAAGGCTCGATTCATATGCAGCTTTCTGCTAAGGAAGCAGATGGACTGGACCAGGTCATTGAAATGCATCTTTGTGTCTGTCTTCAGGAGGGCTATGTTATTGCTCATGGTTTGGTTACTGAAGTCCTCATGGATGATAATGGTGTTGACCGGATACTCTGTGTGAGCAACCTTGCTGGGATCCATGTTGTCTATACCCACTATGGCGACAATATCCTTCCTGGAGAGAGAACAAAGGAATCTTAAGAAGTCAATGCAGCAAGGAAACTTCACCCTTCCCTATTTTGTTTACTGGTTTTTGACACACACACCCCCCCCACCCCCGCTAACCTGGAATGCTCCTCCAGCTCATCTTCCCAGTGTTAATTTTAATTCATCCTTTTGGACTGAGTTTCCAGAAAGTCTTTTCTAAAACCCTAGGCTTGTGCCTCCTTTTGTGAACTTGTAGAATCTTAGGGACTTTTCTGTCTTAAGACCATTTATCCCAGCACCCAAAGGGAATATCTGTTAACATGTTATTGCTTATTAACTTTCTTTTTGCCTGGTTGTCATTTGCTAAGTGAATAGTTGTAGTTATACCAAAGATGTAATCTTGACTCTTGCTTTTAGCAATTAACATTTTAATACAAGCATCTTTCCCTATTATACGCTCTGTAAATATACTTTGGAGAAATTCTGATTTTAATAATGATGGAGTTAAGTTCTGTGTTTTCCCGTTCTTCTCTTGGAAATCACCAAAGGAACTATGAGAATGAGAAACAAATGCAAACACCATAAAACCAAGAGACACTAAAGAAAGCAAACCTCAGAATTAGAGAAAGGGCTGATGAAAGCAGCGAAGGATAGCCGGAGTGCAGAGAGTTATAGATGATGACACCTACTGCCACAGAGCTCAGAAAAAACTAGTTAAGTGTAGTTCTCAGCAAATAAGAGAAAAGAAAAGAAACAAACCCATCACCCAAATGAAGGTCAAATTGAAGCAGCCTTAAAGGAGAATGCTGTGTTTTCTGGACCACGGAAAACACAATTAGGGGCATTGAGAAAAGTGACCAAAATGAAATGGAAACTAGCAACTATTTTTAAAGCTAGAAAGGAAAATGACAGACATGACAGTCAAAGGATAGCCAGCAGACCAGAAAGAAACTAATCACAAGAATAAAACAGGAAAAAATATTTCAAGATATAATTTAAGAAAGTTTTCCAGGCATGATACTTGAATCTACAGTTTGGAGATACAAAATAATCAACACTGAAACATACCTGACCAGGTCCCAATAGAAACACATGGAGCATTCAAATAAGGCAAACTGAGTGTTTAATAAAGGGACTCTTTACAAAGGGTCTTGGCAAGATTCAGGGAAATACTGTAGTACACTGGGTTCTGCATGGTGCAGGCAGCTTCCTGCTGAGGTGCTGATAACACCTCTGGGTTCTAGGTGAGGGGAAGGAGTGGTCAGAGAGGTGCAGAGTGGGTCACTTAGCTGGAAAAAGAAGCCAATCTGCAGTGAGAGGGGTGAGGATCCATGTCCTCTCATCTCTTTCCAGCACTCCCCTCAGCCAAACCCAGCTGGAACCCAGAAGGCAGGAGGAACCATTGGTGAACCTGTACTGGTGCGCCTCCTGGGGCCTACCAGGTGGAAGAGTAGAGAGTGGATCCAGAGAGGCAAATGAGTGAGATTCAGCCTAGCTAGAAAAACTGAGCAACAAAAAAGGGAATCCTTGGGTATCCAGACCAGCAAAGAAGCTGCCTTAGTTAAATTTGGCCCTGTTGTCTAACCCAGGAAACTTGTGAGGGAGAAAGGCGGAGCTAACAGCAGCATGCTGTGGGACAGGAGCTGTCAACCAGGCATCTCCCAGGCATACAGGGATGTGTGGCCACCCTACCTATAGTGAGAGAATCAGAATGGTCTTGTACTTCTCCATAGCAAGATTTAATACCAGAAGCCAGAGCGGGAGAAAGATTTAATATTAGAATCCTGGGATGTTCATAAAAGTATTCTAAAGGAAAGAAGGGGCTGGGCACAGTGGCTCACACCTGTAATCCTAGCACTCTGGGAGGCCGAGGCTGGCGGATTGCCTAAGCTCATGGGTTTGAGACCAGCCTGAGCAAGAGCGAGACCCCATCTCTAAAAGTAGCTGATGTTGTGGCAGGTGCCTGTAGTCCAAGCTATTTGGGAGGCTGAGGTAAGAAAATCACTTGAGCTCAAGTATTTGAGGTTGCTGTGAGCTGTGATGCCATGGCACTGTACCAAGGGAAATATAGTAAGACTCTCAAAAAAAAAAAAAAAGGAAAGAAGTTGTGAACCATGAATTCTATACTTAAGTGATCATTCAGGTCTAAGGACAGCACATTTGTGAAAATGTAAAGACCAAGGAAATAAGGTTCTTGAAAGCCTTTTAAAGAATTTTTGAATACAAAGTTTAGCCAAACCTAATGTTAGAGAAAATTCAGCAAAAGGACTAATAGGAAGTATGAAATTTATTATAATATTGGACTAAAAAGAAAAACTTAAAAAAGTTATAGATTGGTATAAAGGTATAAACCCTGGAAATAATAAAATAGGTGGAAAGAAAAGTCAGAGGAAGGAGCCTAAATGTTCATTTATAGCTAATGTATGAAGTAATAAGGGTAAGCAAGTATATCATTGAATCCATGAATAGAATATATGATCTATTCAAATTGGGTGATAGAAGAAGGGGGAAAAGGAAAAGATAGGAATTCTGGTCCTGGCCATAGTAGAAAGTCTACAGAGGATTGTCTAGAAAGAAGCAGAGGATTTGGATATCTTATATAAAGTATAACTCTAAGATGAAAACCAGACTGAAAATCCAAGCTCTCCAAGTTTGTCAGAAGAGAAATACAAAAGAAATGTAATATAGCAAAAAGAAAAATAAGCAGCAATAAAAACAGAAAACAGAAACTAAGACAAAAACAAGAAACAGGAACCACATTCTGAACATTAATTCAGAGAAGAATGTTGTTAGGCAAGAGAAAGAAAGACTCTTAATGATGATAAAGAATCAGTCTATAGAGAAGAACTCACGGTTACAAATATCTGCAAGTGACACAGTATTCACAATGTGATAAGAAATAGAAGGAGAAATAAACAGAAGGCTGTTCATGATAGGAGATTTTAATTCACCTCTGTCTAGACCAAGTAGCCTTGCACCCCCAACTTTATATATTAAATTATATACTAGCTGGGGATGGTGATTCACACCTATAACCTTAGCACTTTGGGAGTTTGAGGCAGGAGGATAGCTGGAGGCCAGAAGTTTGAGATCAGCCTGAGTAACATAAAAAGATCCTGTCTGTGCCAAAAACAGAAAAATTAGCCAGGCATGGTGGTGCAAGCCTGTAGTTCTAGCTACCTGGGCGCCTAAAGCCAGGAGGATCACTTGAGCCCAGGAGTACCAGGTCTAAGTGAGCTACAATGACTCCACTGTGCCCTAGCCTGGGCAACAGAGCAAGACTGAAGAAAATGATAAAAATAAATAACTAAATAAATTACACACCCAGCACAGGTGACCTTTTATTTTTCCTGCATAAAATATTCACATGAACCACACCTACAGTGGCCACAGGACAACCTCAGCAAATTTCTAAATAGATCACCATATGGTATACCTCAATGTTCAAAAACAAAACAAACAAAATCCCCTACCACCTGGACATTTTAAAACTCTGTCTTTAAAAAAAACCCTTGAGTCAAAGAGAAAATCAAAACCGAAAGAGAAGACTAAGTAGAAAACAGCCATAATGAAAACACCGCATAGAAAACAGACCCTCCATGGAGGGCTAGCTGGCAGTAGCTATCAGGATCACAAGTGCTTACCTTTTCTAGCCCAGTCTTTTCTCTCCTGGGTTATTCACACCATGATACACTTGCACATGTGTGAAATAATGAGTGTACAAGAGTATCTGCTGCCTTTTCTTGGCGCTAGTGAAAGATTGGAAACAACCCAAATTTTCCTTAATAGAAAACTATGGGATACTGTGCAGCTCACAAAAAGAATACAGTAAGAAAAAGTGTCCAAAGTTAGAGTGAAGAAAGCTAAGAATGAAATGTTTGTATGGTGTGCTATCCTAGTTGAATTAGGGGGTGTTATGGACTGAACTGTGTTACCTTCCCCACCCAAAATGTATACGTTAAAGCCCTAACCTCCAATGTAAGGGGGTTTTATTTAAAGACAGGTTCTTTTAGAAGCAATTAAGGGTAAATGAGGCGTCAGGATGTGGCTATAATCTAGCAGGCCTGGTGTTCTTATAGGAAGAAGAGGTGCCAAGGATGAGTACACAGAGAGAAAGGGTCAGGTGAGGACACAGTGGAAAGGCAGCCATCTGTGGGCCAAGGAGAGAGAGCTCAGGAGAAACCAAATCTGTCAACATCTTAATCTTAGACTGCCAGTCTCCAGAGCTCTGAAAATAAATTTCTATGGTCACCTCTAGCAGACTAACACAGAGTTTGGTGCTAAGAATTCTACTTAGCAAATACATAAAAATGTAGAAGTAGCTTTGTAGCTAAGCAATTGGTAGAGTTTTGAGGCAATCTAGAAAAAGCCTAGATTGCCTTAGAGGACTTTATTGGAAACAGGAAGGAAAATAGTCCATGTTATAAAATGGCACGGAACTTGGTCAAATTGTGTTCTAGTGTTTTGTGGGAAAGAAGGAATTATAAAAATGAACGTGGATATTTAGCTGAGATTCCTAAGCAAAGTGTTGAAAGGGCAGACTGGTTTCTCTTCACTGCTTATAGTAAACCATGAGAAGAGAGATGTGAACTGAAGAAGGAAACAAAAAAGAACCAGAACTTGAAGAAAATTCTCAGGTTGTCCATATTGCAAAGAATAAAGTAGGTTTTGCAGAGAGCACTGAGGGTGTGGTTGCACTTTGAACAACCCCCGTAAAGGGATTATGGGATTATACTGCAGAAACACTACCAATTTGGAACAAAGGAAACAGAAACGGGACAAAATGAAGGAAGGCCCTACACTTCTTGGATTCTACAGAATGGGAAAATACAGCAAATTTGTATTATCCTTCAAGAAAAGGGAAAATGATCCCACAGGTGATTCAAGTAGGGGTACCATCCTTGCCACAGGCCCAGCATGCACAGGTCTGGAGGACAAGGCTGCTTGCTCCTTAGATTCAGTGGACCAGTTTAACCCAGCCCACTGCCTCAAGATCAAGGTCCCCAACCAGAGCTTTAGAGCAGTGGCCACTGTCCAGGGCTGAGGAGGGGCAATGCTGCCACCCTACTGGGCCTAAAAGACAGGACTGTTACCCCAGTGGGCCCAGAGGATAGGACATCAATCCTTAAAGGATTATTCTTAAGCCTCAAAATCTAATGGAATTTTTCTTGCTAGGTTTTAGAATTGCTTGGAAGCTGTCCCCAGTCTTCTTTCCAGTTTCTCCCCTTTGGAATGAGAGTATCTACCGTATGCCTGTCTCACCATTATAGTTTTGGAGGACATAACTTGTCTGGCTTCACAGGACTCACAGATGGACAGGAATATTGACTCAAAATGAATCATACCTTGGGTCTCACCAATACCTGATTTAGTTGATATTTAGATGAGATTTGGGACATGGAACTGATACTGGAAGACTTTGGGGGATGTTGGGATGGGATGGATGTATTTTGTATGCCAGAAGGACATGAATTTTGGCGAGTCTGAGGACAGAATGCTGTGGACTGAACTGTGTCCCTCCAAATTCAGAGGTGGAAGCCCTACCTTTCAATGTGACCATATTTGAAGAGAGGGCTTTTATCTCCATATTTGGAGGTAGAGGTAGTTATGGTTAATGGAGTCCTAAGGGCAAGGCCCTTATCCAGTGGGACACCCACACAAAGAAAAGGCCAGGTGAGGACACAGCAAAAGGGTAGCTTTCTGCAAGCCACAGAGAGAGGCCACGGGAGACACCAAGTCTGCTGGCACCTTGATCTTGGACTTTTAACCTCCAGAATTGTGAGATATACATTTCTGTTGCTTAAGTCACCCAGTCTGAGCTAATACAGAATGAGAGAAAGTTCTCTCTCTTAAAATAGAGAAAATAATCAACATAGCTGTATCTATAGGCATATAGATATACACAAACACATTGAGCATTTAAGGAGGAAAATCCAAGAAATTGGTGACAGAATGTGGCTCAAGAGAAACTAGGGATAGATGGGAGGGGAAGGAACAAGCTGATTTTCACTATACACCCTGTGGTTCCTTCTGAACATTTTGCTATGTACTACATGCACGTGTACAAGTATCCATGCAGTACACACAAAATACACGTATGTAAAATTATAAACTTACACTTGTATTTAAGACCCATGTATGTGTTACACGTATTTTCAATTACGTAAAAATCATACGCTAAAATATTCATCAGCTGCACAATATTCCATAAAGGGTTTCTATTATGATCTATTTAGCCAGGTACAGTAATTATACTCTCTCCACCGTACTCCATGTATGTGTGTATTTATAAATAATTTATATTAGTAATTATTATTACATACCATGTATTATATATAGGGAAATATGAGAAATTATACTGTCATTTGTTGAGCTGTGATAATTGGATATTAGGTTTCTTTCGAGTGTTTTATGTGTAATTCACCATCTCAGGAACAACTTTATACATAAAATTTTTCCAGTGGCTGAAATTATTTCCTGAGTGTTGATTCCCAAAAGTGAAATCACTGGGTACAAAAGGGAGATAGTTTAAAAATATTTACTAAAAAATGTTTTTACCATATTTACAAAAACATGTTACAAATATTTACTAAATAATTATTCCTTTAACAATATTTATGTTTTTTTTCTGGTTTAAAGAATGCAGAATTGATATTGTACAGAATTTAGAGACTGTGGAGAAGTTCAAAGAAGAAAATAGAAATCATGTGTTCTGATTTGCACTCTTTGGACAATTTCTGCATTTTCTTCAAGGCTTTTCCCTATGTATATATATGTATTTGTGGCAGTAACATTTGCAAGGCCTGAGGTAAGTATTTTCAGGTAAGGACTCTTTCTTTTTCTTTTGAGACAGAGTCTCTTTCTGTCACCCTTGGTAGAGTGCCATCATGTCATAGCTCATGGCAACCTCAAACTCTTGGGCTCAGGAGACCTCGTGCCTCAGCCTCCCCAATAGCTGGGATTACAGGCACCTGCCACAATGCCCGGCTACTTTTACAGACAAAAGTCTCATCCTTGCTCAGGCTGATCCTGAACTCCTCAGGCAATCCGTCAGCCTTGGCCTCCCAGAATGCTAGGAATACAGGTATGAGCCACCATGCCAGGCCTGGGTCAGGACTCTTATTGACTGGCTTAAAAGGGTAAGCCGTTGAGACCCTCATACGTGGGTCACTATGAAAGTTTTGAGACAGACTTTGTTATGGTCCATTATTTCACTTCCAAGAAACACAGTCAACAGCATCCTTTCTGATTCACCCGTGCAAGTTTCAACTTGCCCGCCTTATAGGTGTTGCTGGCAGGGCTTCGTTTGTTTCCATCCATGCAGATTTTACGTTTCTTGATTTTTGTGTATCTCAAAACTTTCGTAAGGACCCGCCCCGTATTAAGAGTCTGTGACTCTGTGATGACAGTGAAATCAGAATGCATATCCTTCCTGTATAAAATGGGGGAAGAATCATTTTACTGTTCTGTTGTGAGGCCCACAGCCCTCACAGTGGAGAACAGCCTTGGTACCTGGTGACTTTAGGGCCCTAAGGCTCACGGTAAAGCACGGGCTGAACTGCCCCAGGAAGGGTAGGAGACAGAGCCGCCCCCACCCACCCCAGCAGTGGCAGAAGTCCCCAGCGCAGGGGTACTGGCCTGTTCTGAAGGGCCGAAGCGATGCTGAGGATCCAGAACTCACTGAGGATGCAGCCGAAAGCCAGGTGGGTGTACTGAGAATCCTGCAGTGACACTACCCAGGGGAACTCCATTCTGCTGACCAAGCTCTCCTGAAGACCGGAGTCATCCAAAATGGAAACTCTCTGTATGCCACAACCTGCAGAGGGGTGCGGGACCTCACTGCTGGGCAAGGAGCTGCTCACCACCATCTAGCCAGGCCTCAGGACCCCTCCCCAGCTGGCTGTCCACCATTCTCTTCACTGTATCACCTTATTTCTTTTTTTTCCTAGTGGGTCTTCTTCCCCATAAAAGATGTTTGGTGGCATCTGTGAACCTCAAAATCACTTTAGACTACTGAAAATAACTTTCATCTATGGAGCACGTGGAAGTTTCTACAAACTTTTAGATATATTGGCAGTTCTCAAAGTGTTGGGGTGGGGGGCGGTCTGTGGGAGTCCTTAAGATCCTTTTGTGCTTTCAGGATTAAAACTGTTTTCATAAGAATACAAAAACATTGTTTGCGTTTTCCCTCTCCTTCTCTCCCACTCCTGTACAGAGGCTGTGAAATGTCATCACCGTGATGGCTAATAGTATGCGTGAACTTATATATTCATGTGTTTTAAAATTTTCCAGTTTTAATTTCTAATACAGTAAATATGCAAAGATAAGACTCATAAGCAAAAAAAAAAAAAAAAAAATATTCTCCTGAGGTACTCAATACTTTTTTTAAAAAGTGTAAAGGTGTCCTGAGGCCAAAAAATTTGAGAACTGCTGATGTACACTTCATACAATTCCCCCAGCAGCCCCGAGAGGTGGTGTCATTCCCAGTTTGTCAATGAGAAAACTGAGTCTTAGAACCAGTAAGCACTTGCTGGAGTCACACAATTGGATATAGGGCCAGATGGATCAAAACTCTATTAGACCTTCCAATCTCAGTCTAGGCTGCATCCACATTTCATATCCTCACATTTGCCCCTGTTCCTCCCTGCAGGCTGTTAACACACGTCCCTCTTCCTGGTGTGTCTGCTTTGCTTGCCAGTGGATCCCTAGGTGTTGGCACCATGCCTGGCACATAATAAGTGCTCAGTAAATCATCTGGTGCACGAACAAAAGAGATATGACAACTAAACTCTCCCTGACTTCTTGTTACAGGGCTAGAAGGTCGTGGCATGTGGGGTGGCAATCTCTGACCCACCCAGGCCTGCTCAGCCCTGGCCTTCCCACACCCTAGAGTGGGCCACCTCCACCTTCTCTAGAAGCTGGACTTGTTTGTTTCCAATGAAAGTTAAGTATTTTTTTTTTTTATTGTTGGGGATTCATTGAGGGTACAATAAGCCAGGTTATACTGATTGCAATTGTTAGGTAAAGTCCCTCTTGCAATCATGTCTTGCCCCCATAAAGTGTGACACACACCAAGGCCCCACCCACCTCCCTCCTTCCCTCTTTCTGTTCCCCCCCATAATTGTCATTAATTGTCCTCATATCAAAATTGAGTATATAGGATTCATGCTTCTCCATTCTTGTGATGCTTTACTAAGAATAACACATTAACTGTCATGTGAGCTGTATTTAACTTACACTAGTTTTGAACTTGGGGCCTTGTAAAGCATTTTTTGTGTGTGTGTGTGTGTGTGTGTGTGTGTGTGTTTATCACATGTCTACATGTCTGTTTGGGAGCTGATAGGTGCACAGGCAGCTCATGCTGCCCTGCTGTAGCACACAGATTATATGATGAGTTGTAATAAAACACCGTGGCCCCATGGCAATTTTTTTTTCTAGTGTGGTAGTCAATGTGTTCAATGATAGGCTCTTCCTGCCAGCCCCAGGGCCCAGAACGGCTATATTGCTCTGTATAAAAGTGCCAGGCTGCTAGAACAGGAAGGGCCCTTGCAAGTCATCTAGTTAGAAGTGGGAACTGGCTTCTTCAAAGCCCCAGTTGGGTGGGCCGCATCTCCTGCTTTCCCGGCACCACTGTGGAATGCATTCACACCAGCCATTTTCCTCTTCCCGACTGCTGACCCCCTCTGCTGCCCTTAAGAGTCCCTACGCCCTATTCTGGTGAGTCCATGCCCACAGGACTAGTGCCACCCTCCTTACTGTGTCTGGGGGTGCCCATCTCAGCCTCTCATAATAGGGTGGAGAGCAGGCAGATTCTCAACGCTGACAGCACGTTTCATGGGCCAGAACCCCTGGCAACTGCATTTTCTAAAAAAAGCTCCCCAGGGGAGATTCTCAGGTGTATTTGGGAAGGGCCTGGATGCAGATTCCAAAATCACATTGGCCCCTTGGTCTGCTGTAAGACCTCAGCTTCCTCTTTTGAAATGTGGGGCAATAATCCTGGGCCTGCACACCTTTTAGGGCTGTGGTGAAAATCACATCAGGTGAGGTTATGGGATGCACTTTGCAAACTGTATCCCCATGACTGACAATGCTAAGCCAAGGGCTAAAGAGATGATTCCATGTTTTAAAAATGTAAACCACTGCTCTGGTTGCTGTCTGTAAAACCCAAACCTCAAGCACCCAGAGCTTGCTTCTAAAGCAGTAGCCCTGGTTCATGGGTGTCACATGATGGGTATCACCAGTGGCCTATATGGATCAGACCATTGGCAACTACTGCTGCAGCCATTCACCCAGACACACCCGGCCCTGCCAGGTGCTGAGCTGGGGCCCGGACTTCTAGGGATGGATTTCAGGAGTCTATCACAGTGACATGCTAAAGTGGTGGCCATACAGAGAGACAAGTGACACAGGGACTATGCTCAGAGTGTACAGAATAGGAAGCATGAACTCTGCCCAGGGCATGACGTCTAGTAGAACTTCCCTAGGATGTAAGCACCAAAACCAGTTTCTAAACCATGATACTAGAGCTGATTGTAACACACAGCAATCACATACAGGGACCTCTCCATAGGGGACATTGTATGAGTAAATATCTCCTTTAATTGACAGTCGGAGACTTTACTGGAACAATGACAGCTGTTTGACAGCAAGATGTGTCTGTATGGCCACAAAGTGCTCAGAACCACCAAAGACAGGACTCCTTCAGTCTAATTCTTTCTTGGGACACTGACAATCTGTGGCGCAAGGCATTAACCAATTCTTCCTAACCCAACAGGCGCCTACAGGCATGTGATTACTTTTACTTTTTAAAAGCTCTGGTTGGCCAGCTCATTTGCCCTTACAAAACCCTTGGAAATCTAACCCAGAGATGAAATGTTTGCTCTGGGTCACTTAGTTGTGTCTTTCTAAAGGTGATGCCTTTAGGCTCGGTGCCCCTAGCACAGTGGTTATAGCACCAGCCACATACGCTAAGGGTGGTGGGTTCGACCCCAGCCTGGGCCAGCTAAACAATAATGACAACTGCAACAAAAAAATGCAGGGCATTGTGGTGGGCATCTGTTGTCCCACCTGCTTGGGAGGCTGAGGCAAGAGAATCACTTGAGCCCAGGAGTTTGAAGTTGCTGTGAGCTGTGACACCACAGCATTCTACTTAAGGCAACATAGTGAGACTTTGTCTCAAAAAATAAATAAATAAATAAATAAATAAATAAATAAATAAAAGGAGTAGCGCCTTTGGCTCAGTGAGTAGGGCACTGGCCCCATATACTGAGGGTGGCAGGCTCAAACCCAGCCCCAGCCAAACTGCAACAAAAAAATAGCCGGGCGTTGTGGCGGGCGCCTGTAGTCCCAGCTACTTGGGAGGCTGAGGCAAGGGAATTGCTTAAGCCTAAGAGCTGTTAGGTTGCTGTAAGCTGTGATGCCACAGCACTCTACCGAGGGTGACAAAGTGAGACTCTGTCTCTAAAAAAATAAAAATAATAAAAATAAATTAAAAACAATAAAGGTGATGCCTTTCTATATTTTCTGGTATCCCCTGTTCTCCTGGGGACTGGAAGGAGGTATAGAAGAGGCTGAGGAAGGTGGAGGAGTCCCCTCTTTACACATGATGGGGGGAGGCTTCCTCATGTCTCCCATCTAACTCCAGGAAGATGGGGCAAAGCCAGCTGGGATGGCAGCAAGGTGGGAGAGAGCCTGCTTTAGTCAGGTGTCCCCTCGTCACCTGCCCCTTTCTAGGCTGGAAGTCTTAGTCCTGAACAACCTAGAGTCAGGGGAAGCGGGGACCACAGCTGCCACTTCTGCTGTCTGAACTTCTGGTAGTCCCCAAGACACAGACAGCATGACGCGCAGAAGCGCCCACTGCTCCTGAGAGCAGCCCTGCAATTAGGGGTCATAGTTTGCAGAAGAGCAGCACACCCCAGGAGGGCAGGGCAGGGCTGTGAGTGGAGAGGCAGATCTCGTGCTGTCCCCGCTGCCCAGAGGGCCTGACAGCCGTGACTTAGGGCACTCTGCCTAAGGAGTAGCCCTGACGTGAGTTTCCTCCATCCATATCCCATGTTTCACTTCTTTGCCTGGCTCCTGTCGCCAGCATGCTTCCCAGAGCAAAGTGCTGTGAGTCATCATCCCTGAGCCACTCCCTGCACTGAGGGACACTTCATTTCCCCAGATGGTCCCCCTTGCATGGGACAGGAGCAGCTAAAGTCAGAGGAGGAGAGAAGCACACTCACTGTCGGAAAGCGCAGAGTGGAAAGCGCAGAGCAGGACCAAGAGCATCGCTTGCGTCTCCGCCATCCCGAGAGAGCCGCCACAGACACCATGGGCAGCTGGAAAAGCAAAACACCCCATGGCTCTGTCCCCTTCCCAGACACACGTGGGGCTTTCCCTTTCCTCCCCAAAGGGTCGAGCCCCCTGCCACCAGCATTGGAGGTTTTCCATCTTTCCTTTCCACCAGCAAAGGCTCCAGGACGCAGGGTACTGACCTGTCACATCCTTTGGGCTTGGTTCCGTGCAGTCAAGTGGCAGGGCCAGCTGTCCACACTGATGCTCAGTTACGGTGTGTGCGATGGCCCAGGGAGAGAAGGCAGCTCACACCGGTCACTTTTCCTCTCAATCTGGCCCAGGCCCCTGGGAATCCTGGAGAGTAGGGTCTCCTAAAAGGGTTGCTTTTTGACTTGTGTAATTCAACCCTTGCCTTATCTCTGTAGCCATAAAATGCTGCTGAAAGAAAAGGTGGGGTTTTAGCAGAAGCCCACCCCGGGCTTAATGTCTATGCTGTGGTTTTACCTGTCCTACTAAACTCTGCTGGTGGAAGTAATGCTGGGGCTCCTTTTAGCTAGTTATCAGCCCGTGCGTTTATATAGTAAGAGTCCTGGCATTTAGTTCAGCTCATTTGCACAACCACCCCAGGAGGTCGATGCTCTCACTGCCCCCATTCGACAGACTCAGAAACTGACACTTAGAGATATGGAGTAGCCTGTCCGAGGTCACACAGCTACCAAGTCGTGGAACCGGGATTGGATCTCAGGTCGGTCTGGATTCAAAGTGCTGGGGTGTTCACCGCACACTACATCACCAGGCCCACACCCTCGCCTCAAACAATGCACAGAAGGCTAAGGAACATGTGCACGGTTACAAGTCACCACGTTCCACTCGTGACACAGGATGTTTCTTGTCCTCAAGATGGTTCTCAGAGTTCTTCTGTGAAGTGCTCCCACTAAAGGAGAAACAAATTCACTCTGGCCTTAACCCAGCAGAGCTCAACAGAGGGATTTCCTCCACCGCCTTGGAAAGAGTGTTCCATTGTGGCATCATAGTTACCATGGCGTCACCAAGCATGGGACTTAGGAGGAGCTAGAATGAAAAGCCTCCTTGTTACCTAAGGTTGGCAGGGCTATTCTGGAAGCCGGTCTCTCCCCAGGTCTGGCTGAGCAGACATCTTTTTGCTAGATCACGAATTCCTCTCTGTTTGTGGCCATGGTCCATTAATCCTATGCAGCACCCGCCCTGTGTCCACATGAATCTGTCAAACTGGACTGGGGAAGCCCACAACTACGGTGGATTTGGGAGTTCCAGTCCTCGTCAGCATCTTACACTCCCAGGGTGGTTTCTTTCAGGCTCAGGGCAATTTTCTTTTGCCTCTCAGCTGTGGATCCAAGCTAAGCGACCATTACTGCCTCTGCCAAACGATGGGGGCCAGATGGGATCTGCGCTCCAGACACTGCGAGCAGCTCTGACAATGCTGTGGTAAGAGGTAAGTCCGTGTAGCCGTGGAGGGAGGGCTGGCAGGCCACTGGCTCAGACTCTTAAAAGATGACGGATGTGTGACTGGATGATGGAAGGCAGTGGATTGGACGGAAGCGAAGTCTCCTTCCCCATGGTTCCCCTGATGCCCTGCCTACCTGACAATCCCCCATCACCTTTGACCCAGCGTAGCGGTTGCCTTCTGCTGTCAGAACAGAATGGGAATGATTTTTGGCAATGGGAGAAGCAGGAAGATAATCCTCAAATTTGTCCCACATTGTGGGCCTCAAAGATCCTTCTTTCATGCATGTTTTCTTATTCACCATCCACGTTCACCCTTGCAGGATGAAGGAATTTCCTGTGCTTTTTAGGTGAGAACATAGTGGCTCAGGGTGGGAGAGTCACTTGCCCAGAGTGACACACCTAGGAAGTGGTAGGGGCAGGACTTCAACACACATCCTTCCAATGCCAGGGTGGCGAATGGCTACCTCATTCCCATACAGGTCCTCATTTCTCAGCCAGGGCCATGTACTGTCTTTAGAAGGGACAGAAGCAGAAATAGGGCTCCTGGCAAAGCCAGAGCTGCTCATAAAAGTGGCAGTGCTGAGTTAGCACACAAGACCCGACCCTCTCTAGGTTCCTCTTCAAATTCCCACACAAATAGAAGCCATGTGCAGACCACAACGTGTTCTGTTTCCCATCAGGAGTGATCGGCATATCCCACAGTAAGGAAAGGACAGACTCCTGCAGGGGCCCAGCAGATCTTGTGAATAGCAAGCTTCGAATTCTCAGCCTCTCTTGGGGTGGGACATGTGGCTCAAAGGAGCAGGGTGCTGGCCCCGTATATGGGAGGTGGCGGGTTCAAACCTGGCCCCGGCCAAAAAAAAACAAAAACAAAAACCCTACAAATTCTCAGCCTCTCTGGACCATTTATTGCAGACTGTCAGCTTTATGGAAAATTTAAAAATATTCCCCCAATTTAAAAATAATGATTTAATTCTTTAAGGTCAATAACAACAGTATCATAGTCGTATGCCTTGGGGGGGATTTTCACTTGCAGTCTTACACAAATAACTCCATATCCAGGATAATGACAGCATGAAACTCGTGTGGTTTCACAACCTGTGGCTTTCAATTTTGACTCTTTGCTTTCATTTAGAAAATGCTAATTCTCAATAAAAAGATATCTGAAATCATAGCATGTTATGGAGGCTCTATCAGATCAGGTTCTGAATATTCAGGTTGAACATGAATTGCAAAATCATAGATTTTTTTTTCACTGATGACTGCTCTCAGGGCTCCCATCACATCCAAAATCCAAAGGACTGAACATTTCTTCTGAGAAGTTGAATGTTTCCTCTTAGGAGAGAGTGATGGCTGGATTTTCAGTCCACACTTTGCTTTTCCATCTGGGAAAGAGTTCTTCCTGTTCTGTTGCAGTTTTGGAAAGTAATTTCTAAATATGCCAATAGTAGCTTTATGACATTCTCTTCTGCAATTAATAGAACAAAAAATAATCAACTACTTCTCCCTTGTGCATCACACATTTTCTAAGTGCTACTTCTTCACTGGTTTGTCAAATTGTTAGGCAAAATATCTGCAAGCCCAAATAAATCATAATTATCACTCCACTGTGTGGTAGGCCTTTGCTACAGATGTGCCAGCCTACGGAGTCTTCAGAACAGAACTTTTTCAGTGGCTCATGTTGCCTTCTCTTCCTGTCATTTTTCGTTAATGTTGACACTCATTTATAGCTCCCAGACATGGTATGACATGTCCTATGAGGAGAACAACTTTGAATCAGGTTTTTGCCTTTAGATATCTTCTCTGCTAGGAAGGAAGGAAGGAAGGAGAAAGGAAGGGAAAGAATTTCTTGAAAAGCATTATAGTGGGCGGCACCTGTGGCTCAAGGAGTAGGGCGCCAGTCCCATATGCCGGAGGTGGTGGGTTCAAACCCAGCCCCGGCCAAAAACCACAAAAAAAAAAAGAAAGAAAGAAAAGCATTATAGCATTATAATGCCCCAATTATGGGAAAACTGTATAAATTATTTACCAAAAAAAGATACTGTGCTTATTTGCAAATGACAAAAAAATGTTTTAACGGTTTCATCATCTGGCAGTTTTATTTACAGAGATCTGTGTTGGAAATAATAAAATAGATTGCCAATAGCTTGTTTTTCTCTTCCTAAAAGTATTTAAAAACAGAACATATAACATATTTTTAACTCCTAAAGGAAGAGCTGGTAGGTAAGAGTTTTCAGATTTTTAAATCCAAATGGAAGGTATTATATTAGTCACTGCTCTCTGGAAGTCAAATTACTAAATCAACAATCTCTGCGATTGGCTACTAATAAATGTTTGTACCACATGCAGCCGTGTCTATTGGTGTAAATTTTAGTCCAATGAAAGCTTTAATGTAAATTAAAATCCAATAACAACTTTAGATGTTAAATTTAATTTAACTTAAAAGGAACATCTGAAAAATTTTTCATATCATTAAACATACCTTACGAGAACATTACCAATATCTTGTGCCTACCTACAAGTTCCAGCCTGTCATTTTTTTTGCTTCCAGAGAGGAAATGTGTTTCTGATTCCTTAGCCATTTGTTTGATAGGTTCGTCCATATGGATACATGCCTAAACTCTACAGTAAGCACATGCGCCTTCCCGAGGGTGTACCTAGGAAGGGATTGCCAGGTGAGAGGTCATGGTGGGACATGCTGGACTTTACAACATGATGCTCAGTCATTTTCTGAGGTGATTGTCTGATGTACACTCATACCAGCAATGCATGTGGGCTTTTGTTGATATTTGTCCCCTCCAACACTTCTTACTATCGGCCTTAATTTTTTGCCAATCAAATGAGTATAAAATGATATCTTGCTAATTTGCATTCTCCCAGTTACCTATAAGGTTGAGGATATTTTCCCACATGTTCAACGGCTGTACAAGTTAAATGTTTGAGTCTTTTGCCCTATTTTCTGTTGGGTTTCTTGCCTTTTCCTTATTGATATGTAGGAGTACTTAATTACGCGAATATTGTTCACGATACGTATTGTGAATATCTTCTGAATATCTTCCAATTTGTCCTGTGCTTTCAGTTTCTTTGTGATGCTTTTGAATAAGTAGAGGTCTTGTACAGTTCTTTGCACCTGTTAAGAAATGTTTTCTTGGCTCTCTGGTCCTCCCGTTTGACAGAGAGCCAAATCTTCTCGAGCAGTGCCAGCCACATCCCTGAGACACCAGGCTGAAAGTGTAGGTCGGAATAAACAGCTTTGGCCGTATTGGGTGCCTGGTCACCAGGGCCGCTTTTAACTCTGGCAAAGTGGATATTGTCACCATCCCTGGCCCCTTCATTACTTCAACTACACATGGTCTACATGTTCCAGTATGATTCCACCCATAGCAAGTTCCAAGGCACAGTCAAGGTAGAGAATGGGAAGCTTGTCATCAATGGACATCTAATAACCATCTTCCAGGAGCCAGATCCCACTAAAATCAAATGGGGCAAGGCAGGCACTGATCACACTGTGGAGTCCCCTGGCATCGTCACCACCATGGAGAAGCTGGGGCTCGCCTACAGTGGGGTGCCAAAGGGTCACCATCTCTGGCCCTTCTGCAGATGCCCCTGTGTTTGTGATGGGTGTGAACCATGAGAAGTTCAAAAACAACCTAACTATTCAGCAATGCCTCCTGCACCACCAACTGCTTAGCCCCCTTGGCCAAGGTCATCCATGACAACTTTGGCCTTGTAGAGGGACTCATGACTGCAGCCATGCCATCACTGCCACTTAGAAGACTGTGGAAAGCCCCTCTGGAAAAATGTGGTGTGATAGCCATGGGTCTCTCCAAAACATCATCCCTGCCTCAGCTGATACAGCCCAGGCCGTGGACAAGGTCATCCCCAAGCTGAATGAGAAGCTCACTGACATGGCTTCTGTATCCCTACTGCCAATGTGTTAGTTGTGGACCTGACCTGCCATCTGGAGAAGCCTGCCCAATACAATGACATAAGAAGCTGGTGAAGCAGGCATAAGAGGGCTCCCTCAAGGTCATCCTGGGCTACATCGAGCACCAGGTCATCTCCACCCACTCTTCCACCTTTGGAAGGGACTGGCCTTGCCCTCGACAACCACTTTGTCAAACTCATTGCCTGGTATGACAATGGATTTGGCTACAGCAATAGGGTGGTGGACACTATGGCCTACATGGCCTCCAAAGAGTAAAAGCTCTGGGACCACCAGCCCCAGCCAGAGCACAAGAGGAAGAGAGAGGCCCTCAGCTGCTGGGGTGCTCCTGCCTACTCAGTCCCCCAACTCACTGAGAATCTCCCCTAGACATAGTTCCACACCAGATGCCCTGAAGAATGGGAGGGCCCTAGGGAACCCCACCTTGTCATGCAGCATCAATAAAATTTCCTGTACTGAGCCAAAAAAAAAAAAAATTTTTTTTCTCAGGTCTGCATCAGAGATCTATTCTACTATATCATCTTCTCAAATCTTCAAGAGTTTGTTGTGATTTTAAGTCCTCAATCTGTCTAGATTCATTCTGGGGGCACGGATTCACTTTTTCGCATATGGAGTCCCAGTTGTACTGGCATTTGTCCATGGGTCTTCAATGTGACTCCAGCATGTATCAAAGCACACAAAAACATGCAACAACAATAATGAACAGCACTCAGCAAGACACCACCACGCATCTATATGAACAGAGCTGTGAGACACTGATATACCAAGGTTATGAAACCTTCCAGAGTTGTTTGTGCAGTGCTACTAACGTAAGTGCATGGTGGCAAGTTCGAGAAAATTGTCAGATCTTGTATGACAACAGCTCTGATGGTCATTCCAGAAAAAGAGTTCCAAAATTGCTTTGAAGGGTGGATGGACTAGGTGCTGGCATTGGTGTATAGCTTTTCAAGAGGGGTACTTCAAAGGTGACCATAGTGATTTTCAGCAATGAGGTATGGTAGCACTTTTTCTAGGACAAGATCATGAACTTAATTGTTAGACCTCATATTATACTTTTGTTTTTGCTGGATTTCTCTTTGCTTTCTGGTTCATTACTTTCTGCCCTTAACTTTATTATCTGTTTTCTTCAATGTTTGTTTGTACTATTTTTCTGAAATTTTTAGCTAGCATTAATTCATTAATTTTAGCCCTTCTTTCTAATTTATGTTTAAGGCTGTATATTCATTTTCCCTTAAGTACCACTTCTCTCTGTAGCTTGTAAGTTTTGATAAGGTGTGCTTTCCTTACCACTCAGTTCTAAGTATTTTTGTATTTCCATTATGGTGGAAATACATTCCATTTGACTCTAGAACTATTGCTAAGGGTGATCTTAAATCTCCAAATATATGATTAGCTATATTTACTTTTTTGATACAGACTTCCAATCTAGTTGGTTGGAGAATGTGATCTGTGTAATACAATTCTTCAAAATCTCTGAGACTTGCCTTGTGGCCTAATATGTGATAAGAATTGTTGCACCTGTCCCATGTTTGTCTGAGGAAGATGTGTACTCTTGTATCTGTCAACAATCCTCGAGTTTGTTGATTGCCCTATTCAAATTTTCTGAGTTATTGCTGATTTTCTTGTTGCCTATCTGATCAATAATTTGAAACAGTGCCTTCTGTTAGGATGGTGAATTTGTCCATTTCTTCCTATAGCAATTTTTGCTTTATATGTTTTGAAACTATTTTATCAGATATACAAGTTTAGAATTGTTCATGCTCCTTGGAGAACTGAACTAGTTGATTCTTGTAATTTGCTGTAGCTGTGCTCTACAAAGTTGTGGCAAATACTGAATTAATGAATATTGAATCATTGCTCCTTAGGGAAATACAAGGTTAGATTCCTGCAAGACTCTAGTCACAACATTTTTATCAACTGATCAATACATAATCTTCTAAAATATGTGCTTTATCTAAATATACCTTCTTTAACATATGTTGTTGATTCAGTAACACTGAATTCCTGGCCAGCAGCACTGTAACTCATGCCCGTACAAGTGTGTCTAACACATGTGTTTTTACCATAACGCTCATCCCAGGCTTCTTGCACAGAGGACCACTGGACAGCCCTAGATTGTGCTTAAGAGCCATTTTAAACAATGAAATCACCAACATAAACACAAAAGGGCAAAAATCATGGCACTAAATAGACTGTGAAAGGAAGCTTGTTTGTGGTATAACAGCTGAAACACAAAATCAGACCATCACCTCAGCAGGGAGCACGCACATCAAACGACTCAAATTTTTTTCCTCTGTGTCCTGGTCTGAAATTGACTGGGAAACACCAGAAGTATTAGTTTGGGGGTTTAAAATAAATTTTAGCAAGTAGGCAAATTAACGAATATGGAATTTGTAAATTATGTGGATCAACTATATTTATGATTCTATCCCTAATAATATATTTTGTCTTAAAGTTTATTTTACCTGATATAAATATGACTATGCCTGCTTTCTTCATGCTTTTACTTTTGTAATTTCAAGTTTCTGTACTCTTATGCTTCAGATGTATCTTTTATAAACAGTACATAGCTGAATTTTTAAAATTCTAATTTGACTACCTCTGTCTTTTTCATTGGTATGTGTATTCCTCTTATGTTCCTTAGGATTATTGATACACTGCTACTGTATTTGGAATTGTTTTTACCATCTTAGAAAAAATCCATTTGGGCTCAGGGCCTGTAGCTTAGTGGTTAGGGCGCTGGCCACAGACAACAGGGCTGGCAGGTTCGAATCTGGCCCCGGTCTGCCAAGTAACAACAAAAAAAAGCTGGGCTTTGTAGTGGGCACCTGTAGTCCCAGCTACTTGGGAAGCTGTGAGGCAAGACAATCACTTAAGCCCAAGAGTTTGAGGTTGCTGTGAGCTGTAACACCACAGCGCTCTACTGAGGGCAACAAAGTGAGACTCTGTCTCAAAAAAAGAGAAAAAAATTCCATTTGTTCTACTCTTCTATGCTTTTCCTCCTTCTTTCTTATTACTTTTATTTTTCATTTTGTTTTCCTATTACACATTTTCTTGCTATTGGTTTGGAATTTGTACACTCTATTTTGAGGATACCATTGAAATTTCAGCATGTATATTTAACTTAATCACTTCTAACCTTAATTACTATCCTAATTCCTCCATGGTAATACCACAACCTTAGAATACTTTAAACTCTCTCCCTCTCATGATTTACTTGCCATTCTTGTTCATTATTTTAGCTCCAAATATTATACCTTATTACCATCATTTTATTCAGATGATCATTGTTTAGGTTTGGATATTTACCATATTATTTGCTCCCTATCCCTTCTTTTTTTTTTTTTCCGTTTTTGGCCGGGGCTGGGTTTGAACCCACCACCTCTGGCATATGGGGCCAGCATCCTACTCCTTTGAGCCACAGGCGCCGCCCTGCTCCTTACCCCTTCTTATATTTTAGTTCTCATATCTAAATCTGATAGCTCTTCCCTGAAGAATATTTTTTATAAATTTTAGTATAGATTTTTTGATGGCAAATGTTATCAGTCTTTGGTAATCTGTAAATGTCTTTTTTGTATCCTTTTTTTTGAAAACTAGTTTTGATGAAAAAAAAAGAAAACTACTTTTGATGGTATACAATTCTAGGTTGATAGTTATTTTCTCTTAATTCTCTGGAAACATTCTTTCCCTATCTTCTGGATTTCACTATTTTGAGAAGTCTTTCCTTAATCTAACTGTCATTCCCTTATAAATGATCTGTCCTTTGTCTCTGGTCCTGTTTAAGAACTTCTTTTGGTTTTGGTGTATCATGGTTTCACTACAATGAGTTAAAGCATGGATTTCTTTTTATTTATTATGTTTAGGATATGTTATGCTTCGTAGCTTTGTGTATTTATATTTTCTTATAGGTTCTGGAACAATCTTAGCCTTATTATTTCAAATAATGGCTCGGTATACTTTGGGGACTCCAAATGGATATATGTTAGACTTCATTCTGTTCTTAAGGTAGCTTACCAGTGGTTTCATATATTTTTTTTTCTTTTTTTTTTTTTTGAGATAGAGTCTCAAGCTGTTGCCATGGGTAGAGTGCCGTGGTGTCACAGCTCACAGCAACCTCAAACTCTTGGGCTTAAGCAATTCCCTTGCCTCAGCCTCCCAAGTAGCTGGGACTACAGGCACCCGCCACAATGCCTGGCTATTTTTTGTTGCTGTTATCATTGTTTAGCTGGCCCGGGCCAGACTCGAACCTGCCAACTTTGGGGTATGTGGCTGGCACCATAACCACTGTGCTACAGGCGCTGAGCCTGGTTTCATATTTTTATCTTTTCATCACTCTGCATTGAATTCTGGATGATTCCTGTGAATATACCTTCCAGTTCATTAATTCTCTCTTCATCTATGTCTAATTTTCTGTTCAACCATCCTCTGAAAGTTTTCAAAATTCAACAAAGAAATATTTTTTATTTTTGGAAGATCCATTTTTCAAGTCCCCCTGCTTGTTTCTAATTATATTCTGTTGGGTGCTTATTGTTGCCATTGCATCCATTATTTCTACAACCATTTCTTAATATGTCTATTCTATATTTGGTGTCTGATAGTTCTATGATCTGCTATTTGAGGGGTGGGAAAATTCTAAATTTGTTTTTTGTTTTGTCTTCTCTCACACAAAGTGCCTTGCCTTCCCTGTATGCCTTAGTAATAATTGCCATATGGTTTCTTCTTCTTAACTTACAGACATCCTAGGGATCTAAATTAAATATACTTTCTTCCAAAAACAATTTGTGCCTGTCTCTGCTGGCCATTAGAGGGAGCCACTAACTTGGACCTAAGGCTTGGCTTCCTACCCTCCCTACTGGGTATTTCAACAGCTGTGCTGCTGAGGGAACATTCCTTGAGGCAACACTTTCTCTCTCAGCTGTTGCGGCTCTGACCTCAGCTTATTTTTCTTTTTTTTTTTTTTTTTTTTTTGGCAGGGGCTGGGTTTGAACCCACCACCTCTGGCATATAGGACTGGCGCCCTACTCCTTGAGCCACAGGCTTATTTTTCTTGGAACCTTTTTCCTGAAGTTAGTGGGAGCAAAGATAATTCAAAGGGTATGTCTCTGTGCTGTTTTGCAATGAGATGGCTTCTCAGATCACCTAGTCTGCAGTGGTGCTTGAAGCAGAAATGGACTGAACATTACAACAGTCCACACATTAGAAGCTGGACCAATGCCATTTTTAAGTAGTCATCATACATCCATTTGCACTTTTGAACGTTTAGCTACAATTGCTTGGCTTTATTCCCTCAAGTTTTTGGCTGCCTACTCAGTCTCATTACACTCTCAGATTCACTTAGCCCAGTATAAGTGAATCACACCTGAGTCCCCACAACTCTTCCCCCAACCCCCTGAGTTACAGTATTTACACTTCTATTTTCCATTACTATTTTTACACTTTACTGAACCTCTTTTAGTCTTGACCTCATTTTGGTGAATTGGGGCTTTAATGACACACAGCCTGTTATCCCCACAGGCCAACAGTCAACCTGTGACCCCTGCCAGGCTTGTCACATCCACTCGTCCCTGGAATTTGAATCTTGAGCCAAGGGACAGAAAGATCAAAACAGCTAGAGCTGCCAAGCCAGGCTAAGAGCAGGTTCTGGTGGCTCTGCTGCCACATAGAGGGCTCTTCCCTGTCTCATTCTCCCGAAGACCCGGCTCTTCTGTGGTCTATCTCACAGTCTGGTTCTTTTCTACATATTAGTCAGAGATAGTGTCTGTCTCTTCTGACCAAAGAAAACCCAGCTGACCTGCTGGTCTCATGCTCAGGCTCGGAGTGTTTTTCTAAGTGTTTTAGTTTGGTCTATTCAGCAGTGAGAACAGCAGCAGTCAGTGAAAACAGTGACCTATTACAGTGGACCTGGGTTTCATCTTAAGTGGAAGTACGCAGAGTTGTTTTTATAAAAATACATCATGAAATATTTTCTGTATATAAAAGAATGGATTTTGTATGCACAATAAAACATAAATATGAAATAACTGCATTGGTAGGTTCCCATAGCCCGTTTATAAACTAGACTAGAACATCACCTGAAGTACATTTGAAGCCCCTTTTCGGCTTTTCCTCAATCATATTCTTCTTCCTCTCCAGCAAAGGGACCCCCCACAGGATTTTTTCACCTAGCCAAATATACCGGTGCTTTATTATTAATATAATTTCATTTGAATAAAATTAAACTATCTTAATAAACTCCTTGGCATAGGCAGGAGTTTTCCTGCACAAATGTTTTCCTTAATCCAGATTAATAAAATGAGGGTGTAGGCCAGCCTCATTCATGCTCAAGCCCCCGGTTTGGGCCAGAGCTTGGGCCTCCGCTGCTTGCTTCTCCATACTCAGGAGAGAGGGTTGGCACACTAGTGATGTTTCCAAGTGACAGGGACATCTTTAGAGCAAGTGGTCATATGATCTCAGAATTATCTATAATTGTGACACATTGGAAAGTAGGTCATTGAGTAAATAAACAATGGTGCTATAAAATACCATACAGTTGATAAAAATGATATAATTCTATATATATAGATATTAAAAATGATGGGGACAAAACAGAGTATATATGATCCCACATTTATAAAACTAACTCTAATAACATATTACTGAGAAAACAGAACAAAATGTTGATCCTGGTTTTCTAGTAGAATGAAAGTTGGGATTGGGGCCTTGGTGTGTGTCACACTTTATGGGGGCAAGACATGATTGCAAGAAGGACTTTACCTAACAATTGCAATCAGTGTAACCTGGCTTATTGTACCCTCAATGAATCCCCAACAATAAAAAAAAAAATAAAAAATAAAAAAGAAAGTTGGGATTATGTGCAAATTTCACTTTTAGTGCTGTTTGAACTACAGAATTAAGTCAATTTTATAACCAGAAAAAGTAATACTTCGAAAAAATAATGAGACATTTTAAATGTATGTGTTCTTTTCACTGATTCTCCTTTAAAGAAAGTGAAAACAAACCCTACATGAATTATTACTTCTTTACTCAGTCAATATCTGCCTAGAAAACCAAGAAATAGTCCAAAAATAAAGATAATATTTTTGGCAAAAACAAAATTAAAAAAAATGTTAGGAAAAAGAAAAGTACCTTTTCTACAAGTTGATCAATATTCGCCAGTTGAAAATTATTTCATGGCTCGGTGCCTGTGGCTCAAACGGTTAAGGCACCAGCCACATACACCTGAGCTGGTGGGTTCGAATCCAGCCTGGGCCCACCAAACAACAATGACAGCTGCAACCAACAATAGCCAGGGAGTCTGTGATCCCAGCTACTTGAGAGGCTGAGGCAAGAGAATTGCTTAAGCCCAGGAGTTGGAGGTTGCTGTGAGCAGTGATGCCATTGTACTCTACCCAGGGCCACATAGTGAGACTCTGTCTCAAAAAAAAAGAAAGAGAGAGAGAGAGAGAAGGAAGGAATAGAGAGAGAGAGAGAAAGAAAGAAAATTATTTCAGAGCATCTTAAAGATTTCAATCTTGTAACCAAGGTCCCTAATTGTCATTTATTCTCCACAGATCAAGTGATCCCTGATGTCATCTATAGAGCTCGAACTGTTTAGATCTTGAAGATGCCTTTTCCAACTTAAAAGCAATTAGAGGATCTAAGGTATGTTTCCCACTCACCAGTTAACTCTGTAAACAGCAAAAGGAAGAGAACTCAAATTATAGTATACAATTCATTAAATTCATCACCTGGTTTCAATACATACATCCAATATTCTTGAGAGCAATTTCTAACAGAATTGTAGGTGGCACGTTAAGATTTATTTATAAAAATACTAACTTTTATCAAAAACAAAGAGTTCTTCGTAAAGTCCAAAATACTTTGAAGGAATTGGTTTATTTAGACCTCTCTGGTCTTTTATCTAAAGTAAAGAGGTCCATTGACAGTTCCAAAGCACAAAGTCTTTGGTAAATAATAAAATGTCATCCCTCTTCACTATCCATGGTATTTGATAAAAGGAAATAAAGTGGTTGATCAGGATTGCAAATAATTGGTACCCACATGGCAACTCTTCAATGCCATGTCCATGGAAAACCTCACTGTTCTAACACTGTGCCCTTCCTTCAGCCTGAACTTCTGCCTTAGAATATTTCTTAGGACATCCAGCTACCCAGCAGGAAGGGGGAGGGGGACAAACTGCTTTCGAAGATCTGGGGCTTAGGCAATTCTCTTGCCTCAGTCTCCCAAGTAGAGAGGTGCCTGCCACAACGCCCGGCTATTTTTTTGTTGCAGTTTGGCCGGGGTCGGGTTTGAACCTGCCACCCTCGGTATGTGGGGCTGGCACCCTACCAACTGAGCCACAGGTGCTGCCCAGAGAATAGATCTTAAATGTTCTCATCACACACAACAAAAGGACAGCTACGTAAGGTCATGTTAATTTGCTTGATTGAGGTGATCATTTCACAACACGTATTAAAACACGTGCATTATAAATATATGCAACTTTATTTGTTAATTATACCTCAGTAAATTTGGGTAAAATGAAGGGTAAAAAGAAAACTAGTAAATTCCCCTAAAATAAAAAAAAATTAAAAAGAAAAAGAAGATAGGAAGAAATTAGCATCACAGGTGACATTGAAGCATGGCCCAGTGAGGCAGTTTTTATCCCCTTCCCCTCACCAGAGTCATTACTTCAACTCTGGTGTTTTCACATTTTTACTACAAATTACATGTATTCATAAACAATATGCAGCATCTTGTGTGTGTGTGTGTGTGTGTGTGTGTGTGTGTGTGTGTGTTTTGAGACAGAGTCTCACTTTGTCGCCCTGGGTAGAGTGCAGTGGCGTCACAGCTCATAGCAACCTCCAAGTCTTGGGCTCAAGTGTTCTCTTGCCTCAGCCTCCCAAGTAGCTGGAACTACAGGTGCCCACCACAATGCCCAACTATTTTTAGAGACGAGGTCTCTCTCTGTCTCAGGCTGGTCTCAAACCTGTGAACTCAGGTGATTCACCTGCCTCAGCTGCCCGAGTGCTGGGATTACAGGCATGAGCCCCTGCACCTGGTCCATCTAGTGTGTTTTTAAAATGATCTCAACACCATACTTAATATTCTGGGCTTGCTTTCAGTGAACACTATTTGAACATCTAGTCCATTCATTCTGATTCCTGCCAAGTATTCTATGAATACATCTCAATTTATTTATTCATTGTCCTGTGGACAGACATTTGGATTGTTACCAATCTTAAAAATATTAACAAATTATTCTGCGGTAAATATTTTTGTACTGTCTCAATATGCAAATATATAGGATTTGCTAGACTGTGCTGAGTGAATGCTGCGAAGAGTTTTCCTGGGAGGAACTTTTCCTTGACATAAATCAACTTGCCATTCTGTTTCTCAGTGTCAATGACTACAGGCCTGCAGGAAGTGGAAGATGTGTCTAAACATGTTCTGTTTGGGCCTGGGGATCCCCAACAGCAAGAATCTGATCTAGCAACAAACCCCCTTTTGCTCTTTGGGGCTGTCCCTTGCCCAGTTCTGCCTGGGACCCCCTTGCTGCCCAGGGATATTTGGAGTTTCCCCGAGTTTAAAATATATGGCATCTAGTCACAGGTTGGTGCTTTACAGCGGGCAAAAACTGCCCTTTTGCCAAGGATCCCCTTGCAAATTAAAGTGGTTGGTGGCTTTAAGGTCTGCCTTTCTCTAAAGATGGCTGAGTCAAGGCAAGTACTGCATCGAAAGGATGTTTCATTCAAAATATAGAATCCCGTGCCTGGACTTCTAAAATGCCATCTATTGTTGAAGAGGAAAGCAAGCTACAAAACAGGATATCGAGTGGGAGTTCATTTCTGGTTTTGAAAAAAAGTACATTATACAAAGATACATATAGAAAATGTCTGATGGGCTACATTCACGCTCTGAGGAGCTGATTAAGGGGGAGGTGGTATGGAGAAGACAGATCTGTTTCTGTTGACTTCATGTGATTTTGTACTTTTTCTTTGATAAGCACGTGTTACGTTTAGGTGGCAAGGAACATTCACAGAAGGCAGGCTGTTGTCTTCCGGCCTTTCTGTGGCACTCAAAGCAACACAATATATTTTAAGAACATTCTATCATACATCAGTAGTAACAAAGATCATTGGGTTTCAAACAATAGATGTTATCTTTAACATTTATCAGCCAACAAGTGCTTATTGAATAAAAATTAGAATGAGACAGTCTTTGGGGGGAACAAAGTGTGATGTATCTAAACTCACCAACAGACTAATTAAAGGAAGGGCTCCATTTCCCCCTTGCTATAAAATCAAGCAATGTAAGAGACCAGAGAGCTAGTCAGTTACATTGGCTAAGATGTTCTGCCTCCTCGCAGAAATAGACATCCTCAAGTACCCACATCACCTTACTGGAACAGGCGGGAGGGACAGGAATTCCAGGCAACAAATATAGTGGCCTTTTTTTTTTAATTTTTATTGTTTGAGATTCATTGAGGTACAAAGAATTAGGTTACACTGATTGCATCTGTTAGATAAAGTCCCTCTTATAATTATGTCTCACCCCCAAGAGGTGTGCCGTACACCGTGACCTCCCAACCCCCTCCTGCTCTCCTCTCCCCACGTCCTCATTCCTCAATCTCCTCCCCCTTTGTAAATAAAGGGCATCCAAATGGGGGCAGAGGAGGTCAAACTCTCCCTCTTTGCTGATATATGATCTTATACTTAGAGAACCCCAAAGACTCAACCACAAGACTCCTAGAAGTGATCAAAAAATACAGTAATGTGTCAGGATATAAAATCAATGTCCACAAATCAGTAGCCTTTGTATATGTCAATAACAGCCAACATGAAAAGCTAATCAAGGACACAATTCCCTTCACAGTAGCTTAAAAAAAAATGAAATACCTAGGAATATACCTAACAAAAGAGGTGAAGGACCTCTACAAAGAAAATTATGAAACCCTAAGAAAATAAATAGCAGAAAATATTAACAAATGGAAGAACATACCGTGCTCATGGCTGGGAAGAATCAACCTTGTCAAAATGTCTATACTTCCCAAAGCAATGGGGATTCAATGCAATCCCCATTAAAATACCATCATCATACTTTCAAGATTTGGAAAAAATAATTCTTCATTTTGTATGAAACCAGAAGAAACCCCATATAGCCAAGGCAATTTTTAGTAATAAAAACAAGGCTGTGGGTATCACCCTGCCAAACTTTAGGCAGTAGCCCTCACTTATTTGCAGTATCAGTTACCTACGGTCAACTATGGTCCAAACAAATCAATTGGAAAATTCCAGAAATAAATAATTCACAAGGCTCAGTGTCTATAGCACAGTGCTTATGGCACTGGCCACATGCACCGAGGGTGGCAGGTTTGAACCTAGCCTGGGCCAGCTAAGCAACAATGACAACAGCAACAAAACAACACTTGGTAGTGGTGGGCACCTGTAGTCCCAGATACTTGGGAGGCTGAGGCAAGAGAATCGCTTAATCCTAAGAGTTTGAGGTTGCTGTGAGCTGTGACATCACAGCGCTCTACTGAAGGAGACATAGTGAGACTATGTCAAAAAAAAAAAGATTTGTAAGTTTTAAATGGTGCATCGTTCTGAACGGTGCGATGAAATCTCACACCGTCCTGCTCTGTCCCTTCTTTATTACAATAAGAAGAGGATTGAGTCCAGGACAATAAAATATCTTGACAGAGAAAGAAACAAGCCACATTTGCATAAATTTTATTACTGTACATTGTTATAATTGTTCTATTTTATTATTTGCTATTGTTAATCTCTTACTAACTTATAGATTTAACTTCATCATGGGTATGTACATAGGTATGTACAATTTTGTATAGGAAAAAACACCATATGTGGAGTTCGATACTATCCAGAGTTTCAGGTATCCACTAAGAATCTTGGGAAGTGTCCCCAGTGGACAGAGGGGGGATGATCATACCTCAGCTGACAGTTGCAAGAGATGGGGTCAAAATGAAAGTGCCCCTGCCAAACAACAATGAGGGCTGCAACCAAAAAATAGCCAGCCTTGTGGCAGGTGCCTGTAGTCCCAGCTACTTGGGATGTGGACGCAGGAGAATCGCTTAAGCCCAGGAGTTGGAGGTTACTGTGAGCTGTGATGCCACAGCATTCTACCCAGGGTGACAGCTTGAGGCTCTGTCTCAAAAAAAAAAAAAAAGAAAGAAAGAAAGTGCCCAAGTTCTCAGCATGGCGCTTGGGTTCCCTCCCAATTCAGGCTTCCTCTGCAATCTCCTCATCTGCCACCCCCACGACATCCAGTGGGTTCTGTTCCTTCCTGGTCTCTAGCCATCCCCCAACCCACCCTCCACTTTGCTGCCTCTGACTCTGAGCTGCTTTGCCTAGGTCTATCCTTCTGACCACAGGCTCGTAAAATTTTGTAATGAATATTTTGTAAATAAAGCTTAGCTACAACTTCCCATTTTCCCTATGGATGGTGACTTTAGGGGCAAATTTGGGGGTACCCTATATAATGTCCATGCTAGGAAGAAACGTAAAGCCAAATGAGGGACAGGGGTGTGTGTGCTGTTTTGGAGAAAGTGGTCTGGGAAGAGTGTGGAGAACTGACGGCGGGGCTGCCATGAGAACTCTAGTCGGGAGCTTCCGCAAGGGGCCTCAGGCCAGGGAGGTGAAAGTGGGTTTTAGGGAGAAGTGGTCAGATTCAGCATATACATTGTTTTGAAAGTGAAATAGACAGGCTAAAAACCTGAAGATGAACTTGATCTGGTTCTTCACCATAATAGGGTAACAGTTTCACTTAATAGTATCTTTGATGGCACCATAAAAATTATTAATTCTATTAAATCTTGTCTTTAGAGCACACGATTTTTTCAAATACTCTGTGATGAATTGAGAAGCACTTCTGCAAACCAAAGGACAAAGGTCATCTGTGAGTGAGTTTTACAGTTTTTATAGTTTCATGTCTTAAGTTTAAAGCCACACCAGCCCCCTTATCATGGAGCATCATTTTTTCTTGAAAGAACAACCGACAAACCGAGGTTACTCAGACTGAGGTATTTAGTGGTCATTTTCCTTAAAGAAAAACAACTGAAGTATTTGTTGGCAATGATAAATGTTCAGCTTTCAAATGAAAATTCTCATTTGGAAAACTTGTGTCCGCCACTGTAAGCCTGGCAGCTTTCCAACACTTACATACTTTTCTCATGAGACTGGTGGTGACATTAACAAACTTGATTTTAAAAATTTTGTGTAATGAAAGCATTTGGAAAATCTGCAGAACTCAATGAATCGATATTTTCCGAATGACAAGAGCACAATGTTACAGAATCATGTATGAGCAAAAGATCCATTCAAAGAGCAAGGCAAACCAATGGATTTTAATGTGACAGTACAAAGAAATTCATTGATGTGGTTTATTCCATGAGCAGCTAACCTGCAAGATAAACCAGTAATTGTCAAGTTTCGGTACAGTATCAAACAAGGATACTTTTGGATACTATGATAATCTACAATTGCCTAAAAGGTTACTGAAGCATACTGCCTTTTCCAACTACATATCTGTGTGAGGCCAAACTTGACAAGTATATAATATACACACACATACATACATACACGAAGTTGGACAGTTAAATTCGTGAACTCATCCTAGAAAAAAGTGCTATACACCTCATTGCTGAATAGCCCTTTGGTCACCTGTGAGATATCCCCCTTGGGAAGCTATGCACTGACACCAGCTCCTAGTCCATCCTTCAGAGCAATTTTGGAACCCTTTTTCTGGAGTGGCTATCAGAGATGTTGTTGTATAGGATCTGACAATTTAATTCATGAACTCATCCTCCAAAAAGCACTACATACCTCATTGCTGAATATCACTACAGTCGCCAGATGGCCAAGGGGAGTACTTTGTATATCAGTCTGGTAAACCTGCCATGACAAGTGCCACAAGACGGGGTGGCCTAAAGAACAGAAATTTATCTTCTTTCAATTTCAGAGGCTAGGGGTTCAAGATCAAGGTTTGTGTAGGACTGGTTTTTCCTGAGACCTCTCTTCCTGGCTGGTGATGGTGGTCTGCTTTGGTGTCATTTTTTTTTTGTTGTTGTTGTTTTTTTATTAAATCATAGCTGTGTACATTAATGCAATCATGGGGCACCATACACTGGCTTTATAAACGGTTTTACACATTTTCATCACACTGGTTAACACAGCCTTCCTGGCATTTTCTTAGTTATTGCGTTAAGACATTTATATTCTACATTTGCTAAGTTTCACATCTACTCTTGTAAGATGCACCACAGGTGTAATCCCACCAATCACCCTCCCTCTGCCCATCCTCCCCCCTCCCTCCCCTCCCTCTCTCCCTTCCCCATATTCTTAGGTTATAACTGGGTTATAGCTTTCATGTGAAAGCCATTAATTAGTTTCATAGTAGGGCTGAGTACATTGGATACTTTTTCTTCCATTCTTGACATAATTTACTAAGAAGAATATGTTCCACCTCCATCCATGTAAACATGAAAGAGGTACAGTCTCCATTTTTATTTAAGGCTGCATAATATTCCATGGTGTACATATACCACAATTTATGAATCCATTCGTGGGCACTTGGGCTTTTTCCATGACTTAGCAATTATGAGTTGAGCTGCAATAAACTTTCTGGTACAAATATCTTTGTGATTTTTGGTCTTCTGGATATATACCTAGTAGAGGAATTATAGGATTGAATGGCAGATGTATTTTGAGATCTCTAAGTGTTCTCCAAACATCTTTCCAAAAGGAACGTATTAATTTGCATTCCCACCAGCAGTGTAGAAGTGTTCCCTTTTCTCCACATCCACGCCAACATCTCTGGTCTTGGGACTTTGTGCTTTGGCCTAATCTTAGTAGAGTTAGATGGTATCTCAAGGTAGTTTTGATTTGCATTTCTCTGATGATTAAAGATGTTGAGCACTTTTTCATATGTCTGTAGGCCGTGCGCCTGTCTTCTTCAGAGAAGTTTCTCTTCAAGTCCCTTGCCCAGCTTGCGATGGGATCTCTTGTTCTTTGCTTGCTTGTACGTTTGAGTTCTCTGTGGATTCTGGTTATTAAACCTTTGTCAGAGACAAAGAGGCAAATATCTTCTCCCATTCTGAGGGCTGTCTGCTTGCTTTACTTACTGTGTTCTTGGCTGTGTAGAAGCTTTTTAGTTTGATCTGGTCCCAGTAATATATTTTTGAAGCTGCTTCAATTGCCTGGGGGTCCTCCTCATGAAATACTCACCCAGACCAATTTCTTCAAGGGTTTTCCCTGCACTCTCTTCTAGTATTTTTATAGTTTCATGTCTTAAGTTTAAATCTTTAATCCAGGGGCGGCGCCTGTGGCTCAGTCGGTAAGGCGCCGGCCCCATATACTGAGGGTAGTGAATTCAAACCCAGCCCCGGCCAAACTGCAACCAAAAAATAGCCGGGCGTTGTGGCGGGCACCTGTAGTCCCAGCTACTCGGGAGGCTGAGGCAAGAGAATCGCTTAAACCCACGAGTTGGAGGTTGCTGTGAGCTGTGTGAGGCCATGGCACTCTACCGAGGGCCATAAAGTGAGACTCTGTCTCTACAAAAAAAAAAAAAATCTTTAATCCAGTGAGAGTCTATCTTAGTTAATGGTGAGATGTGTGGGTCCAGTTTCAGTCTTCTACAGGTTGCCAGCCAGTTCACCCAGCACCATTTGTTAAATATGGAATCTTTTCTCCACTGAATGTTTTTAATTGGCTTGTCAAAGATCAAATAACGGTAAGTAGCTGGATTCATCTCTTGGTTCTCTATTCCGTTCCAGACATCTACTTCTCTGTTTTTGTGCCAGTACCATGCTGTTTTGATCACTATTGATTTATAGTATAGTCTGAGGTCAGGTAGCGTGATTCCTCCTGCTTTGTTTTTATTTCTGAGTAATGTCTTGGCTATTCGAGGTTTTTTCTGATTCCATATAAAACAAAGTATTATTTTTTCAAGATCTTTAAAATATGAAAGTGGAGCTTTAATAGGGATTGCATTAAAATTGTATATTGCTTTGGGTAGTATGGACATTTTAACAATGTTGATTCTTCCCAGCCATGAGCATGGTATGTTTTTCTATTTGTTAACATTTTCAGCTATTTCTTTTCTTAGAGTTTCATAGTTCTCTTTATAGAGATCTTTCATGTCCTTTAGATAAACTCCCAAATATTTCATCATCTTTGGCACTACTATGAACAGAATAGTGTCCTTAACTGTTTTTTCAACTTGGCTATTGTTGGTATATATAAAGGCTACCAATTTATGAATGTTGATTTTGTAACCTGAGACGCTGCTGCATTCCTTGATCATTTCTAAGAGTTTTGTAGTAGAATCCCTGGTGTTTTCCAGATATACAATCATATCATCTGCGAAGAGCGAAAGTTTGATCTCTTCTGACCCTATATGGATACCCTTGATCACCTTTTCTTCCCTAATTGCGGTGGTGAAAACTTCCATTACAATGTTAAAGAGCAGTGGGGACAATGGGCAGCCTTGTCAGGTTCCTGATTGAGTGGAAATGATTTCAATTTAATTCCATTCAATATGATCTTGGCTGTGGGTTTGCTGTAGATGGCCTCTATCAGTTTAAGAAATGTCCCTTCTATACCAATTTTCTTAAGTGTTCTGATCATGAAGGGATGCTGGATATTATCAAAAGCTTTTTTTGCATCAATTGAGAGAATCATATGGTCTTTGTTTTTTAATTTGTTTATGTGCTGAATTATACTTATAGAGTTATGTATATTGAACCAGCCTTGAGACCCTGGGATAAAACTGACTTGGTCATGAAGTATAATTTGTTTGATGTGTTGCTGGATTCTGTTTGTTAGGATCTTGTTGAATATTTTTGCATCTATATTCATTAGTGATATTGGTCTATAATTTTCTTTTCTTGTTGGGTCTTTTTCTGGTTTGGGGACCAGGGTAATGTTTGCTTCATAGAACGTGTTGGGTAGTCTTCCTTCTTTTTCTACATTTTGGAACAGGTTGAGTAATATAGGTACTAGTTCCTCTTTAAAGGTTTGGTAGAATTCTGATGTGTAGCCATCTGGTCCCGGGCTTTTCTTTTTAGGGAGATTTTGTATGGTTGATGCTATTTTAGAACTTGATATTGGCCTGTTCAACATTTCCACTTGATTCTGGCTAAGTCTTGGAAGGTGACGTGCTTCCAAGTATTGGTCAATTTCCTTCAGATTTTCATATTCCTGAGAATAAAGTTTCTTATAATATTCATTAAGGAGTTTTTTAATCTGAGGAGTCTGCTGTTATTTCGTCTTTGTCGCTTCTGCTTGATGAAATTAGAGATTTTACTCTTTTTTTTCTGATTAGGTTAGCCAGAGGTTTATCTATTTTATTGATTGCTTTGGTGTCTTTATAGATTCTTCCCTCTGTACCTCTGTCCAGATAGCCTCTTCTTTATTCCGTTTTTTATTTTTTATTAGATATCCTCTTCTTACTCCAACACCAGTCACAGCAGATTAGGGTGGACCGTAATATTCTCATTCTAACTTAATTACATCTTTTAAAGACCCTATCTTTTTCTAATACATCTACAGTTGCATTCTGAGGTAATGGGCATGAGGACTTCAGCATATGAATTGGGAGGGTAGACACGATTCAGCCCACAACAATTATACTTCAACTAAATAACATTGCAAGAGGCAGGGAGGGAATTAAATAAATCAATAATATTCTAAGAGAAGCATATATGAGCATTCAGCTGTCTTCTCTCAAGCCAGATATTTAAAAGATGCATAAAAATGTAAAATAATGCCACTTTTCTCCCCCCATTTTTTTTTTCGTTCTGGAAAATATGGTTGTTTTCCACAAAAATATGTTTTGTTAATATGTGGTTATTTTAAAAAGAATTAATGGTTTTAAAACTTACTTATTTTTAATTTCTAATAGGTAACTTATTTTTGGTAAGATACAGTTTATATGTTTTTAAAGTCCTTTCGAGTTCTTACTAAGTTTTATAGAATAAAGGGGTCCTGAGACCACAATGTTTGAGAACCAAGCTGAGTGCAGTGGCTCATGCCTATAATCCTAGCACTCTGGGAGGCCCAGGCAGGAGAATTGCTCAAGCTCAGAAGTTTGAGACCAGCTTGAGCAAGAGTGAAGAGTTTTTCTCTCCTAAAAATAGAAAAACAAACTGGGCATGGTGACCAGCACCTGTAGTCCCAGCTACTCAGGGGACACTGTGGCAAGAGGATTGATTGAGCCCAGGAGTTGATGTTTGAGGTAGCTATGAGTGAAGATGATGCCATGACACTCTAGCCTGGAGCAACAGAATGAGACTCTGTCTCAAAAACAAACAAAGAAAAAATACACTGTGGAAAAAAAAATGATAAAGTATGATAAAGTGCAAAACGTTTGAGAACCAGAAGTTTACAATGATGATCATTTGTGTTCAGATCTTTTATCTATTAATAAATAGTCTACTAGGAAACTGACCTCAGGGCATTTCCACTTGCTGTCTTTGGGTGACCCATTTAACATGTGCAGTGCTGTGATAAAGTGGCACTTAAAGGGGCCTCATTCATCACCTCCCCTTACAGACATGAGCAATTGTTGTTTTCTCAAAGACACAGCTTCAGCTCCCACATCTCTTCCATCCTGATTGCTGTTCTGAATCATTTTCTCTACAGAAAATCTGGAATGCCATTGTTCAGGTTTTAGATTAAATGTCACCTCCTTGGCGAAACTGCCTGACACTCCCTCCAATACCCTGCTCCATGGATCAGAAATAGGCCTTATGGCACCCTGAGCTCTTCCCTCACAGCACCTCATAGCTGGGGGGCTACAGAGTTGCTTCTGAAAGTGTTGGTTTCATGTCAGCCTCTCCCATTTAAAGTAGGTCTATGAAGCTTGTTTCCTTGTCTTTCTCATCACTACTGTATCTTCAGTTTCTAGAACATTTGTTGAAAGAATGAAAGACCACTTGTGGATCAGCTGAAGCTACGGAGTAGAGTGAGGGGCCCTGTGCCTGTGCACACAGACAGCATGGGAGCACGGCTGGTACACTGCCTGGTTTACGAGGATGCTTTCCATTCTAAACCACAGCAAACTTCCTTATAGAATCTATTATCCAGAGCACTTATGAAATTGCTGTGTTGAGGAAGAATTGGTTATGCCTGGGATCATTATAACCTCCACGTTACCCCTTGCTCCCTACCCCACTTTTTTGGCCCAGCAAGGTGAGCACATTGGAAATAGGCCATTTTCTTCCTGGGACCTTCTTTTCTCTTCTCTCTCCAGGGATGCAAATAAGATTTTTTTGCCTTAGTCCCAGCTGCTCGGGAGGCTGAGGCAAGAGAATCGCGTAAGCCCAAGAGTTAGAGGTTGCTGTGAGCCGTGTGATGCCACGGCAGTCTACCTGAGGACGGTACAGTGAGACTCTGTCTCTACAAAAAAAAAAAAAAAAAAAAGATTTTTTTGTCTTGTATGGATCTGGAAAATGTGCAGTTTCGAAAGGCCATGTGTGCATTTCTTTCTTTCTTTTTTTTTTTTGAGACAGAGCCTCAAGCTGTTGCCCTGGGTAGGGTGCCGTGGCATCACAGCTCACAGCAACCTTCAACTCCTGGGCTTAAGGGATTCTCCTGCCTCCTCCCCCAAGTAGCAGGGACTACAGGTGCCTGCTACAACGCCTGGCTATTTTTTGGTTGCAGCAGTCATTGTCGTTTGGTGGGCCCACACTGTATTCGAACCTGCCAGCTCAGGTGTATGTGGCTGGCGCCTTAGCCGCTTGAGCCACAGGCAGCAAGCTAATGTGTGCATTTCATGACAGATCCACATAATAAGTTTCCACGATGAGGAAAGAAGAACATGATTGTCAAAATATGACTTCATAAGGTATAGTCCCCGGGGGGGCCTATTTTGGCAGTAAAGATAATTAAGCTTAGATTTTAAAGGCCAGCTTTACCCAGCTCATGAGGCAAATGGCAACAGTAACATCATTCTAATCCTCTGTAGCTATGGTAACTGAATCTCTGAGCTGTGAATAAACATAAAACTAGAACTACAGCACAAGTCCCAGCACAGCTGCAAATAAATATGAAAAAAAAGTAACCAGACTTTACACATTCTTTTGGAATATTCCAACCATTAACTGGGAAAATAAGCAATAGAACCTGCTGCTAAACCTGCTTGCTAATGAGGCCAGGTCACAGGGGCCTTGTGTAAAATGAGGATTAATACCAAATTAATTACTTCCCATTCATGTATTGGTCATATGCTGAAGAACAAAGATAGCAAAAGAAGGTGATAACTTGGGCATTTGCACTATCTTCTTAAAAATATTTTTTTCTAATCACAAAAATAATGATTTAAAATGAAACCTGGAGATAATCCAAGATAGAGGCCGAGTAACAGCCTCCCTACAACAGGGCATGGTGAGTCTGGGGAGATAAGACTCCAGGCATCTCTGGCTGGTGGGATCTGCCTATAATCATCCCTTTGAGGATACAGGGAGTCAGCAAGGGACTTCTGGACCCCAAGAGGAAGACAAAAACAGTGGAAAACTGGCAAGTGGTTGCGTGTGTCCTATTGACTTAATCCTGCCAGCAGCTGTAAGTACAAGCAGCAGTCAGACTGCAAACCAGAAAGGCCTTACCTGTGAACTGTTTCAGTGTTTTTGGACTTGCACTCAGTTGAACTGCCTTTGGGGAGAGCTTGAGCAGCAGTGCAGAGAACTATGGGCATTGTCTAGGGCCCCAGACTGAGCCGCTGAGCCAGACAGAGCTAATAGTGTTTGGCTGTGGGCTGCAGGGAGCCATTGTGAGAGAACTGCTCCGGCAAGCTCCGCCCTCAGGGTCGCAGACCAAGTATTGGGCGGGAGCTAGTAACCTAGTGACTGAGCAGCCTAAAGGCAGGGACTGAGCTGCCTTACAGCCTTAACCCTCAGGGGCAGAGTGAAATCGGTTTTGGCACACTGGCACCTCAGGCTGTTGCCCTGGGTAGAGTTCCATGGAGTCACAGCTCATAGCAACCTCAAACTCCTGGGCTTGGTGCCGCCCGGACCTCCATAAGAGCTGCACCGTGACCCCCAACCTGCAACCTGTGACCAGTGCCTGCCAGGCCTCCACATGCCCTGACCAGGAATTGCAGGAGCCACGCAACCCTGCATCCTCCCTCCTGTACCCTCCCTGCCTCCACACCAGACCGCTCATCTGGCCAGGGACTCTGGTAGCTGCGTGCCCTCCGGAGCCCTCCCTGCCTCTGTGCAGAGCCCTTCTCCTGGCCAGAGACTGCTGGAGCCTTGGGCTCTCTGTGCCAAAGTCAATGGGTGCCAGGCACTCCCAGAATGGGCGCACCACCTCCTGCCCTGTTGTTGGATCCTGGTGTGTCACACCCCGGAGCTGCTTCCACAACCAGAACTCCCTGGCTGGGGCAGCCCCAGAAGAACTACACAGGGCCACTCCCTACAAAGATCCAGCAACAATAGAGTGATCTCGCTGGGGTCTAATCTTGGAGAAACACCTCCCCAACACCTCTCTGAGGCCAGAGGCAACAATGAAAAACAATCATGAGGTGAAATCAACAGAAAAACTCTGGCAATGTGAATAGTCAGAGTAGATCAACTCCCCCAAGGATCAATGGGGCAGACACAGCACAAGATCCCATGCACAAACAAATAGCTGAGATGTCAGAAATCGAATTCAGAATCTAGATAGCAAATAATATAGAATTAGAATTCCAAGCAGTAACCCAAAAGATATCTCAAGAATTCAACGAATTCAAAGACCAAATGACCAAAAACTTTGACACATTGAGACAAGAAGTTGCAACCCTCAAAGATCTGAGAAACACAGTAGAATCCCTCAGTAACAGAATGGAGCAAGCAGAAAAAAGGATTTCTGACATTGAAGACAAAGCTTTTGAATGCTCCCAAACTCTCAAAGAGGAAGTGAAATGGAGGGCAAAAACAGATCACTCTCTCAGAGAGCTCTGGGATAATTCAAAGAAAATCAATATTTGTCTTATAGGGAGCCCCGAAAGTGACAAAATGGCTTCACAAGGCACAGAGTCTCTTCTCCATGAGATTATGAAGGAGAACTTTCCAGACATGCCAAGAGATTCTGAAATTCAGATAGCAGACAGTTTCAGAACTCCATCACGACTCAACCCAAATAAGACATCCCCCAGACACATTATAATCAATTTCACTAAAGTTAATATGAAAGAGAAAATTCTGAAAGCAGCCAGATGAAAGAAAATATTCTTGACCTACATGGGCAAGAATATTAGAATAACTGCAGATCTCTCTGCTGAAACCTTTCAAACTAGAAGAGGATGGTCATCAACTTTTAATCTCCTAAAACAAAATAACTTTCAACCAGGATCCTGTACCCAGCTAAACTGAGTTTCATTTATGACGGAGAAATTAAATACTTTAATGACATTCACATGTTGAAGAAATTTGCCATAACTAAACCAGCTCTCCAGGATATTCTCAGACCTATCCTCCATAAAGACCAGCATAATCCTCCACCACAAAAGTAAACCCTCCCAGAAAATTTTGATCAAATCCCAACTTCCACAGTCACAAAAGGATTAAAAATGTCCACCAGACTCTTGAAAGACTTATCAATATTCTCAATTAATGTGAATGGTTTAAATTGTCCTCTAAAGAGGCACAGGTTGGCTGACTGGATACAAAAACTCAAGCCAGATATCTGCTGCATACAAGAATCACATCTTACATTAAAAGACAAATATAGACTCAAGGTGAAGGGATGGTCATCTATACTCCAGGCAAATGGAAAGCAGAATAAAGCAAGCATTGCAATCCTATTTGCAGAAGCAATAGGCTTTAAACCAACTGAAATTAGGAAGGATAAGGATGGACACTTCATATTTGTCAAAGGTAATACTCAATATGATGAGATTTCAATTATTAATATTTATGCACCCAACCAGAACACACCTCAATTTATAAGAGAAAGTCTAACAGACATGAGCAAATTGATTTCCTGCATTTCCATAGTAGTTGGAGATTTTAACACCCCTTTAGCAGTGCTGGATAGATCCTCCAAAAAGAAGCTAAGCAAAGAAATCTTAGATTTAAACTTAACCATTCAACATCTGGACATAACAGACATCTACAGAACATTTCGTCCCAACAAAACTGAATACACATTCTTCTCATCAGCCTACGGAACATACTCCAAAATTGACCAAGGCCACAAATCTAACCTCAGCAAATTTTAAAAAATAGAAATTATTCCTTGCATCTTCTCAGACCATCATGGAATAAAAGTTGAACTCAATAACAACAGGAACCTGCATACCCATACAAAAACATGGAAGCTAAACAACCTTATGCTGAAGGATACATGGGTTATAGACGAGATTAAGAAGGAAATCAACAATCTTTTGGAACAAAATGACAATCAAGACACGAATTACCAGAACCTCTGGGATACTGCAAAGGCAGTCCTAAGAGGGAAATTTATAGCACTGCAAGCCTTCCTCAAGAAAACAGAAAGAGAGGAAGTTAATAACTTAATGGGACATCTCAAGCAACTGGAGAAGGAAGAACACTCGAACCCCAAAAAGAAATAACCAAAATCAGAGCAGAATTAAATGAAATTAAAAACAAAAGAATTATACAACAGATCAATAAATCCAAAAGTTGTTTTTTTGAAAAGATCAATCAAATAGATAAACCTTTGGCCAACCTAACCGGGAAAAAAAGAGTAAAATCTCTAATTTCATCAATCAGAAATGGTAACAATGAAATAACAATGGACCCTTCAGAAATTCAAACAATCCTTAACGAATACTACAAGAAACTCTACTCTCAGAAATATGAAAATCTGAAAGAAGTTGACCAATACCTGGAAGTACACCACCTACCAAGACTTAGCCAGAATGAAGTGGAAATGTTGAATAGGCCTATATCAAGTTCTGAAATAGCATCAACTATACAAAATCTCCCTAAAAAGAAAAGCCCTGGACCAGATGGCTTTACGTCATAATTCTACCAAACCTTTAAAGAAGAACTAGTACCTATATTACTAAACCTCCTCCAAAATGTAGAAAAAGAAGGAATATTACCCAACACATTCTACGAAGCAAACATCACCTTGATCCCCAAACCAGGAAAAGACCCAACAAGAAAAGAAAATTATAGACCAATATCACTAATGAATATTGATGCTAAAATACTCCATAAGATCCTAACAAACAGAATCCAATAACACATCAAAAAAATTATACACCATGACCAAGTGGAATTTATCCCAGGGTCTCAAGACTGGTTCAATATACATAAATCTATAAATGTAATTCAGCACATAAACAAACTAAAAAATAAGGACCATATGATTCTTTGAATTGATACAGAAAAAGCTTTTGATAATATCCAGCATCCCTTCATGATCAGAACACTTAAGAAAATTGGTATAGAAGGGACATTTCTTAAACTGATAGAGGCCATCCACAGCAAACCCACAGCCAATATAGTATTGAATGAAGTTAAATTGAAATCATTTCCACTTAGGTCAGGAACCAGGCAAGGTTGCCCATTGTCTTCATTGCTCTTTAACATTGTAATGAAAGTCTAAGCCACCGCAATTAGGGAAGAAAAGGTGATCGAGGGTATCCACATAGGGTCATATAAGATCAAACTTTCACTCTTCGCAGATGATATGATCGTATATCTGGAAAACACTAGGGATTCTACTACAAAACATTTAGAAGTGATCAAGGAATACAGCAATGTCTCAGGCTACAAAATCAACACCCATAAACTGTAGCCTTTATATGTACCAACAATAACCAAGCCAAAAAAACAGTCAAGGACTCTATTCCTTTCACAGTAGTGCCAAAGAAGATGAACTATTTGGGAGTATACCTAACAAAGGACATGAAAGATCTCTACAAAGAGAACTATGAAACTTTAAGAAAAGAAATAGCTGAAGATGTTAAGAAATGGAAAAAACATACCATGCTCATGGCTGGGAAGAATCAACATTGTTGAAATGTCTATACTACCCAAAGCAATATATAATTTTAGTGCAATTCCTATTAAAGCTCCACTGTCATACCTTAAAGATCTTGAAAAAATAATACTTCATTTTATATGGAATCAGAAAAAACCTTGAATAGCCAAAACATTACTCAGCAATAAAAACACAGCAGGAAGAATCACGCTACCAGAACTGAGACTGTACTATAAATCGATAGTGATCAAAACAGCATGGTATTGGCACAAAAACAAAGAAGTAGATGTCTGGAACAGAATAGAGAACCAAGAGATGAATCCAGCTACTTACCGTTATTTGATCTTTGACAAGCCAATTAAAAACATTCAGTGGGGAAAAGATTCCCTAGTTAACAAATGGTGCTGGGTGAACTGGCTGGCAACCTGTAGAAGATTAAAACTGGACCCACACCTTTCACCATTAACTAAGATAGATTCTCACTGGATAAAAGATTTAAACTTAAGACATGAAACTATAAAAATACTTGAAGAAAGTGCAGGGAAAACTCTTGAAGGAATCGGCCTGGGTGAACATTTTATGAGGAGGACTCCCCAAGCAATTGAAGCAGTATCAAAAAAACACTACAGGGACATGATCAAACTAAAAAGCTTCTGCACAGCCAAGAACATAGTAAGTAAAGCAAGCAGACAGCCCTCAGAATGGGAGAAAATATTTGCAGGTTATACCTCCGATAAAGGTCTAATAACCAGAATCCACAGAGAACTCCAAATGTATTAGCAAGAAAAGAATACGTGATCCCATCTCAGGGTGGGCAAAGGACTTGAAGAGAAACTTCTCTAAAGAAGACAGATGCATGATCTACAAACACATGAAAAAAAGCTCATCATCCTTAATCATCAGAGAAATGCAAATCAAAACTACTTTGAGATAGCACCTGACCCCAGTAAGAGTAGCCCACATAACAAAATCCCAAAACCAGAGATGTTGGCATGGATGTGGAGAAAAGGGCACACTTCTACACTGCTGGTGGGAATGCACAAATACGTTCCTTCTGGAAGGATGTTTGGAGAATACTTAGAGACCTAAAAAGAGACCTGCCATTCAATCCTGTAATTCCTTTACTCTGTTTATACCCAGAAGACCAAAAATCACAATATAACAAAGACATCTGTACCAGAATGTTTATTGCAGCCCAATTCATAATTGCTAAGTCATGGAAGAAGCCCAAGTGCCCATCGACCCACAAATGGACTAGAAAATTGTGGTACATGGAGGCGGAGCAAGATGGCAGCCGAGTAACAGCTTCCTTGCATCTGGGCACCGTGAGTCTGGGGAGATAGGACTCCAGGCATCTCTGGCTGGTGGGAACTGCCTATCATCACTCCTATGAAGATACAGGGAGTCAGCGAGAGACTTCTGGACCCCAAGAGGAGGACTAAAACAGTGGAAAACCGGCAAGTGGTCGCGTGTGTTCAATCCGTCTAAACCCGCCCACAACTGTAAGTTCAGTAGCAGCGAGACTGCAAACCAGAAAGGCCTTACCTGTGAACTGTTTTGATGTCCTTGGACTAGGCACTGAGTTGAACTGCCTTGGGGAAGCCTGAGCAGGAGTGCGGAGAACTTTGGCCATTGTCTAGGGCCCCAGTCTGAGCCGCTGAGCCAGACGGAGCTAATAGTGTTTGGCGGTGGGTCACACGGATCCATTGTCAGTGATCTGCCCCGGCAAGCTCCGCCCTCAGGGTCGCAGAGCTAGAAAGGGTGGGAGCTGGTAACCCAGCAACCAAGTAGCCTAAGGGTGGGGTCTGAGCCGCCTTGCAGCCCTAACCCTCAGGGGCAGAGTGAGACCAGTTTTGGCACACTGGGTAAGTGGATAGCCACCTCAGCAGCGATTCCAGCGAGAAAGCTGGGAAAGCTTCTGCTCAGCAAGTTTACAAGTTCAAATTGCCTTTTAAGTAGGCTGAAGAGAGATTTAGGGTGTCTACCTGCTGGGGTTTGAGAAATCAGCAGCCTCCAGTCGTATCAGAACTGTGACTAACATCTCATACCCCAGAAGACCACGTGTTGCCCAGACAATATTCAATAACATATACAAACTGCTTTGTTTTTCGTTGTGTGTTTTTTTTTGTTTGTTTGTTTGGTTGTTATTTTTGTTTATTTTGACGTTGCTGATGTTCTTTTGTTTTTTTAATTTCAATCTTTTCCACACAGATCCCTTTTTCTTTCTCAATTTTCCTAGTTTAATTATAATTTCCCATTGCTGCCTTTTTTAATAACTTCAACTTCATTTTTGCTAGTGTTTCTACCGATATAATTTGGTTTTTCACCCAATTTTATCCCCGTAAAGTTTTCTGTTTGCTTCTTTTGGTTTGATTTATAGCATTTTTATCTTTCCTCTCTACTTGGTGGAGGTGGGGTACTGTGTCTGATCAGGTTAGCAAAGAGCTGCTGACCTCAAGGGAACCACGCAACTGGGCACCCCCAGAAGGTGGGGTTTTTTAAGGTTGTGTCAAAGTACCCTACTGTACACCTATATTGCCCTGTCTCCCTCTTTCTGTGCCTCTCTTCTTTTCGTCAATATTCCTTATACCCACCCCCTCTCCTTTCTCTATCTTTCTTTTTTTCTTATCCCTCGGTCCTCCTTTCTTTCATCCCCTTTTTTTGCTCTTCAACCTTCTCACCCTTCTGGTCCTGTAACCCTTAGTCCACAGGCATAAGAACTTAAAGAGCAAGAGGAAGTGAAAGGAAAATTAGGGCAAGGAAACAGATAAAAGAAATCACTCATGAGGAAGAATCAGCAGAAAACTCCAGGCAACATGAAGAACCAGTCTAGAACAACCCCGCCAAGGGACCATGAGGTAACTACTGCAGATGATTCCACCAGTATAGAAATGTTAGGAATGACAGAAAGGGAATTTAGAATACACATGTTGAAAACAATGAAAGAAATGATGGAAACAATGAAGGAAATTGCTAATAAAGTGGAAAATAACCAAAAGGAAATCCAAAAACAGAATCAAATAAGAGATGAACGATATGAAGAATATAAAAAGGATATAGCAGACCTGAAGGAACTGAAACAGTCAATTAGGGAACTTAAAGATGCAATGGAAAGTATCAGCAACAGGTTAGACCATGCAGAAGAAAGAATTTCAGAGGTAGAAGACAAAGTTCTTGAGATCACTCAGACAGTAAAAGAGGCAGAAAAGAAGAGAGAGAAAGCAGAACGTTCACTGTCAGAATTATGGGACTTTATGAAGCGTTCCAACATACGAGTTATAGGAATTCCAGAAGGGGAAGAAGAATGCCCCAGAGGAATGGAAGCCATACTAGAGAATATTATAAAAGAAAATTTCCCAAACATCACCAAAGATTCTGACACACTGCTTTCAGAGGGATATCGGACCCCGGGTCGCCTCAACTCTAACCGAGCTTCCCCAAGACACATTGTGATGAACCTGTCCAAAGTCAAGACAAAAGAAAAGATTCTGCAAGCTGCCAGGAGTAAGCGCCAGTTGACCTACAGGGGCAAATCCATCAGAGTGACCGCAGACTTCTCTAATGAAACTTTCCAAGCAAGAAGACAATGGTCATCTACCTTTAATCTACTTAAACAGAACAATTTTCAGCCCAGAATTCTGTACCCTGCTAAGCTAAGCTTCAAAATTGACGGAGAAATCAAATCATTTACGGATATACAAACAATGAGGAAATTCGCCACAACAAGACCAGCTCTACAGGAAATACTTCAACCTGTTCTGCACACTGACCACCACAATAGATCAGCAGCAAAGTAAGAATTCAGAAATCAAAGGACAGAACCTAACCTCCACACTGATGCAAAAGACAAAACTAAGCAATGGACTCTCACCAAATAAGACAAATAGAATACTACCACACTTATCAATTATCTCCATAAATGTTAATGGCTTGAATTCCCCACTGAAGAGACATAGATTGGCTGACTGGATTAAAAAACACAAGCCATCCATTTGCTGTCTGCAAGAAACACACCTGGCTTCAAAAGACAAATTAAAGCTCCGAGTCAAGGGTTGGAAGACAATTTTTCAGGCAAATGGAATTCAGAAGAAAAGAGGAGTTGCAATCTTATTTTCAGATACATGTGGATTTAAAGCAACTAAAGTCAAAAAAGACAAAGATGGTCACTTTATATTGGTCAAGGGAAAACTACAACAAGAAGACATTTCAATTCTAAATATTTATGCACCCAATTTAAATGCTCCCAGATTCCGGAAGCAGACCTTACTCAGTCTGAGCAATATGATATCTGATAATACCATCATAACAGGGGACTTTAACACACCTCTTACAGAGCTGGACAGATCCTCTAAACAGAAATTAAACAAAGATGTAAGAGATTTAAATGAGACCCTAGAACAATTATGCTTGATAGACGAATATAGAACACTCCACCCCAAAGATAAAGAATATACATTCTTCTCATCACCCCATGGAACATTCTCCAAAATTGATCATATCCTGGGACACAAAACAAATATCAACAGAATCAAAAGAATTGAAATTTTACCTTGTATCTTTTCAGACCATAAGGCACTAAAGGTGGAACTCAACTCTAACAAAAATGCTCAACCCCACCCAAAGGCATGGAAATTAAACAATCTTCTGTTGAATAACAGATGGGTGAAGGAAGAAATAAAACAGGAAATCATTAACTTCCTTGAGCATAACAACAATGAAGACACAAGCTACCAAAACCTGTGGGATACTGCAAAAGCAGTTTTGAGAGGAAAATTCATCGCTTTAGATGCCTACATTCGAAAAACAGAAAGAGAGGACATCAACAATCTCACAAGAGATCTTATGGAATTGGAAAAAGAAGAACAATCTAAGCCTAAACTCAGTAGAAGAAAAGAAATATCCAAAATCAAATCAGAGATCAACGAAATTGAAAACAAAAGAATCATTCAGAAAATTAATGAAACAAGGAGTTGGTTTTTTGAAAAAATAAATAAAATAGATAAACCATTGGCCAGACTAACTAGAAATAGAAAAGTAAAATCTCTAATAACCTCAATCAGAAATGATAAAGGGGAAATAACAACTGATCCCACAGAGATACAAGAGATCATCTCTGAATACTACCAGAAACTCTATGCCCAGAAATTTGACAATGTGAAGGAAATGGATCAATATTTGGAATCACACCCTCTCCCTAGACTTAGCCAGGAAGAAATAGACCTCCTGAACAGACCAATTTCAAGCACTGAGATCAAAGAAACAATAAAAAAGCTTCCAACTAGAAAATGCCCTGGTCCAGATGGCTTCACTCCAGAATTCTATCAAACCTTCAAGGAAGAGCTTATTCCTGTACTGCAGAAATTACTCCAAAAAACTGAGGAAGAAGGTATCTTCCCCAACACATTCTATGAAGCAAACATCACCCTGATTCCAAAACCAGGAAAAGACCCAAACAAAAAGGAGAATTTCAGACCAATCTCACTCATGAATATAGATGGAAAAATTCTCAAAAAATCCTAGCCAATAGATTACAGCTAATCATCAAAAAAGTCATTCATCATGATCAAGTAGGCTTCATCCCAGGGATGCAAGGCTGGTTTAACATACGCAAGTCCATAAACGTTATCCACCATATTAACAGAGGCAAAAATAAAGATCACATGATCCTCTCAATAGATGCAGAAAAAGCATTTGATAAAATCCAGCATCCTTTTCTAATTAGAACACTGAAGAGTATAGGCATAGGTGGCACATTTCTAAAACTGATTGAAGCTATCTATGACAAACCCACAGCCAATATTTTACTGAATGGAGTAAAACTGAAAGCTTTTCCTCTTAGAACTGGAACCAGACAAGGTTGTCCTCTGTCACCTTTACTATTCAACATAATGCTGGAAGTTCTAGCCAATACAATTAGGCAAGACAAGGAAATAAAGGGAATCCAAATGGGAGCAGAGGAGGTCAAACTCTCCCTCTTTGCTGATGACATGATCTTGTACTTAGAGAACCCCAAAGACTCAACCACAAGACTCCTAGAAGTCATCAAAAAATACAGTAATGTTTCAGGATATAAAATCAATGTCCACAAGTCAGTAGCCTTTGTATACATCAATAACAGTCAAGATGAGAAGCTAATTAAGGACACAACTCCCTTCACCATAGTTTCAAAGAAAATGAAATACCTAGGAATATACCTAACGAAGGAGGTGAAGGACCTCTATAAAGAAAACTATGAAATCCTCAGAAAGGAAATAGCAGAGGATATTAACAAATGGAAGAACATACCATGCTCATGGCTAGGAAGAATCAACATTGTTAAAATGTCTATACTTCCCAAAGCTATCTACCTATTCAATGCCATTCCTATCAAAGTACCTACATCGTACTTTCAAGATTTGGAAAAAATGATTCTGCATTTTGTATGGAACCGGAAAAAACCTCGTATAGCTAAGGCAGTTCTTAGTAACAAAAATAAAGCTGGGGGCATCAGCATACCAGATTTCAGTCTGTACTACAAAGCCATAGTGGTCAAGACAGCATGGTACTGGCACAAAAACAGAGACATAGACACTTGGAATCTAATTGAACACCAAGAAATGAAACTAACATCTTACAACCACCTAATCTTTGATAAACCAAACAAGAACTTACCTTGGGGGAAAGACTCCCTATTCAATAAATGGTGCTGGGAGAACTGGATGTCTACATGTAAAAGACTGAAACTGGACCCACACCTTTCCCCACTCACAAAAATTGATTCAAGATGGATAAAGGACTTAAATTTAAGGCATGAAACAATAAAAATCCTCAAAGAAAGCATAGGAAAAACACTGGAAGATATTGGCCTGGGGAAAGACTTCATGAAGAAAACTGCCATGGCAATTGCAACAACAACAAAAATAAACAAATGGGACTTCATTAAACTGAAAAGCTTCTGTACAGCTAAGGACACAAAGCAAAGAGACAACCTACACAATGGGAAAGGATATTTGCATATTTCCAATCAGACAAAAGCTTGATAACCAGGATCTATAGAGAACTCAAATTAATCCACATGAAAAAAGCCAACAATCCCTTATATCAATGGGCAAGAGACATGAATAGAACTTTCTCTAAAGACGACAGACGAATGGCTAACAAACACATGAAAAAATGTTCATCATCTCTATATATTAGAGAAATGCAAATCAAAACAACCCTGAGATATCATCTAACCCCAGTGAGAATGGCCCACATCACAAAATCTCAAAACTGCAGATGCTGGCGTGGATGTGGAGAGAAGGGAACACTTTTACACTGCTGGTGGGACTGCAAACTAGTACAACCTTTCTGGAAGGAAGTATGGAGAAACCTCAAAGCACTCAACCTAGACCTCCCATTCGATCCTGCAATCCCATTACTGGGCATCTACCCAGAAGGAAAAAAAATCCTTTTATCATAAGGACACTTGTACTAGACTGTTTATGGCAGCTCAATTTACCATTGCCAAAATGTGGAAACAGCCTAAATGCCCACCAACCCAGGAATGGATTAACAAGCTGTGGTATATGTATACCATGGAATACTATTCAGCTATTAAAAAAAATGGAGACTTTACATCCTTCGTATTAACCTGGATGGAAGTGGAAGACATTATTCTTAGTAAAGCATCACAAAAATGGAGAAGCATGAATCCTATGTACTCAATCTTGATATGAGGACAATTAATGACAATTAAGGTTATGGGGGGGGAAGCAGAAAGAGGGATGGAGGGAGGAGGGTGGGGCCTTAGTGTGTGTCACACTTTATGGGGGCAAGACATGATTGCAAGAGGGACTTTACCTAACAATTGCAATCAGTGTAACTGGCTTATTGTACCCTCAATGAATCCCCAACAATAAAAAAAAAAAAAAAGAAAATTGTGGTACATGTATACCATGGAATATTATGCAGCCTTAAAGAAAGATGGAGACTTTACCTCTTTCATGTTTACATGGATGGAGCTGGAACATATTCTTCTTAGCAAAGTATCTCAGGAATGGAAGAAAAAGTATCCAATGTACTCAGCCTACTATGAAGCTAAATTATAGCTTCCACATGAAGGCTATAACCCATCTACAGCACAAGACTATGAGGAAAGGGCCAAGGAAGGGGAAGGGAGCAGGGAGGTTAGGGTGGAGGGAGAGTAATGGGTGGGGCCACACCTACGGTGCATCTTAGAATGGGTACAGGAGAAACTTACTAAAGGCAGAATACAAATGCCTACATACAATAACTAAGAAAATGACATGAAGGCTATGTTGAACAGTTTGATGAGAATATTTCAGATTGTATATGAAACCAGTACATTGTACCCTTTGATTGCACTAATGTACACAGCTATGATTTAACAATAAAAATAAAAAGAAAAGAAAAAAAAGAAACCAACATGAGTTTGTCATAGAAAATTCCTCCTAAAATTCAGACAAATAACAAGGTAAAAGAAAAAGTCCAGGGTTTGGCATCCATAGCTCAGTGGTTAGGGCACCAGCCACATACACCAGGGCTGGTGGGTTCAAGCCCAGCCTGGGCCTGCTAAACAAACAAACAAACAACAACAACAACAAAAATGTCCAGTGTTGTCATGGGCGCCTATAGTCCCAGCTACTTTGGAGGCTGAGGCAGGAGAATTGCTTGAGCCCAAGCAAGAGTTTGAGGTTGCTTTGAGCTATGAAGCCATAGCACTCTACAGAGGGCGACAAAGTAAGACTCTGTCTCAAAAAAGAAAAGTACCCCAAATCCCACATGGAATACTTCTTTCCTATCTTTTTTCTGCATATGTACTTACTTCATAAAATTAGAATTAAGCATTGCATTAAATGGCATCCTGTTTTTTTCCCATTCACAACATGTTATGATCTTTTTTCATATCATTCTTTTTCAAAAGTACGACGTTTAACAATGGCATAAAAAGAGAGGCGGAGCAAGATGGCAGCCGAGTAACAGCTTCCTTGCATCTGGGCACCATGAGTCTGGGGATATAGGACTCCAGGCATCTCTGGCTGGTGGGATCTGCCTATCATCACCCCTGAGAGGATACAGGGAGTCAGCGAGAGACTTCTGGACCCCAAGAGGAGGACTAAAACAGTGGAAAACCGGCAAGTGGTCGTGTGTGTTCAATCCGTCTAAACCCGCCCGCAACTTCCACAGGCATGAGAACTTAAAGAGCAAGAGGAAGTGAAAGGAAAATTAGGGCAAGGAAACAGATAAAAGAAATCACTCATGAGGAAGAATCAGCAGAAAACTCCAGGCAACATGAAGAACCAGTCCAGAACAACCCCGCCAAGGGACCATGAGGTAGCTACTGCAACTAAAGTCAAAAAAGACAAAGATGGTCACTTTATATTGGTCAAGGGAAAAATACAACAAGAAGACATTTCAATTCTAAATATCTATGCACCCAATTTAAATGCTCCCAGATTCTGGAAGCAGACCTTACTCAGTCTGAGCAATATGATATCTGATAATACCATAATAACAGGGGACCTTAACACTCCTCTTACAGAGCTGGACAGATCCTCTAAACAGAAATTAAACAAGGATATAAGAGACTTAAATGAGACCCTAGAACAACTGTGCTTGATAGACGCATATAGAACACTCCATCCCAAAGATAAAGAATATACATTCTTCTCATCACACCATGGAACATTCTCCAAAATTGATCATATCTTGGGACACAAAACAAATATCAACAGAATCAAAAGAATTGAAATTTTATCTTGTATCTTCTCAGACCATAAGACACTAAAGGTGGAACTCCACTCTAACAAAAATGCTCGAACCCACCCAAAGACATGGAAATTAAACAATCTTCTGTTGAATAACAGATGGGTGCAGGAAGAAATAAAACAGGAAATCATTAACTTCCTTGAGCATAACAACAATGAAGACACAAGCTACCAAAACCTGTGGGATACTGCAAAAGCAGTTTTGAGAGGAAAATTCATTGCTTTAGATGCCTACATTCGAAAAACAGAAAGAGAGCACATCTACAATCTCACAAGAGATCTTATGGAATTGGAAAAAGAAGAATAATCTAAGCCTAAACTCAGTAGAAGAAAAGAAATATCCAAAATCAAATCAGAGATCAACGAAATTGAAAACAAAAGAATCATTCAGAAAATTAATGAAACAAGGAGTTGGTTTTTTGAAAAAATAAATAAAATAGATAAACCATTGGCCAGACTAACGAGGAATAGAAAAGTAAAATCTCTAGTAACCTCAATCAGAAATGATAAAGGGGAAATAACGACTGATCCCACAGAGATACAAGAGATCATCTCTGAATACTACCAGAAACTCTATGCCCAGAAATTTGACAATGTGAAAGAAATGGATCAATATTTGGAATTACATCCTCTCCCTAGACTCAGCCAGGAAGAAATAGAGCTCCTGAACAGACCAATTTCAAGCACTGAGATCAAAGAAACAATAAAAAATCTTCCAACCAAAAAATGCCCTGGTCCAGATGGCTTCACTCCAGAATTCTATCAAACCTTCAAGGAAGAGTATTCCTGTACTGCAGAAATTATTCCAAAAAATTGAGGAAGAAGGAATCTTCCCCAACACATTCTATGAAGCAAACATCACCCTGATACCAAAACCAGGAAAAGACCCAAACAAAAAGGAGAATTTCAGACCAATCTCACTCATGAATATAGACGCAAAAATTCTCAACAAAATCCTAGCCAATAGATTACAGCTTATCATCAAAAAAGTCATTCATCATGATCAAGTAGGCTTCATCCCAGGGATGCAAGGCTGGTTTAACATACGCAAGTCCATAAACGTTATCCACCATATTAACAGAGGCAAAAATAAAGATCACATGATCCTCTCAATAGATGCAGAAAAAGCATTTGATAAAATCCAGCATCCTTTTCTAATTAGAACACTGAAGAGTATAGGCATAGGTGGCACATTTCTAAAACTGATTGAAGCTATCTATGACAAACCCACAGCCAATATTTTACTGAATGGAGTAAAACTGAAAGCTTTTCCTCTTAGAACTGGAACCAGACAAGGTTGTCCTCTGTCACCTTCACTATTCAACGTAGTGCTGGAAGTTCTAGCCAATACAATTAGGCAAGACAAGGAAATAAAGGGAATCCAAATGGGAGCAGAGGAGGTCAAACTCTCCCTCTTTGCTGATGACATGATCTTATACTTAGAGAACCCCAAAGACTCAACCACAAGACTCCTAGAAGTCATCAAAAAATACAGTAATGTTTCAGGATATAAAATCAATGTCCACAAGTCAGTAGCCTTTGTGTACACCAATAACAGTCAAGATGAGAAGCTAATTAAGGACACAACTCCCTTCACCATAGTCTCAAAGAAAATGAAATACCTAGGAATATACCTAACGAAGGAGGTGAAGGACCTCTATAAAGAAAACTATGAAATCCTCAGAAAGGAAATAGCAGAGGATATTAACAAATGGAAGAACATACCATGCTCATGGATGGGAATAATCAACATTGTTAAAATGTCTATACTTCCCAAAGCAATCTACCTATTCAATGCCATTCCTATCAAAATACCAACATCGTACTTTCAAGATTTGGAAAAAATGATTCTGCGTTTTGTATGGAATCGGAAAAAAACCCGTATAGCTAAGGCAGTTCTCTGTAACAAAAATAAAGCTGGGGGCATCAGCATACCAGATTTTAGTCTGTACTACAAAGCCATAGTGCTCAAGACAGCATGGTACTGGCACAAAAACAGAGACATAGACACTTGGAATCGAATTGAAAACCAAGAAATGAAACTAACATTTTACAACCACCTAATCTTTGATAAACCAAACAAGAACATACCCTTGGGGGAAAGACTCCCTATTCAATAAATGGTGTTGGGAGAACTGGATGTCTACATGTAAAAGACTGAAACTGGACCCGCACCTTTCCCCACTCACAAAAATTGATTCAAGATGGATAAAGGACTTAAACTTAAGGCATGAAACAATAAAAATCCTCAAAGAAAGCATAGGAAAAACACTGGAAGATATTGGCCTGGGGTAAGACTTCATGAAGAAGACTGCCATGGCAATTGCAACAACAACAAAAATAAACAAATGGGACTTCATTAAACTGAAAAGCTTCTGTACAGCTAAGGACACAATAACCAAAGCAAAGAGACAACCTACACAATGGGAAAGGATATTTGCATATTTTCAATCAGACAAAAGCTTGATAACTAGGATCTGTAGAGAACTCAAATTAATCCACATGAAAAAAGCCAACAATCCCTTATATCAATGGGCAAGAGACATGAATAGAACTTTCTCTAAAGACGACAGACGAATGGCTAACAAACACATGAAAAAATGTTCATCATCTCTATATATTAGAGAAATGCAAATCAAAACAACCCTGAGATATCATCTAACCCCAGTGAGAATGGCCCACATCACAAAATCTCAAAACTGCAGATGCTGGCGTGGATGTGGAGAGAAGGGAACACTTTTACACTGCTGGTGGGACTGCAAACTAGTACAACCTTTCTGGAAGGAAGTATGGAGAAACCTCAAAGCACTCAACCTAGACCTCCCATTCGATCCTGCAATCCCATTACTGGGCATCTACCCAGAAGGAAAAAAAATCCTTTTATCATAAGGACACTTGTACTAGACTGTTTATTGCAGCTCAATTTACAATCGCCAAAATGTGGAAACAGCCTAAATGCCCACCAGCCCAGGAATGGATTAACAAGCTGTGGTATATGTATACCATGGAATACTATTCAGCCATTAAAAAAATGGAGACTTTACATCCTTCGTATTAACCTGGATGGAAGTGGAAGACATTATTCTTAGTAAAGTATCACAAGAATGGAGAAGCATGAATCCTATGTACTCAATTTTGATTTGAGGACAATTAATGACAATTATAGTTATGGGGGGGAAGCAGAAAGAGGGAAGGAGGGAGGTGGGTGGGGCCTTGGTGTGTGTCACACTTTATGGGGGCAAGACATGATTGCAAGAGGGACTTTACCTAACAATTGCAATCAGTGTAACCTGGCTTATTGTATCCTCAATGAATCCCCAACAATAAAAAAAAAAAAAAAACAATGGCGTAAAATTCTCCATATGAACCGGGTGTAAGTTATTTTAATACTTTCATCTAATTCTAATTGTAAGATGAGTCACATTTATGGCCTTTTATCATGATCTACATAAGCAAGCCAGCCCTTCATTTTAGGGGTGGGATTCTTGCCATCTATTACATTGATCTCATCCCACTTAGAGCCTCAGCTGAAACTGAGCAAGTCCCCTTTTAGCACCTTCTTACGTACATAGTGATGAACTGCAGAAAGTAACTAAGATAAATCAATGAAAATAGGACAGCGGTGGCAAAATTTCGCCCACTTATTTCAGACTTAGTTGGACTAGGTAGAGAAAAATATAAGGAAATGAAGGATGAGGAGACTATAATTACGAACTGTTCTGAACTCTATCCTCTGAAAAGGGTAGACTTCTTTTCAATTACATGGAAAAAGGCATAGCAGTACCTATCCATGGAAAAATGGGTATGCAAAATGTGGTACTTAGCCTTTAAAAAGAAGGAAATCCTGTACTATGTGACAACATGGGTGAACCTGGAGGTCATCATGGGAAGTGAAATAAGTTAATCACAGGATAAATACCACATGATTCCGCTTACATGACATATCTAAAATCGTGCAACTCACAGAAATAAAGAATAGAATGGTGGTTGCCAGAAGCCAGTGGGGGTGGAAGGAGGGAATGGAGACTTACTAATCAATTGGTATAAAATTTCAGTTGTGCAAGACGGATAAGTTATAGAGATTGCTACGTTAACAGTGTGCTTATAAATAATAGGACTGTATTGTACACTTAATAAAATGATTAAGAAACTGTTAAGTTTCCATGGATGGGTACTGCTATGCCTTTTTCCATGTAATTGAAAAGAAGTCTACCCTTTTCAGAGGATAGAGTTCAGAACAGTTCGTAATTATAGTCTCCTCATCCTTCATTTCCTTATTTTTTCTCTACCTAGTCCAACTAAGTCTGAAATAAGTGGGCGAAATTTTCCCACCGCTGTCATATTTTCATTGATTTATCTTAACAGTTTTATTGAAACTGTTAAGTTTCTTATCACAGTAAATTAAAAGAAAAAGAAGAGAAAATTCCCTCATACAAATTAGAAATTGCGCAAATACCCTCCAATCATATTATGATAACCCTAGAAATAAATCAGAAAGCAGAAGCATGAAGTGAGGCATTTAAGAGCATCAAGACTTTCTATCAAACTACTCTTGGGGAAAAAGAAATTTATAGAGTATTTGGGAAATAATGCACTTGAAAACACTACATATCAAAACTCATGGAGAGAGCTAGCTGTATTCAGAGGAAAAGGCTTAGTGGAAACACTTGCTGACTAGTAAAGAAAAATAAAGTGCAGCCGTCAACCAAGTTGTCCCAAGAAGCAGGGATGCAGAACATTGTTTTTCATTTGGGAGTTCCCTGAGCCGTTCTATTAATTTCCCCAGAATCAAACTCTCGGCAATGTAAAAGACTTAAACATGCAACAGTAAATACTGCAACTCCAAGGCTTATTCAAACTCAATAAGTTAGACATTAAGTGTTTTGTTGTTTTTTTAAAAACCAGATATGCTGAGATATAATTCACATATCATACAATTCACCCACTTAAGGTGTAAAATGAGTGGCTTTACACTCCCTTTACCGCAATCAATTTTATAACATTTTTATTACCACTTAAAGAAAACCCATACCCATTAGCGGTCATTTCACATTTCTGTCCAATCCCACCCACCTGGCAACCAGTAATCGGTTTTCTGTCTCTATGGATTTGTCTATTCTGGACATTTAGTATCAGTGGAATCAGTGAGGAAAAGAATGGAGAATGACTGCTTACAGAGGGATGGAAAAGTTCTGGAATAGATGGTGGCGATGGTTACGCAACATTGTAAACATGTCCAACACCAGGAGCTGCACGTTTTTAAATGGTCAATTTTATGTTGTGTGTATTTCGCCATAATAATTTTCAAAATCCAAACTAAGGGAAGCCAGTATTTGCAAAGTCATTGGACAGCATCATTTCTAATTTAAGAATTAGTGGTGAATTTTGTTGTGAATTTAAGTGGATTGTTTTTTGTCACATTGTTTCAAGAAAAGCAACATTGGCAGCAAAATATCACCCAAAACAATTAAGCTCATTTAACAAAACATGAACAGGAAGATTAGGCATTTTGTTTCAACAGCAAGGTGTAGTAATCATTTTAACAAAGCAAACATTTGGAGTTTTAAAAATGTTTTAGCTGAAAATACAAAGTGTGGTGGTGTTGCATTTTAAAGTGAGTGACTATGAAAGCTTGCAACACCAGGTTAGGAGGCTGGCTTAACCTTGCTCTGTTTATTTATAGAATGAGAAAGAAGGATAATCCTCCAGCTTTATCAAGTCCCTAAAAATCTCTCTTCAGGGTGGTGCCTGTGGCTCAAAGGAGTAGGGCACTGGCCCCATATACCAGAGATGGTGGGTTCAAACCCAGCCCCAGCCCAAAAAAAAAAAAAAGAACTGTAAAAAAAAAAAAAAAAAAATCTCTCTTTAGCAGCATTAAACTGCATTGAAAGAACAAACGATTTCCCGAGGAGCTGCCTCAGAATTTTTTCCTTCACCTGCCATCCAGGTCCTCCTGAAACCAGTGGAAAGGCAAATATCTCCCCTCCCCCCGCTCCCGCCCAGGGCTCTCACATCCTGTAACACTCAGAGAAATGACATCAAATTCTAGAGCAAGTTCAAGGCTTCTACCACAATTGTGCTGAATATCCTCTTGACATTAGAGACAGCTTCAGAATGGTTTGGGACTTTTAAAAATAAACCTACTCAAGAAGACTATGACCAAGCATTTGAAGACAGGTCTGTGATCTTTCTGTCACATCACCTGAGGACTTTTAAAATCTTCACGCTGGGTGTGGGACCCAGGCATCAGGAGGGCTTTAGGCCCCCCAGGTGATTCCTATACGCAGAGGCTGACTATAAGGGCAAGAGGCGCTCCATGATGAGGAAGTTGGAAACACCTTCCCTCTGCCAGCAGGGAGGCGACTCAACTTTGCAGGAATAAGCCTGTAGGAGGAATGGAAGTCCTGCAACCGAAGGAACCCTTCAGAAGTTCTGTTACGAAAACTCTGGGCAAGCTCGGGGGGTGGAAAAAGGAGGACAAAGGACAGGGGCGCGCCTCGCTTCTGCTCTCACCCACAAAGTCATTTGTCTCTCCGTCACTCACTACTTCACTCACTGGCTAATGTCTCACAGGCTCACTTCTGCGCTCTTTTTCTCCCGGAGAAGCTGCAATAGAAGGCAGGCCTGGGGCCTTCCCTCAGAGAGCTAGCCAGTGGTCTGGGGTGGAAGCGGAGACAACAGATGGTGACAGATGGTGACAGCTGAGTTCAGAAAACGCTCTGGGAGAAGCCGGTCTAGGGTTTAACGGAGCTTTGAGGGGCAGGGGAAAGTCACCTGGCCAGGTGGGTGAGTGGCACGGGGGTTCCCAACTTTCTGCAGGAGAGGACACCTGACTCACCGTGGGAGGAGACCTGGAGAGGGAGCAGGTGTGAACCAAGCACCTCAGTCCCGAGAAAGCAGCGGCAAATCCTTGGGAATGTGGTTCTCGGTGGGGTGTGCCTGGTCCACCTCAGAGATTCATCCATGGGCACCACCCCTAGAGGCTCAGGTTTAATCAGGTTGCAGTGGGGCCTGGGCATTCATTTATTTTTAAAAATATTATCATAATTTTTTAATGAAAATGAAATTCACATAACATAAAATTAATCATTTTAAAGTGAAAAATTCGGTGGCATTTAGTCATGTAACCACCTCCTCCGCTTGGTTCCAAAACTTCATGGTTCCCAGACACTCCCCTTTCCCTCTTCTCCTGCTGACCACAAATCTTTTTTCTATTGCTTCAGATTTAACAATTATGAACTATTTGCATTTCTTATAAAGGGAATTATGCAAAGTGTGGGCTTTTGTATGCTCTTCTTTCACTTAGTCTAATGTTTCGAGGTTCATTCACATTGTAGCATGTGCTAATACTTTATTCTTTTTATCGCTGAATAGTATTAGATAAACCTCAGTTTTTAAAATCTATTCATCTGGTGGGTGACATGGGGGTTGTCTACACCTTTTTGGCTCTGGTGACTAGTGCTGTTATCGACATGAGAACACAAGCATTTGTTTAAAATTGCTTTTCCATCTTTTCGGGTATATACTGAGCACCTGTATTTTTTAAAGCTTCTCCAAAGATTCTAAAATTCAGCCAAAATCGTGAAATTTAATAACCCCTAAATCCATGAAATGGCTTATTTTCAAAGCTTCTATTCCACAGGAAAGGGAGTTTGTAAAATACAGTTCACTTCCGACAACACACGTTTCAGAGAGAGAGAGAATCTAGGACAGTTGCAACAGAAATGGGAACATTTTTTCCTCAACTGGGTGAATTTTGAGCTCTCATTCATTTTGCAGCCAACCAACTCTGACCTTTCCAGGCAGCCCGCACACCAAAGGCCACGCGGGCGCTTACGTGCGATGATCATTTCGGCCGGTAGGGGGAGACCTTGCTCGCAACATTTTACTTCGCTTTCTCAAAAGCGCAGCCTGACGTGGCACTGGAGAAAAATGAAGGTAAAAATCTACGCGGATGATTTCTTGGCGTAGAAGCTGCTATTTGCAAAGAGCAGGAGAAACGTGCTCAAAAGCAAACGCTCTTTCCCGAGTTCCTGATCACCGTTTTTAGGAGGAACTGCTTTTTAAAAGAAGAAAAGAGAGCTCAGAAAGCAAGCTGCTTGTTTTTGTCAGCTTATTGAAAATGTTATTGCCAGAAGGAGGGAAGGCGTGAGGTGGGATCTCACCTAATGTGCACACGGTGGGCGTATTATCGCGCCCCCTGAGTGAGGGGTTCTTTTACAACTGGAACTTTGTCCTGCAAGTGAGAACAATGTAACTTAAAAATTTGTACCCTCGTATTAATTTGAAATAAAAAATAAAATATTTTTAAATGTGCAAAAAAGAAAAAATTTAAAATGTTAGCTTTTTCTTTTCTTCATTGATGTCAGGTGGATCTTTTCATCTGCCTCATTTCCAGTGGTGCGGAGTGGCAGACTCGCTGGCTTAGCATCCCAACTTTTCTTAGCTTTGCAGGAAGTGTCTATGGCTATCACATTCACCAGGTGGCAGTGTTTAAAACACTTCTGCATCCTGGAAACTTGGGTTTCCAGCCACTCTTGGGCTTCTCTAGCATTATTGTACAGATCTGAACCAGCAGGCTGAGCTGGGCCCTTTTTAGCCCCAGCACCTGTCTTGAGATTGGAAATTAGGGTAAGCGTTCATATGGTAGAAATTCTCCGATGCTATACAAACCAAGCAACCAACCCTCAAAATCCACTATTTTACAGAGGTCCACAGGTGCCAAGAGGCAAAGAGAGGGAGCTGGCAAATTAGACTCCAAGTCTCTTAACTTGAGAAATAAATCAGGTTGGCAAAGATAAAGCCCTTGACAGAAATGGTGTTTAAATTTTGTTATGGTCAATTTGAGTATGGTCTCAAAGTCAGTGTTTGTAAGCTTGAATTCTAAATGGTGCCCTTCCTTTTGTTGCCTCAAGAAAACCACAGTCACTGTTTCTGTATTCTGGCCCTGTCAACAGGTAGTAAAGAACCACTATGGGTAAATTTGACATCAGAAAGGACAGAGCTCAGATGTTCCAAGTCCCTTCCTTTACAGAAATGAGGATTGGGGACTTGCCTGAGTCACTTTTTGTAACCTAGCTGTGGCTAAGCAGATCTCATATTAAAAGTTGTTTCCATACAGCATTCCAAGTGATTAAGACCAACTCAGTGGGACTGTGCAAGTAGGAAATTGCCTTGGAACTTTTATGACCAAGTCCCCAGAGAGTTCTTTTTCAGCCACTGACAGAACTTAGTTCCTATGATCTGAAAACCAAAAGAATGATGAGCTTTGGAAATATTTGGGGTTTTTTTTATGTCCATAATCTGTTCAATAAAATAGCTTTTCAACATCCCAGCGTGATTCAGCACCTGAGGGCTACAAAAGTGAGACTCTGTCTGTAAAAAAAAAAACGAAAATTAGCCAAGCATGGTGATACACACCTGTTTTCCCAGCTATGTGGGAGGCTGAGGCAGGAGGATTGCTTGAGCCCAGGAGTTTGAGGTTGCCATGAACTAGGCTGACACCACAGCACTCTAGCTGAGCTAGCTGGGACTACAGGCACCACCTGACTAATTTTTCAATATTTTATAGAGAAGGAGTCTCAGTTTTCCTCAGGCTGGTCTTGAACCCGTGGCTTCAATGCATTCTCATGCCTCAGACTCTCAAAGTGCTGGGATTATAGGACTTTTTCTCTTCTTAGTTAAGCTTATTACCTGTGCCACTCATTTGAAGCTGAAATTCATGCAACCTTTTCTCATTGTTAGTTTCGTACATGTCTTATTTTCTCACCAAGGTTGTCCTCTTCTCAAGGCTAGGCTAAACTTTCAGGTGCTCACAATATCCATGTCGGTATCTAGAACAGAGCCAGCTGCTTAGAGCAATTCCAAAGATACTATTAAAAAGATACTGTTTTAGAATTGACAAGAATTAACATGGAGCTTTTAAATAATATTTATTTTTATAAAAATTGACTCACTGGATAAAAGATTTAAATTTAAGACATGAAATGGTAAAAACTCTAGATGAAAGTGTTAGAAAAACTCTTGACAATAACCAGAAAAGATTTTATGAAGAAGACCCCTTTTAGCAATTGCAGCAGTACCAATAATAAATAAATGGTATATAATCAAGCTAAAAAGCTTCTGCATAACTAAGGGCACAACAACTAAAGCAAACAGACAACCTTCAGAATGGGAGAAGATATTTGTATGCTATGAATCTAACAAAGGGCTGATAACTAGAATCTATAGGGAACTCAAACCAATAAGAAAAGAGCATATAACCCTGTTTGTAAGTGGACAAGAGACATAAACAGAACCTTCTCTGAACAAGACAGACAAATGGCCAAGAAACATGAAAAAATGCCCATTGTTCCTAATCATTAGAGAAATGCAAATCAAAACCACCTTGAGATATCACCTAACTCTAGTAAGAATAGCCCACATCACAAAATCCTAAAGCTGCAGATGCTGGCGTGGATGTGGAAAGACAGGAACACTTTTACACTGCTGGTGGGATTGCAAACTAGGACAGCCTATTTGGGAAGAAGTGTGGAGATTCCCCAAAGAGCTAAAAGTAGACCTTCCATTTGACACTGCAATCCCTTTACTGGGCAGCTACCCAGAAGAAAAAAAAAATCATTTTACCATAAGGACATTTGCAGTAGAATGTTTACCACAGCTCAATTTATAATTGCCAAGATGTTGAATCAATTCAAGTGTCCATCAACCCATGAATGATTTAACAAACTGTAGTATATGTTTACCATGGAATACTGTTCAGCCATAAAAAATATGTAGACTTTACATCTTTTATATTAACCTGGATGGAGTTGAAGAACATTCTCCTCAATAAAGTATCACAAGAATAGAAAAGCAAGTATCCAAGGTACTCAATACTAATATGAAACCAACAGATAAACAATTACAGAACCAAAGGAAAGAAAATCTTAAGGCCAGGCGTGGTGGCTCACATGTGTAATCCTAGCACTCTGGGAGGCTGAGGCAGGTAGATTGCCTGAGCTCACAGGTTTGAGACCAGCCTAAGCCAGAGTGAGACCCTGTCTCTAATAAGAGCCAGGAGTTGTGACAGCCGGGCACCTATAGTCCCAGCTACTTGGGAGGCTGAGGCAACAGAATTGCTTGAGCCCATGAATCTGAGGTTGCTGTGAGCTATGATGCCACAGCACTCTACTGAGGGTGACTGTCTCAAAAAAATAAGAAAGAAAGAAAGAAGGAAGGAAGGAAGGAAGGAAGGAAGGAAGGAAGGAAGGAAGGAAGGAAGGAAGGAAGGAAGGAAGGAAGGAAGGAAGGAAGAAAGGAAGAAAGGAAGAAAGGAAGAAAGGAAGAAAGAAAGACATAAATTCAAGTGGAGGGGAGGGGCCAGGAGGGGATTGGTAAACTCTCCTCTGATGGAGAGTTGATGGTACACAGCACACCCTCTGGGTGAAAGGGCTAACCTACAACTTGATCTTTACCTAACAAGCACAAACAATGTAATCATTTATAACCTCAAATTAATCTGAAATATAAAAAAGAACATTTATTTTTGAAATTATCTGTCTCAAAAAATTATTCCTTTTTCAATGTGACAAGTGTTTTTATTTGCTGTTTACATTTATTTTTAAATTCCTATTTTAATTGTAAAATTTACATAGCATCAAATTTACCATTTTAATCATTTTTAAGTAAATGTACAGTCAGTAGCATGAAGTACATTTACAAAATTGCAGTCATCACCACCATCCACTTCCAGAACTTTTCTCATCTTGCAAAACTGAAATTCTATACTTTAATAACATTAACTCCTCATTCCCCCCATTCACCAGCGGTTGGCAAACATCATTCTACTTTCTGTCTCTATGAATTTGACTACCCTTATAATAGTGGAATCACACATTATTTGTTTTTTTGTGACTGGCTTATTTCACTTTGCATAATGCCCTCAAGGTTCACCCATCCATATTGTATGTATTAGTATTTCCTTCCATTTTAAGGCTGAGTAACATTCCACTGTATGTATATACCATTTCAGTCTGTCCATTCATCCAGCTACTGTGAATAATAGTGTTAATAATGATATTATCATAGAACAACAATAAGAATTACAGCTACTAAATAATAATTTGATTATTTTGGGTATATATCCTGAAGTAGGATTACTGGATCATTTGGCAAATTTATGTTTAATTTTTTGAGAAACTGTCATTCTGTTTTCCACACTAGCTGCATCATTTTACATTTCCACCAGCAGTCCATGAGGGTTCCAATTTCTCCACATCTTCACCAGCAATTGTTATTTTTGTTGTTGTTAGTTTTCGTTTTGTTTTCATAATACCCATCCTAACAGATGTGAAGTGATAAAGGTATCTTTTTTTAAAGTACCTTTTTTTTAAAGGTACTCAAATGTCAATTTTATTGTTTCTCTACACACATATTATTTGCTACTACAAAAAAGATACAACACATCAAAACTTCCTTTCATTGCAATTTTTGAAAACCAGAAAATCTAATCAATTATTAAGCTCTAGCCAAGCTGCCAATGTTTCCTTCACATTCTTTTCCCACAAGTTACTTTGCTGCAAATTCTTTATCCTGCAGACTTCAGGCTTCTGAAACTCATGGGAATACTTGAGACCTATTGGTGATTCTTCGGGTCAAATCAAAAACTAGAGCTGAAGTATGTTGCTTATTCAAATACATGCAAACTACACTGATCCCTTCATCAGTTACTGGTGTTGAAGTTATAAGGAAAAAATACAAGAAAAACCCTTACAGAACTCATTGTAGGCTGTCAGAATTATTGGTATACATCTTATGTCCTTATTTAGCAAGCTTTCTCAACTTGCTGAATAAAAGTAACAGCAAAAACCAAAACTACAAGCATGTTTTTGGTGAAATTGGCTCAATGTCATCATTCCCTATTCTAGCATTTTCAGAAGGATACCAATTGTGAGACACACAGTAACTGCAGGGACATTTGAATGGTTGGCCGTCATCATTCTGAACTCCCTTACATCCAGTGTCTTTCAGTCTTCCAAGTGGAGAAAACTTGTTGATTAAAATATACCTCAGTCTGGCCAGCCTTTCTCTCTGCACAGATAACAGTGCCCACACTCCTCTTTTCCTCCGTACAAGAGGCCAGCCATCTCTAATATCCTGGAAGATGCTTTCACTATCTTGTTGCTGGGTAAAACCTTCTGGTCTAGAGAGGGAGGGAAATCAGTGCCCAGGTTGAGAGACAGTTTACTAAAGTTCTTTATTAACGTTTCTGAGAAGTTGGGTGAGGACTCTGAAACATCTTGTGAATCTACAGTGAGCAGGTTCTGAAGACTCTGGGATCAAGTGTTTGTGATGGATCCATTGCAGCTGTTAGCTCTTCTGGGATCTTTTGAGTCTCTGCAGAAGTGCGAGGAACCGGTCAGGAAACCCAAACACCAACAAATGGCAGTGAAGGAGCCAACCCAGATGTGAAGTGATACCTTCTTCTAGGTTTGATTTGCATTTTTCTAATGATCAGAGATGCTGAGTATCTTTTCATGTGCTATGAAATGGCCATTCAAGTCCTTTGCCCATTTTTAAATCCAGTCATTGGGTTTTTATTGTTGAATTATAGGGGTTCTTTAAATATTCTGGGTATTAAGACCTTTTCAGACACATGACTGCTGATATTAACTCCCATTTCATGGGTTCCCTTCCCATTCTGTTGATAGCATTCTTTGATGCACAGAAGTTTAAAATTTTTACTTTAGTCTAATTTACTTATTTTTCTTTGTCTATGCTTTTGATGTCATATCCAAGAATAATTTGCTATCTGACAATGGGCTCTACCCCTCAAATACTAGAAATTCTAATACAAGAGCCTGGACCAGCCAGTTTTTCCAGAAACTATAGGTTTTTCCAGAAGATATGAAAGTATGTGTCCTGACTCTCAAGCAATAGACTTGGCCTACAGGATCAGTGTAGGTGAAACTTTGTCCTTCTCCAGATAATTTGTCAGAAGCAGAAAGGGGCAGACCTGGTTGTACAAACACAGTAACAGGCAGTCCCCAGGTTACAAATGAGATAGGTTCTGCAGGTTGTTCTTAAGTTGAATTCATATGTAAGTTGTAACAGGAACATTTACTTATTATGCATAATACTTCCATTCGTGTGAAGATATTTGTAACTCAGAGATTGTCTGTAATGAAAAAAAAATGTTGGGCAAGGTCATCTAAGAAAAGATTGTCACCTGGGAATTTTAATAGGCCAAATTGTATTACAAATTTTATCTGAAAGGCATGACAATTATGTAGAATACAATTTATACTACTTCAGAAAACAGAGGAGGATCAAGTAGACATGTGACTCTAATCATAGGACAGGAACGGAGGCCTGAAATATGCTCTGAAGGCACCTTGTGCTCATCTTGGTACCAGAATTATCAAAATTTTCAAAAATGTGATTTCTAGAACTTTCTGCTTAGCCTCCAAAGTATTTACTTCTGTCACTCATTTATAATATTCATAAAGCTACCTGTGACTACTGCATATGATTTAAATAGGTTTCTCTTACATGTTCCCCAGATTTGAAAGCAGCAACTTTCTTTTTCTGTGGACTCAGGTGAAAATGTCAAAGTCACACGAACAACAGACTTAAAACATAGACATATTTTCAAATTACAAAAAAAATTTGAAGGGCCAAAAGTACATTTTTTTATTCTATTCTGGTATAGAATTTTCAAACCTTTAAAAGTCATGGTTTCTTTTTTTAAAAATCATGAGCTTTTAGGGCGGTGCCTGTGGCTCAAAGGTGTAGGGTGCCAGCCCTGTATGCCGGAGGTGGCAGGTTCAAACCCAGTCCCAGCCAAAAACTGCAAAAATAAAATAAAATAAAAAATCATGAGCTTTTATATTTACATGTATCTTGACCTTTTTGAAATACTAGTTTTACTGGTAGAGAGAACAGATATTGTAATAAAATGTATGTGATTTGTACCTAGCAGTTCATATTAATGAGGAGTTTTGAGAAAATAGTAATAATGACAACATTTCAGTTACTAGCTATTAGATCAAGATTATAATAAAATGTTCCTTGTTTTGACGTTGCAACCTACCGTAATCAAGGAAAAACAAGTACTATATGTTTTCCACCCATAGGTGGCAATATTTACACGTGAGCATTATCTTTATTAATGGGAGATTATTAGAAATAATCTGTATGCAAAAAATTTTTTTTAACTTTTATTATGGAAAATTTCAAACATACACAAAGGCAGAGAGGGTGGTGTAATGAACCACCAGGTTCTCACCCCATGTGAACAGTGACCAATCTTGTTTCTTACCCTCTTCACCTCCATCTGCTTTATTTTGAAGTCAATCCCAGACTACTGCAAAATTAAAATACAAAAGTAAAGTTATTGTGCTTGTAAAAGACACGCAAGCAATTCTAGTGGTATCCATGAAATCCTAAAAATAAATAAATGGACAAATAAAAAACAAAAAGTAACCCTCTGGCTACGAAGATGAAAAGCGTCAAATGCTGTGTCATTGTGTGATGATAACTCTGTGTCTACCCCATACTGTAAGAAGGTTTCTTATATGTGTAGAGTAAAATGTGATACTTTAATTTTTTAAAGCAATCTCTAAATTACAGAAATAACAAAATACCAAATGACAGAATATATGACGTGCCCATCCTTCCTCAGAGCTAAAAAATGATAAGGTCAACTATAAATAAAATAATAATTCAAAAGTGTTAGATGATAAGACCAAGTTAGAAGGTTTTACAGAGTGGGTGATTAAATATATAAAGGAAATATGAGTAAGCGAGGGGAATGGAAAATTACTGACTTGTTAGAACAAAGCAGTGACAGCTGCTGGCTCTAAAATTAGGAACAGAGACAAATTTTCGTAGCACCACCCAACAAATCACAAAGGCTCAATTCACCCAGCACCTTTCAGAAAGATTTTAACCCCTAGAAGAATACAAGGCAAACTATTGCCGGGCTGTTTGTTCAGTAGCTGTTCATCTCCCAGAGCCCTGCTACTCCCTGAGTCCAAGGCTGTATCTCCAGGGGGCTGCCCTTGAATGACGGCTCAGATGGAAACCAAGGGCAGAGAGCACACATCTCTTTGAGGTCCTCTGTGTTTTCTTTGCTTTACTGAGACTTTTCTGATTTGACACATACATCTAAAAGTCCAGCACATATACTTCCATCTTGATCATACTCCTTGAACTTTTCCAGTCTCAACTTTGAAGATAAAATGATTACCCCAAGCTCTGTACTTGGACCACATGGCCTAGGAACACTTTTACCTATCTGAAGCAGAAACTTAGCCAGTGATACTGTGTCAAAAATTTCCTGCATAATGATCTGTAAACAGAGTAGTTCTGTCCTCAGGATGAGTAAAAGGCAACTTCAGGAGTTCAAGACCTGGTTTCCAGTCAGGTCTCTGCCTTTGACTGATCAGGGTCCTCAGACAAGCCACTCCTAAGAGGGAGCAGCCATATTAACTAAGTCATAGGATGACCAAGGAAACAAAACATAAAACCATTGAGAAACTTTAATGCTAAAAACTTAGCTGACCAAGGTTTTCTTCACCTTGTTCATCATTGGTTATATACATATTTTTACACTAGTAGTGAACACCTGCTGTTTGGATGGTCCAACGACCACTCCCTTCCCCTCCTGCTGGAAACAGCACACTTGCCCGAGAGCCACTCTCCCATCTTAGTGTGTTTTGGGGTGCTGCGGGCTCTCCCCTCCCCTACAAGTGGGGAAGTGGAGGCTCAGGCCTGGCCACAGAATGGCATGTACCCAGTGGTGGGCTGTGTGGTTTGGATGAGGTACTAGGGGATTGATCAATGCTCTTTTTTGTGCTTTCTTGCTGGACTTGAACCTGGACGGATCTGGAGCTACAACCGCCTTGTCTCTAAGGGAAGCCCAGAATACAGTCACCAGCAGGGTGGACAGAGACAATAGACTGAGAGGGGAAGGCCTGAGCCTTTACCCACTTTACCCAATCCAGCTGCCCTGCCCTGGCTCAGTTACATCAGTGGATTCTCACTTTGTTTAAGCCACTTGGGGTTGAGTTTTCTGAAACTTAACCATAATTAGAACTCTGACTAGACACTCACTCACCAACTTGGTATAAGGTACTTAACAGCATCAGGCTGTCAAGGGACGAAATTACAACAAGTTGACTTATAGTTCTAACTGGTTTTTATTTGTGATTCATGAATTGAGGCAGCCACCATTCTACAAAATAGAATGAGAGCTCCCATTGGGCAATGGCAGGACAGTAGATTTCCTGATCTACACGGTAATAAAATAGAACAAAAGAAAAATAACTGATTGGTTAACATCAAGTTACTTTTTTGTAAGGGTTAAAGCAGAGGAGGCTTTCTTATTACACTGTTTCAGGTCAACTAGAATCTCCAGTGTTCAGGAAAGACTGGTCAGTTTGTGATCTATCTGCTTCCTTCAAATTTCAGCTTGATTATGTGACATTTGAGTGACTCCATTTTCCTTTGGTCTGGTCTTCTGGTCCCTAGTGCATGAGCTTGATCCAAAACAGTGGCCTCCCATAATTTTTGTTTGACATTGTGGAGATGTTAACTACACCACTGAGTATTTAACTTAGTCTCCGAGATTCATTTAGTCACTGACTAGCCCATAGATTTGAAAGCTACTCTTGATTGCTTCTAAATTAGAACTCTTAAATAACATCCAACATGCCCAGTTTTACTTCCTCTTCTGGGAAATCAGGGAAATATCACTACGTGGAATTTTGAAGATTTCTCTTGCAAAATGTTGGCTGCCAAGTGGAGAGAATTATCTATCCACTGTGTATTTCAGATTAATTGCAACACAGTAGTGCTAATGTAGAGATATTTGCTGCAAAAAAATTACCTTGTGGGATTACATTCATCTTCCAGACCACTCGAGAGCCAAGAATTTGAAAGTACACTTGCATAATAACTAAAAGAAAGAATCCTAACCAAAAGGTCCTCTCTAAAAATCTGAAATACTAATACAGTTTGTGGTTTACACAATAAAATGTTAAAAAATATACATTAGGGTACAATGAAGCAGTTAGAACCATCGTAGGTCTATTTTCAGAGAAAGGAGACACTTCTCAATTCCATTATGTTAGCTCCGATTCCTTTTTTTTTAGAGACAGTGTCTCACTTTGTCACCCTCAGTAGAGTGCTGTGGCATCACAGCTCACAGCAACCTCCAGTTCTTGGGCTTAGGCGATTCTCTTGCCTCAGCCTCCAGAGTAGCTGGGACTACAGGCGAGCTCTGATTCCTTGACTGGAAAATTGTGTCAGTGTGGAGCAGGGAAACGTCACTACTGTATTGATCAGGATTTCTCAACTGCAATACTATAGATATTTTGGACCAGATAATTCCTTGTTGTGGAGGGTTGTCCCGTGCATTGTAGAATGTTTAGCAGTATTCCTGACCTCTACCCATGAGATGCCAACCCAAAATATCTCCAGACATTGCCAAGAGTTCCCTGGGGGCAAATTGCTCTCAGTAAGGGACTACTGGTGTGCACACTCAGCACTGATGAAATAGTGAGCTGATTATATCCACGTGAGACTTAGGGTACCATCTGGGACAGTCATTGTCTAGATTAACAAAGACACCATGTACCAAAGCTCATTTGGGAGATTCTAAAAAATAAAATATGAACTGGCCGGGCATGATGGCTCACGCCTGTAATCCTAACACTCTGAGAGGCCAAGACGAGTGGATTGCCTGAGCTCACAGGTTGGAGACCAACCTGAGCAAGTTGAGACTCTGTCTCTAAAAAAAAAAGTGCTGGGTGTTGTAGCAGGAGGCTGAGATAAGAAAATCACTTGAGCCCATGAGTTTGAGGTTGCTGTGAGCTATGATGCCATGGCACTCTACCAAGGGCACAAAGCAAGATTCTGTCTCTAAATAAATAAATAAAATATGGGCTGATCATCCAACAGTGGCTAAATAATTAGGTTTATATATTATATATATTTAGAGTGTTTATAAATTATAAGCAATTTTAGTTCAGTAAAGTTTCTTTAAATCATTAGGGTAAGTGACAACTTTAAAGCTGCAAATTTTATATTATTCTATTTATATGAGGTACCTAGAGTAGCCAAATTCATACTTTTCATCCAGAAAGTAGAAGAGTGGTTACCAGGGTTTGGGGTAAGGGGAAAATGGGAAATTATTTAATGGGCACAACAGAGTTTCCATTTTGCAAGATGAAAAGAATTCTGGAGATTGTTTCAGAACTCAAAGAACTGAATAGCAAACCCCCAATAATCCTATTTAAAAATGGGGGAAAGGCCTGAATAGACACTTCTGGAAAGAAGACATGCAAATGGCCAAAAGATATATGAAAAATGCTCCCCATCATCAGTCATCAAGAAAATGAAAATCAAAACCACGAAGACCTCACTTTATCCCAGTTAGAATGTCTATTATCAAAAAGACAAACAACAATAAAAAAATGCTGGCAAGAATGCAGAGAAAAGGAAACGCTTACATACTGTTAGTGGGAATGTAAATTAGTGTAGCCATTATGGAAAACAGTATGGAAGTTCTTCAAACAATTAAAAGCAGAACAATCATAGGATCCGGCAATCCAATTACTGGATATATATCCAAAGGAAATGAAGTTGGTATGTTGAAGAGCTACCTGCAGTCACATGTTTACTGAAGCGTAATCATAACAGCCAAGGTAAGGAATCAACCTCAGCAGCCATTGACAGATGAATGGATAAAGAAAACGTATCTTGCACACACACAATGGAATACTATTCAGCCATAAAACAGAACAAAATCTCATCATTGTGGCCCTATGGATGATCCCAGAGGATGCTATGTTAAAGTGAAACAAGCCAGGCACAGAAACACAAACACCATGCAATTTCACTTATATATGAAATCTTAAAAAGTTGATTTCATAGAAGTAGGGAATAGACTACCAGAGACCAGTGGCCAGGGGGTGGTACTGCAAGAGGTCAGGCAATGGGTACAAAGTTACAGCCAGACAGGAAGATGTGGTGGTGGAGGGTGGCTGTAACAAATAACAATGTAGTATATATTTCAAGCATTTTGATGTTGTCACCACAAATAACTAAGTGTTTAAAGTGATGGAAAAACACATTCTTCTTAGTAAAGTATCACAAGAATGGAAAAGCAAGTATCCAATGTACTCAGTAGTAATATGAAGCCAGTAGATGGTCTAATACATGCCCACACAAGAGAAAAACTCAATTTAATTCAAGTTGGGGACACGGAGAGGAGAGAGGAGATTGGGGTGCTCCTACATAATGGGCACAATGTGAGGGTATATGGCACACCTCCTGGGGGCGGGACACGCCTGCAACAGGGACTTTACCTAACAAATGCAAACACCGTTACTTAATTGTTCCTATGCTCATATTAATCTGAAATTAAAAAAAAAACATAAAAGTGGGAAAAAATAAAGTGAAGGAAAAGAAAAGATTAGATACTTAAGATAAAATGTTTCTTTTTTTAAAATTCCAGTAAACAAGGCTGAGATAAAAAGATGAAGAAAGAAGGAAGAGAGGGAGGGAAGGGGGCGGCGGGGGAGGGAAGGAAGGAAGGAAGGAGATGGATGTGGTAATTGCATTGATTTGGTCATTATGCAATGTATACAGGTATATGCCTTCAAACATCACACTGTACCCCATAAATATGCACAATTATTATATGTCAATTACATATAAATAAATTTATAAAAGAGGAGGGAGGAGAGGTTCAGAACAGATAAAACAACTTAATTGTGTAATATTCAACCACCATTGATGGTATTCTGTCCTCACTGCCTTCTGTTATCACTGTCACCAAGTTGAAACTGAGCTGGTTACATACACACAGGCTTGGGATACCATCTGGCACAGCATGACGATTACTGAAGAGTTGCAGTCTTCTGCAAAGGGAAACATATGATTTATAAAAACGAAGCCTGTCTTGAATGACAGCCTGCATTGCACAACCTGGGAAGAGGCTGGGGTTGACCCAGTTAGCTTTATTTGTCGTCTTATCGATTAAAGCATTCGATGTTAGAATGCCATGGACAGAGCCACAACACACAGGCTTTGGAATCAATGAAACTGAGTTCACAGTGCAGCTCCCCCACTTTGCAGGTCACTTCCCTCCAGAGAACCTCCAAGTCCTTATGAAAATCAACCCAGGTGGCATTGTAAAGCACCTGGATCAGGCAGGCTTTGGAGGAACAAAGACACAGGTGCCTAAGTGGGGGCTTATCACAAAGGCATGTGCAGCAGGAAGATCGGATGCACTCAGGCAGCTCCTGCCTGCCAGACTTCATAGAAATAGCCACTGCCTGGTCCTGATGGAGACCACGGTCATCATAAGAATGCAGCCTGGCTCCGACACCCGGATATTTTTCCACCCTCCTTCCTCTCCCTAACTCTTCCTTCTCCACTCTGCATCTCACCTTACTGTTTCTGTTTCACACCAATCCCTACTTGGCCTCATGCCAGGCATCTTTCACCTTCTGCTCTTACCACTAACCCAGTCTCACCTTATATTTTTCAGTTAAAATTCTGAGAGAAATTCTGATATGCCCTGCTAATCACTATTAACCCTGATTGGGAGAAACTTTTTCAGTTGTGTCCATTATGGGCTGATCTCGAGTCCTTTCTCATCCCCGGCTTGGGCATCAATGGGCCAGGAGTGAGGTTGTAGAGGAGTAGAGTAGAGCTGTTTTCTAACAGCGAAGCACAGAGCTTATGACAAATACAATCTTGACCTGGTTCCATACCTACATAAGCAGTAGGCACTCAACCTGTGTGAGCTGCTATCTTTAGAACGTCCATGTCCTGTATCCTAGCCTCTGTGTTAGACACTAACAGGACACAGAGGAGAACAATGAAATCCCTGCTCCCCTGTGTTCACTATTGAGGGAGCATCTGAACATATGCAGAAAAAACACTTCATAAAATTCAGCTTCATAAAGAAACTTTCAACAATTAAGCATAGAAGAAACATAACATAATAAAGATCATATATTATAAAACCACAGCTAAAATCATACTGAATAAAGGCTTTAAGCATGTCTATACACCAATAATAACCTAGCTGAAAAACAAAGAAAGCAATCCTCTTTACAATAGCTGCAAAAAATAAATAAAATACCTAGGAATTAATTTAACCAAGGAGATGAAAGACCTCTTCAAAGAAAATATTGATGAAAGAAATGCAAGAGAAAACCAACAAATGGAAAGACATCCCATGTTCATGGAACAGAAGAATTAATATTGTTAAAATGATCATGAAACCTATAGCAATCTGATGATTCAGCAATCTCTAGAAAAATATGAATAATATTCTTCACAGCAGGAAAAAACTCCTAAAATTCATCTGGAATCACCAAAGACCTTGAATAGCCAAAGCAATACTAAGCAAAAAGAACAATGCTGAAGGTATCACATTACCTAACTTTAGAATACACTACAAAGGAGGCAGAGCAAGATGGCAGCTGAGTAACAGCTTCCTTGCATCTGGGCACCGTGAGTCTGGGGAGATAGGACTCCAGGCATCTCTGGCTGGTGGGATCTGCCTATCATCACCCCTGAGAGGGTACAGGGAGTCAGCGAGAGACTTCTGGACCCCAAGAGGAGACTAAAACAGTGGAAAACCGGCAAGTGGTCGCGTGTGTTCAATCCGTCTAAACCCGCCCCCAACTGTAAGTTCAGTAGCAGCGAGACTGCAAACCAGAAAGGCCTTACCTGTGAACTGTTTTGGTGTCTTTGGACTTGGCACTCAGCTGAACTGCCTTGGGGAGAGCCTGAGCGGGAGTGTGGAGAACTTTGGCCTTTGTCTAGGGCCCCAGTCTGAGCCGCTGAGCCAGACGGAGCTAATAGTGTTTGGCTCTGGGTCACAGGCAGATATTGTGAGCGATCTGCCCCGGCAAGCTCCTCCCTCAGGGTCGCAGAGCTGGAATTGGGTGGGAGCTGGTAACCCAGCGACCAAGTAGCCTAAGGGCGGGGTCTGAGCCGCCTTGCAGCCCTAACCCTCGGGGGCAGAGGGAGACCAGTTTTGACACACAAGGTAAGTGGATAGCCACTTCAGCAGTGATTCCAGCGACAAGCACTTCCCTGAGAAAGCTTCTGCTCAGTAAGTGAACAAGTTCAAAGTGCCTTTTAAGTGGACTGAAGAGAGATTTAGGGTGTCTACCTGCTGGGGTTTGAGAAACTAGCAGCCTCCAGTCGTATCAGAACTGTGATTAACATCTCATACCCCAGAAGACCACGTGTTGCCCATACAATATTCAATAACATATACATACTGCTTTGTTTTTGGTTGTTTTTTTTGTTTGTTTGTTTGTTTGTTTGGTTTGGTTGTTTTTTTTGTTTATTTTGATGTTGTGGATTGTTTTGTTTTCTAAGTTCAACCTTTTCCATACAGATCCTTTTTCTTTCTCAATTTTTCTAGTTTAATTATAATCTCCCATTGCTGCCTATTTCAATAATTAGAACTTCATTTTTGTTAGTGTTTCTACCGCTATTATTTGGTTTTTCCAGCCAATTTTATCCCGTAAAGTGTTCTGTTTGCTTGTTTTGGTTTGATTTATAGCATTTTTGTCTTTCCTCTCTACTTGGTGGAGGTGGGGTACTGTGTCTGATCAGGTTAGCAAAGAGCTGCTGACCTCAAGGGAACCACCCAACTGGGCACCCCAAGAAAGTGTTTTTTTTTTAAGGTTGTGTCAAAGTACCCTACTGTACACCTATATTGCTCTGTCTCCCTCTTTCTGTGCCTCTCTTCTTTTTGTCAATATTCCTTGTACCCACCCCCTCTCCTTTCTCTATTTTTCTTTTTTTTTTCCTTATCACTCAGTCCTCCTTTCTTTCATCCCTTTTTAGCTCTTCAACCTTCTCACCCATCTGGTCCTGTAACCCTTAGTCCACAGGAACGAGAACTTAAAGAGCAAGAGGAAGTGAAAGGAAAATCAGGGCAAGGAAACAGATAAAAGAAATCACCCATGAGGAAGAATCAGCAGAAAACTCCAGACAACATGAAGAACCAGTCCAGAACAACCCCGCCAAGGGACCATGAGATAGCTACTGCAGAGGATTCCACCTATACAGAAATGTTAGGAATGACAGAAAGGGAATTTAGAATACACATGTTGAGAACAATGAAAGAAATGATGGAAACAATGAAGGAAACTGCTAATAAAGTGGAAAATAACCAAAAGGAAATTCAAAAACAGAATCAAATAAGAGATGAACGATATGAAGAATATAAAAAGGATATAGCAGAGCTGAAGGAAATGAAACAGTCAATCAGGGAACGTAAAGATGCAATGGAAAGTATCAGCAACAGGTTAGACCATGCAGAAGAAATAATTTCAGAGGTAGAAGACAAAGTTTTTGAGATAACTCAGATAGTAAAAGAGGCAGAAAAGAAGAGAGAGAAAGCAGAACATTCACTGTCAGAATTATGGGACTTTATGAAGTGTTCCAACATACGAGTTACAGGAATTCCAGAAGGGGAAGAAGAATGCCCCAGAGGAATGGAAGCCATACTAGAGAATATTATAAAAGAAAATTTCCCAAATATCACCAAAGATTCTGACACACTGCTTTCAGAGGGATATCGGACCCCAGGTCGCCTCAACTCTAACCGAGCTTCTCCAAGACACATTGTGATGAACCTGTCCAAACTGGAGACAAAAGAAAAGATTCTGCAAGCCTCCAGGAGTAAGCGCCAGTTGACCTACAGGGGCAAATCCATCAGAGTGACCGCAGACTTCTCTAATGAAACTTTTCCAGCAAGAAGACAATGGTCATCTACCTTTAATCTACTTAAACAGAACAATTTCCAGCCCAGAATTCTGTACCCTGCTAAGCTAAGCTTCAAAATTGATGGAGAAATCAAATCATATACGGATATACAAACATTGAGGAAATTTGCCACAACAAGACCAGCTCTACAGGAAATACTTCCACCTGTTCTGCACACTGACCACCACAACGGATCAGCAGCGAAGTAAGAACTCAGAAATTAAAGGACAGAACCAAACCTCCACACTGATGCAAAAGATAAAACTAAGCAATGGACTCTCACAAAATAAGACGAATAGAATACTACCACACTTATCAATTATCTCAATAAATGTTAATGGCTTGAATTCCCCACTGAAGAGACATAGATTGGTTGACTGGATTAAAAAACACAAGCCATCCATTTGCTGTCTGCAAGAAACACACCTGGCTTCAAAAGACAAATTAAAGCTCCGAGTCAAGGGTTGGAAGACAATTTTTTAGGCAAATGGAATTCAGAAGAAAAGAGGAGTTGCCATCTTATTTTCAGATACATGTGGATTTAAAGCAACTAAAGTCAAAAAAGACAAAGATGGTCACTTTATATTGGTCAAGGGAAAAATACAACAAGAAGACATTTCAATTCTAAATATCTATGCACCCAATTTAAATGCTCCCAGATTCTTGAAACAGACCTTACTCAGTCTGAGCAATATGATATCTGATAATACCATCATAACAGGGGACCTTAACACTCCTCTTACAGAGCTGGACAGATCCTCTAAACAGAAATTAAACAAGGATATAAGAGACTTAAATGAGACCCTAGAACAACTGTGCTTGATAGATGCATATAGAACACTCCATCCCAAAGATAAAGAATATACATTCTTCTCATCACCCCATGGAACATTCTCCAAAATTGATCATATCCTAGACACAAAACAAATATCAACAGAATCAAAAGAATTGAAATTTTACCTTGTATCTTCTCAGACCATAAGGCACTAAAGGTGGAACTCCACTCTAACAAAAATGCTCAACCCCACCCAAAGGCATGGAAACTAAACAATCTTCTGTTGAATAACAGATGGGTGAAGGAAGAAATAAAACAGGAAATCATTAACTTCCTTGAGCATAACAACAATGAAGACACAAGCTACCAAAACCTGTGGGATACTGCAAAAGCAGTTTTGAGAGGAAAATTCATCACTTTAGATGCCTACATTCGAAAAACAGACAGAGAGCACATCAACAATCTCACAAGAGATCTTATGGAATTGGAAAAAGAAGAACAATCTAAGCCTAAACTCAGTAGAAGAAAAGAAATCTCCAAAATCAAATCAGAGATCAATGAAATTGAAAACAAAAGAATCATTCAGAAAATTAATGAAACAAGGAGTTGGTTTTTTGAAAAAATAAATAAAATAGATAAACCATTGGCCAGACTAACGAGGAATAGAAAAGTAAAATCTCTAGTAATCTCAGTCAGAAATGATAAAGGGGAAATAACAACTGATCCCACAGAGATACAGGAGATCATCTCTGAATACTACCAGAAACTCTATGCCCAGAAATTTGACAATGTGAAAGAAATGGATCAATATTTGGAATCACACCCTCTCCCTAGACTCAGCCAGGAAGAAATAGAGCTCCTGAACAGACCAATTTCAAGCACTGAGATCAAAGAAACAATAAAAAAGCTTCCAACCAAAAAATGCCCTGGTCCAGATGGCTTCACTCCAGAATTCTATCAAACCTTCAAGGAAGAGCTTATTCCTGTACTGCAGAAATTATTCCAAAAAATTGAGGAAGAAGGAATCTTCCCCAACACATTCTATGAAGCAAACATCACCCTGATACCAACACCAGGAAAAGACCCAAACAAAAAGAATTTCAGACCAATCTCATGAACATAGATGCAAAAATTCTCAACAAAATCCTAGCCAATAGATTACAGCTTATCATCAAAAAAGTCATTCATCATGATTAAGTAGGCTTCATCCCAGGGATGCAAGGCTGGTTTAACATACGCAGGTCCATAAACGTTATCCACCATAATAACAGAGGCAAAAATAAAGATCACATGATCCTCTCAATAGATGCAGAAAAAGCATTTGATAAAATCCAGCATCCTTTTCTAATTAGAACACTGAAGAGTATAGGCATAGGTGGCACATTTCTAAAACTGATTGAAGCTATCTATGACAAACCCACAGCCAATATTTTACTGAATGGAGTAAAACTGAAAGCTTTTCCTCTTAGAACTGGAACCAGACAAGGTTGTCCTCTGTCACCTTTACTATTCAACGTAGTGCTGGAAGTTCTAGCCAATACAATTAGGCAAGACAAGGAAATAAAGGGAATCCAAATGGGAGCAGAGGAGGTCAAACTCTCCCTCTTTGCTGACGACATGATCTTATACTTAGAGAACCCCAAAGACTCAACCACAAGACTCCTAGAAGTCATCAAAAAATACAGTAATGTTCAGGATATAAAATCAATGTCCACAAGTCAGTAGCCTTTGTATACACCAATAACAGTCAAGATGAGAAGCTAATTAAGGACACAACTCCCTTCACCATAGTCTCAAAGAAAATGAAATACCTAGGAATATACCTAATGAAGGAGGTGAAGGACCTCTATAAAGAAAACTAGGAAACCCTCAGAAAGGAAATAGCAGAGGATATTAACAAATGGAAGAACATACCATGCTCATGGATGGGAAGAATCAACATTGTTAAAATGTCTATACTTCCCAAAGCAATCTACCTATTCAATGCCATTCCTATCAAAATACCAACATCGTACTTTCAAGATTTGGAAAAAATGATTCTGCGTTTTGTATGGAACCGGAAAAAAACCCGTATAGCTAAGGCAATTCTCTGTAACAAAAATAAAGCTGGGGGCATCAGCATACCAGATTTTAGTCTGTACTACAAAGCCATAGTGCTCAAGACAGCATGGTACTGGCACAAAAACAGAGACATAGACACTTGGAATCGAATTGAACACCAAGAAATGAAACTAACATTTTACAACCACCTAATCTTTGATAAACCAAATAAGAACATACCTTGGGGGAAAGACTCCCTATTCAATAAATGGTGTTGGGAGAACTGGATGTCTACATGTAAAAGACTGAAACTGGACCCACACCTTTCCCCACTCACAAAAATTGATTCAAGATGGATAAAGGACTTAAACTTAAGGCATGAAACAATAAAAATCCTCCAAGAAAGCATAGGAAAAACACTGGAAGATATTGGCCTGGGGAAAGACTTCATGAAGAAGACTGCCATGGCAATTGCAACAACAACAAAAATAAACAAATGGGACTTCATTAAACTGAAAAGCTTCTGTACAGCTAAGGAGACAATAACCAAAGCAAAGAGACAACCTACACAATGGGAAAGGATATTTGCATATTTTCAATCAGACAAAAGCTTGATAACTAGGATCTATAGAGAACTCAAATTAATCCACATGAAAAAAGCCAACAATCCCTTATATCAATGGGCAAGAGACATGAATAGAACTTTCTCTAAAGACGACAGACGAATGGCTAACAAACACATGAAAAAATGTTCATCATCTCTATATATTAGAGAAATGCAAATCAAAACAACCCTGAGATATCATCTAACCCCAGTGAGAATGGCCCACATCACAAAATCTCAAAACTGTAGATGCTGGCGTGGATGTGGAGAGAAGGGAACACTTTTACACTGCTGGTGGGACTGCAAACTAGTACAACCTTTCTGGAAGGAAGTATGGAGAAACCTCAAAGCACTCAAGCTAGACCTCCCATTTGATCCTGCAATCCCATTACTGGGCATCTACCCAGAAGGAAAGAAATCCTTTTATCATAAGGACACTTGTACTAGACTGTTTATTGCAGCTCAATTTACAACCGCCAAAATGTGGAAACAGCCTAAATGCCCACCAACCCAGGAATGGATTAACAAGCTGTGGTATATGTATACCATGGAATACTATTCAGCCATTAAAAAAAATGGAGACTTTACATCCTTCGTATTAACCTGGATGGACGTGGAAGACATTATTCTTAGTAAAGCATCACAAGAATGGAGAAGCATGAATCCTATGTATTCAATTTTGATATGAGGACAATTAATGACAATTATGGTTATGGGGGGGGAAGAAAGAGGGAAGGAGGGAGGTGGGTGGGGCCTTGGTGTGTGTCACACTTTATGGGGGCAAGACATGATTGCAAGAGGGACTTTACCTAACAATTGCAATCAGTGTAACCTGGCTTATTGTACCCTCAATGAATCCCCAACAATAAAAAAAAAAAAGAATACACTACAAAGCTATAGTAAACAAAATAGCATGGTGCTGGTATAAAAACAGACAGATAAACCAATGGAACAGAACAGAATACCTAGTCATAAATCCATGTATCTATAGCCAACTGATTTTGACAAAGGCATACAGAACATAAACTGGGGGAAGGACACCTTCTTTAAAAAATAGTGCTGAGATAACTGTATATCTACATGTAGAAGAATGAAACTAGACTCCTATCTCTTACCACATAAAAAAAATCAGCCCAAAATGGACTAAAGATTTATAAACATAAGACTCAAAACTATAAAGTTACAAGACAAAATATAGAATAAATGCATCAGAACATTGGTCTAGACCAGTGATTTTCAGCTTGTATGCTATGGCACACTGGTCCCTTATGAGAGGATCTTAGGTGTGCCACGAAAATTTTTAGAGATCATTAAATTATTTTTGAGAAAAGTTCAAAACACAGTAATACATTCCTTTTTTACTCTTTTTTTTTTTTAATCAACATAATGTAAGTGTGCTGTGGGAGTTTAACTATAGGTTCAAGTGTGCCATGAGATAAAAAAAGGTTGAAAAACACTAGACAAAGATTTTATGGCCAAGCCTCCAAAAGCACAGGAAACAAAAGCAAAAATATACAAATGAGACAACATTAAGCTAAAAAGCTTCTGCACAACAAAGGAAACAATCAGATCATGAAGAGATAGCCTATAGAATGGGAGAAAATATTTGCAAACTATTCATCCAACAAGGGACTAATAACCAAAATATACAAGGAACTCAAATGACTCAATGGTTAAAAGACCAAATAATCCTGTTTATTAAAATTGGACAAACAAGGCCAGGTGTGGTGACTCACACCTGTAATCTTAGCACCCTGAGAGGTGAAAGTGGGAAGATTGCTTGAACTGAGGAATTTAAGACCAGCCTGAGCAAGATTGAGATTTCATCTCTACTAAAAATAGAAAAATTAGCATTGTGGCAGGCGCCTGTAGTCCCAGGTACTTGGGAGGCTGAGGCAAGAGAATCGCTTAAGCCCGGGAGTTGGAGGTTGCTGTGAGCTGTGTGAGGCCATGGCACTCTACCAAGGGCCATAAAGTGAGACTCTGTCTCTACAAAAAAAAAAAAAAAAAATAGAAAAATTAGCCAGGCATCATGGTGTAGTCCCAGCTACTTGGGAGGCTGAGGCAGGAGAATTGCTTGAACCCAGGACTTTGAGGTTGCTGTGAGCCACACTGATGCCATGGTACTCTAACCTGGACCACACAATAAGACTCTATTTCAAAAAAAAAAAGAGAGAGAGAGAGAGAGACACTTTGATGTTCTTCTAACTATGTAAGCGAGCATTGGAAATATTTTAATTACCTTTGATCACTAGGATGTTTCTTTGAATGCCACGCCAAGCTTAGATGGGCACTGGGGACCCTCAGATTTATTTAGGTTACCTTAGGGAGATCCCCAAGGCAGTGGGGTGGGGGATGCATTCATGGAAGATGACCAGTTGATGAGTCCAATTAAAAGACTCCCTAGGAGGCTATCTCAATATTTCAGGTGAGAAATTATCAACACCAAGAAAGAAAGAGATGGATTATTGAGACAGGATGACTTGTGAGATGTGGAGGATAAACATCTAAAGTGACTTTTAGGTTTTTGTCTTGGGCAATAGGTAAATGTTACCAGTTACGGAGACATGAATAAAGGAAGGTGATGAAGTCAACTTCTGGGACCTGGTAGAGTTTAAGTGCCCATGGCCATCCACCCGGGAGTCCGTAGTAGGTGACTGGAATGTGGGTGTGAACTCGGCAGCCATCAACCTGGGAGTAACCACCCTGTAGGGCATATTGGAAGCCATGGCAGTGGATGTGGCTGTGTATAGACTAGATAGGAAAAGGAGAGTGAGGACAGTATATCCCCAGGGAAAGAGAAGGAGAAAAAAAAATGTGGCTAGCAAGAGAAATTAAAATCTGATGGTAAATGGCAAGAGAAATATCAAGGCTGAATGCTGTGCTGGAAGGCAAGAGGAGGAAAATTATTGAGAATTAAGTAGAAAATAGCATCAAATGCTTCAGAGAAACCAACCAGGTAAGGTCTGAAAAGTCATGGTAAGTTCAGTGACCTGGAGGGAACACAGCCAGAGGCCAGGCTGTGGGGCAGGGTCGGGGGACAGCAGCAGAGAAGGGAGTGAGAACACAGAGGCGGGCAGAGCAAGGGCAGACTACACTGCTGAGAAATTTCACTCAAGACAAAAGAGGAGTTCAGGAAAGTCCAGGCCACCTGGGGTCATAGGATGATTCTGAATGCATATCATAATTTTATATAGAGATGAAAAAACCCAAAGTTCAGAGAGTCCTTTTCAGAGACTTTCAGAGACTCATAAATCCAGAGAGTTGGATTTATGAAATCCAACTTGTCAAGTTAATGAAGCTTACTTAAGTGAGTCAGACCCTGTTAGAGCATATGTCACTTGCTGTGATAGGTACCCAGGCATGACTCAACAATGCTGACACAAAGCCATGTGCTACCATACATTACTAAGCAGTGCCCGAGCCTTGTCAGTGATTCAAGAGATTGCATTGTGGGGTCTACAGCTGGCAAAACAGCCCAGAGCTATGGAAGTTAGGTTTCTCTTTGTGGAAACTTTCTATGTGATTAGAAAGTGCCTTGAGACTTGCAAAAGCCAGTCGGTAGGTACAGAAAAATTAAAGCTTTGTTCCTATCAAAAAAATGACTCAGAAATGTATTGATTCAATTCTATGGAATATTTTTTCCTGGTTTGATTACTTAATCTTTCTACAAATCAGATGGAAGTGTGGTGTAGTGGTAAAGAGCACAGCCAATGAAACCCAGCTGAGCTGAGTTTTGAATCCTGGTCAGTCTTTTCCGAGCTGTGAGATCTTGAGCAAGATTCCATTTTGTGCTGCAGAATACCGCAGACGGAGTAATTTATAAAGAACAAAAATATATTGCCTCACAGTTCTGGAGGCTGGCAAGTCCCAGATAAAAGTATCGTGTCTGGTAAAATCTGTGTCATCCAGTAGCAGAAGGCAAGAGAGCACCCAGGTACAGAGTAAGGAGGACAACTTTGATTTCATGACAAACCCACTCTCACAATAATGACATTAATTCCTTGATGAGGGCAGAGCTGTCATGACTTAATCACCTCTTAAATGGGAAAAATAATAGTACCCGCCATGGAAGGTTGTTATGCAGATGAAATGAGGTCACACCTATGCAGGGCTTGGTACGGTGCATGGCACCTAGGAGGGGCTCAGCCTCAGCCAAAACTTGACTCCCTGTAGCCAGCAGGTAGACCCTGGGAGGAAGGGAAGTGCAGGCTCAAAGGGCTGAAGGCATCAATGCCTGAGACTCAGCTGGGAGAAGAGAGGATGCTGGGAGGAAATAGAAAATGAAATAGGAGGGTGGGAATAAGGCACCTGGATCTTTTGCTGGGAAAAACTCTATGAGCATGTACGCTGTGCTACCACCCAAGTCTGAGCCACTGTCTCTCTCGGTACCAAGTGACAGAAATCCGACCTCAGGTGTCTTCAGCCAAAATTGGAAAGTACATGTGTCCTGGCTCACCTCCTTAAAAACTGAAGCGGGTGGCTGTGGCACAGCTGCATCCAGTGACTTGGGACATCCAGCCTCACTTGCTCCAACACTCAGCTCTGCTTCTCTCTCTGTGGGCTCTCAGAGAGTTAGACACATGCTCCCCTGCAGGTGGCCAGCTGTTCAGAGCCACTTGACGTTGGATTTCTGTCACTCAACAATGAGAGGTACAGTGCTCGGCTAATATCTCTGTCACAGGTTCAGCAAAACATAGGAAAGATTCTGATGGTAACATGTAGTATGTATGTACGTGTATTGTGTATATATCGATATGTGATGTATGTTCTGGACCTTCACAGCATCCTCCACTGAAGAGCATGCTCCTGGTCCCAGGGTCAGTCTGGCTTGGGTCCCATACCCATCTCTCTGCCGCCATCATTATTGAGAATGAGACCTGTTGATATTCTGACCAGCCAACCCGAGTCCCATGACCTTCCTAGTCAACCTCACAGAAGCCACATGGACCAGGAGTGGGGAAGTGGTGATTCCCTAGGGAAAAACCAACTGTGACTAGATTCTGAGCAATCAAAACAACTTGCACCCTCCACTGCCTTTGTCTCAGAGGTTGGAAAACATTACTGATTTAAGAAATTAAGGGTCTGACTGGGTGTCCGTAGCTCAATGGTTAGAGTGCTGGCCCAGTGCACTGGGGCTGGCGAGTTCAAACCCAGCATGGGCCTGCTAAATAAACAAAAAACAACAACAAAAAAAAAAAAGAAAGAAAGAAAGAAGGAAGGAAGGAAATTAAGAAAGAAATTAAGGGGCTGTGCTGGGCGAGGTGGCTCATGCCTGTAATCCTAACACTATGGGAGGCCTACATGGAAGGATCGCTTGAGGCCAGGAGTTCAATACTAGCCTGTGTAACGTAGTGAGAACCTGTCTGTACAGAAACCTTTATAAATTAACCAAGCATGATGGCACAGGCCTATAGCCCAAGCTACTTAGGAGGCTGAGGGTAGGAGGATCGCTTGAGCCCAGAAGTTCAGAGTTCGGGGTGACAGTGAGCTCTGATGGGCTATTGTACTAGAGCCTGGGTGGCAGAGTGAGACTCTATCTCAAAAAAAATGGGGGGATCTGAAAAAATTCTTGTGCATATTTGGTAAAATCTCTAATCCCCTAGAGTAGGTTTTTTCAAATTCAGCTCAATTAACATTTGGGGATGGACAGCTCTTTGGTGCAGCCAACTGTCCTGTGCCCTATAGGTTCGTTGGCATATTGCGGCCTTTACCCACGAGATGCCTGCACACCTATTTAGCTTTCCTGCCTGTTCTAACAACCCAAAATGCCTGCAGATGTTAGCAAATACTGATTTGGGGTGGGGGGACAAAATCACCTCCTGTGGAGAAGCACTGCTCTAGGCTATGCGATTTTCCCAGTTTGCTGTTTTATTATTGCACAGATAAAATCTAATTTTATCAAGTGATCCCAACCGCAGCAGATTTTTCAGTCAGTGCAATTGCTTTTGAGGAGTTGGGGGAAAGAAATCCTGTAAAGTAGCTCAAGTGAAAGAAATGAGGGTGTCACAGAACACCGAGTCCCCTGTAATCTGGAGAAAGCCAAATCGTCACGTCCCAAGGCAGGGTCACCCAGTGCCCTCCCAATCCTGCTGTCTCCCCACCCCAGTGTCCAGTGCCAGAGGCAACTGTACTTTGGGTCAATCTGTGCAAATATTGAAGGCAGGAATCCAATAGGTCCAGCTCATGTTTTCAAGCCAAGCCTCTGAGTTGTGCTCTGCTTGGAAACACAGTCTCCCCATCCCAGGCTAGAGGGAAAGTGGGGATCCCGTGCTTCAAAACTTGCCTTTTCGAACAACAGGGGCCGAGACCAGGGAATCTTCCCCATATGGTGCCACACAATGAGTAAGCGGGCATCCCAAAGTTCATCTCTAGGATGGAGGGACAAAAGGAGAAAGGTTTCTGTTTATGTGCTTATGTTAGTCCTAGTTATGTGGGACTAACTAGGCTTTATCATTTTTGTTTTACACTTTTAATTTTTTATAATAGTATTAAATAAAATATAGATGATACAAAATTTACCATTGTATCCATTTTAAAGCATGCAGCTCTATGGCACTGCTGTGCAACCATCGCCACCTTCCATTTCCAGAACTTTTTCATCTTTCCAAACTAAAACTTTGTACCTGCTGAAGACGAACTCGCTATTTCACCCTCTCCCAGTCCTTGGCAACCACCATCCTACTTCCTGTTGCTATGAATCTGACTACCCTAAATATCTCGTATAGGTGGAGTCATACAGAACTGGTCCTCCTGTCACTGGTTTACTGCATTTACCATAATGTCCTCAAGGTCATGTATGTTGCAGCATGGGTCAGAATTTTCTTCCTTTGAAAGCTAATAATATTCAATATTTTATCTACCCATTTATTCATCATTGGACACTAGGGTTAATTCTATCTTTTGGCTGTTTCTGGATGGGACTGACTCCGTTTTAATACTAAAAGTCCTGTGTCTCGAGAAACCCCTCAGACTTGGACAAAGTGGGAAAATTCGTTACTCTAAGCATAAACACCACCAGGGGGGCCCCACCTGCAGGGGACAGGATTTTGGTGTTCTAAGAAAGGTGGCCCTTTCTGCACAACCTCAGAGGACTAAGCAGGCTAGAGAGAGGTGGTTCTCGGAGGTCCCCAAAAGAGCAAACCATTCTCAAGGGAAAAAGCCATTGCCCAAAAATATACCAAAGAGTCTAACACACACTCTCTCTCTCACACACATACACACATACACTTCACAGGATTCAGTTTTATCTAGGCTCAGTCTGAATTGTAAATACCAAAGTGCATCAAAGATCTGACTCTTACGAAGCTAAGAGGGTTTTCCATCAACAAAAATGTTATAAAAATCATGTATTTTCAGTAAATTTGAGATCTATTTGTTCCCTTATGTGTTTTTATGCATTATTACTTAAATGTGCTTGCTGGCAAAGGTGCTACTTTTCTGTATATTTTTTTCACACTGCATTACTTGCAAGAAAACAGAATGCTCAGTTTCTGGCATGAACACATTTTTTTTTTTGGTATCACTGTCAGTATAACCAACAAGGCTTGTTTCCCATGGTCTGTAATGTGGTTTGTTGTGTGGTAAGAACAGGAACAGTAGGTTTCGGGGAGGTGTAATGTTCTATTTGCATTGGTTTCCCAACTGCTAGCCCTGGCAGATTTGAGCATCTCTGGGGTCTGAAATATTTTAGATCTTTTGTGGCATTGGAGGGAGTTGTTTTTTTAAAATAAGCACTTGCTTGTTTATCATGGAATCAAACCACACTTTTTCTGCTTTAAATCTCACTTTTTAAATCTCATTTGCATGAGACAGTCTTTCGTTTACTGGAAATATGTGATCCAGGATTTTTTAAAGTATATTTATATATACTCTCCAGTTTTAAAAAGTTTTCATTAAATGCTATTATCTCCTGAGGTTTCACCAAAACATATTAGGTGAACAGGAGAAAATGTAAGGAAGTTAGAATTCAGTAACGGTGATGTGACGTTAATGTCATAAACAGGCAGCTGGTTCTGTTTCTAAAGATCAAACAGCTGTAAGTAGCTTCCTGTTAAAGGAGCGAAATAGTGGGAGGGGCATTCCTGGCTGCTTCTAGAGCGTGGGTCTATGTCTTCAGCGCATCCTCCAACTCAGTATGTTAATACATAAGAACACCCACGTGGCTGGGACTGATGAGTGTTTTAAAAGTTTAAATTACGTGTGATGATAGTTTGGAGGATAAAAAGCTCCTCTGGGGCCAAACCGTGGTAGCTTGAAGCAGAGTGATGGAGCTGTCTACACATCCAGCGGCAGAATATTTTAAAATGCTTCCTTTGTCACTTCATGGGGTACAGTGACTCCCCTCTCCACCCTCAACTTATAAATTAAGAGGAGTTTGGTGCTTCTCAAGTTGGGTTGTTGCTGGCATTTGCCAGACACTTGTTTTTCCTCCCCTCCAGTAGAAGCTCTGATTTCCCACATTGAAATGGACGTGGGATCATTATGGAACATCAACTGATGGTTTATAAGCACTCATGTTTGCTTTCGCTATAAAAAGTATTGTTTAAATTTTTCATTTGTTTACTTTTAAATTTCTTAAGAGTTTTTAATATAAGAATAATATATGTATAGGTTTAAAGTTTCAAACCATGAAAAAAGATACACGGCGAAAAATAAGCCTTTCTGGCTTGGCGCCCGTAGCACAGTGGTTACGGCATGCCAGCCACATGCACCAAGGGTGGCAGGTTCAAGCCTGGCCCAGGCCAGCTAAACAACAATGACAACTGCAACAAGAAAATAGCTGGGGGTTTTGGTAGGCACCTGTAGTCCCAGCTACTTGGGAGGCTGAGGCAAGAGGATGGCTTAAGCCCAAGAGTTTGAGGTTACTGTGAGCTGTGACACCACAGCACTCTACTGAGGGCGACATAGTGAGACTCAGTCTCCAAAAAAAAAGACTTTCTCCTCTTTTGACCCTCTTCCTCGTACCCCTCCCTAGAGTAAAGCACTGTTACCATTTTTATCAAGACCTTTCCAGAAAGATTCTATGCAGACACAAGCATATTTATAACTATGTACCCCCATTTTTACAAAAATAGTGACATACTGCACATGTTGCCCTGCACCTTGCTTTCAAAATTAAACCTTTAAAGATAATTGTTGGTTCATAGGCAATTATAAGAAATACAGAGGCTCCTTGACTTACAAAGGGGTTAGTCAAAAAAAGAAAAACCATGGTAAACTGAAAATGTTGTAGTAGAAAATGCATTTAATACCCCCAGCCTCTTGAACATCGTAGCTTAGCTTAGCCTACTTTTAAGATACTCAGAACACTCACATTAGCCCACAGCTGGACAAAATTATCTGGTGACACGGTACCCTGTAGAGTACCAGTTATTTACCCTCTTGATGGCCTGGATGACTGAGAATTGCAGCTCACAGTTGCCGCCTACCATCACAGGAGAGTACCTACTACAGACTGTTGGCCTGGGAAAAGATTAAAATTCGAAGTAGTTTCTGCCAAAGGTATATTGCATTCACACCATAGTAAAGTCAAAAATATAGTAAGTCAAACCATGGTCTGCAATGCAGAGAGACACGTGTACTCTTTATCCAGTTTCCCCCAATGGTAACATCTTGCAAAACTGTTACACAATATATTACAACCAGGGTATTGATACTGACACAATCCATTGACCTCATTCAGATTTCCCCACTTTTTCTTATACTCTTTTATGTGTATTTTATCCTCTATAATTTTATCATATGTGTAGGTTTGTGCGTCCACTACCACCTCAAAGTTCAGAACAGTTTCACTATAGCAGGGGTCTCTCATCTTTCCCTTTTATAACTATACCCAACTTCTTCCTGTCCCTTCCCCGGTCCTAAACCCTTGGAAACCACTAGTTTTACTTCTCCATTTCCAAAATTTTATCTTTTAAAAAATGTTATATAGTCCAGGCAGGGTGGCTCATGCCTGTAATCCTAGCACTCTGGAAGACTGAGGAGGGTGGATTGCTTGAGCTCAGGAGTTTGAGACCAGCCTGAGCAAGAGTGAGGCCCCCATCTCTAGTAAAAAAAAAAAAAAAAAAAAATATATATATATATATATAGAAAAACTAGCCGGGTGTAGTGACACATGTCTGTAGTCCAGCTACTCAGAAGGCTGAGGCAAGAGGATTGATCAAGCTAAAGAGTTTGAGGTTGCTGTGAGCTATAATAATGCCATGGCACTCTACCCAGGGTGATAGAGTGAGACTCTGTTTCAAAAAAAAAAAAAAAATTGGGCGGCGCCTGTGGCTCAGTGAGTAGGGCGCCAGCCCCATATACCGAGGGTGGTGGGTTCAAACCCAGCTCTGGCCAAACTACAACAAAAAATAGCCGGGTGTTGTAGCGGGTGCCTATAGTCCCAGCTACTTGGGAGGCTGAGGCAAGAGAATCATATAAGCCCAAGAGCTGGAGGTTGCTGTGAGCCAAGTGATGCCACAGCACTCTACCGAGGGCAGTAAAGTGAGACTCTGTCTCAAAAAAAAAAAAAATAAATAAAATTAAATTAAAAGTGTTGTATAAATTGAAATGTACTATATATTATCTTTCAGTATTGGATTCTTTTCTCCCAACATAACTTTCTGAAGATTCATTCAAGTTATTATACGATGAATCAACAACTATTCATTGTGTAATAGTTCATTCCTTTTTAAAAATTGTTTTTTAATTTTTAAAGTTTACTTACCTCCTAAGATTTCTGCAGCATATATTCCTTTTTTATTGCTCAATCGTTATTTCATAATATGGATGTACCACAATTAGTTTCACCATCAACCTGTGAAAGGACATGTAGGTTGTTTCCAGATTTGGACCACTATAAATGAAGCTACTATGAATATTCATGTGCAAGTTTTTGTACAAAAATAAAGTTTTCATTTCTCTGGGATTAATGCTCAAGGGTACAATGGCTGGGTCATATGGTATTTGCATGTTTAATTTTATAAGAAATTGCCAATCTGTTTTCCAAAGTGACTGTACCATTTTACAGTCCCACCAGTAGTCCTTCCTCACCAGTGTTTGGTATTATCAGCATTTTTCCTGTCAATAGGAACAGTCTTATTTCATCCTTCTCAAACCTTATACCTTCAATTTCTTTTTCTTGCCTTATTGCAGTGGTTTTTTTCTTGCTTCAGAATATGATTTGGAGATCATATCACATCAGTAACATAGATCAAATCTCATGTTTTGTAATGACTTTTTAATCTTCCAGAGTGAAATCACCATAATTTATTTTGCCAGTTTCCTGTTGATAGGCTTTTAGTTGATTTTAATATTTTGCTACCAGGATGCTTCAATGAATGTCCTTGAACATATATCTTCACACATGTTCAGCGTGTTATATTCTGGAAAGAAATTCTAGAAATAGAATTTCTGCATCAAAGAGAATGTTCACTTTACATTTCGACTGTGCTGAATTGCCCTTAAAGAGGCTGAACCAGTTTATAATCCTCTCCAGCATGGTGTCTTCTCAAACTCTTAAAACTTTTGCCAATCTAATAGTTTGTTATAGTTGCTAAGTTTTAAGATGAAATTTTAAACTTTGCTTAAAATGAAACAAAATTAAATAGCTATAAGGTAACTTTATAAAAATAGAAGAATACTACTTTACCTTTTTATATATCAAAGTTAGATAATATTACTAATTTTTATTCAACCCAGTTTGATAGGCATCAGTTTTTGTGTATGTATGTGCTTTGTTCGATTGGTTTTATTTTTGTTTTTGTTTTGAGACAGGATCTCACTTTGTTGCCTGGGCTAGAATGCAGTAGTGTCATCATAGCTCACTGCAACCTCAAACTTGTAGGGATCCTCCTGCTTCAGCCTCCCAAGTGCCAATACTTACAAGTGTGTGTCACTGCATTCAGCTAATTTTTTGTAGAGATGGGTCTCAAGCGATCCTCCCACCTGAGCCTCCCCAAGTGCTAAGATTACAAGGGTGTGCCACCACACCTGGCCTCCAGGCTGTATTTTAAAATAATTTAAAGCTCAATACACATTTCTTTTACATATATAGGGGACAATATAGTTGAGGCATTTAAACAAACAGTCCCCAAATACCAGTACTGCTACTGTCTTTAAGGAGCATGTGGTGTAGCAAGCATGTCTGAATAGTCTCATTGCAAGGCAGTAAGTACTAAGATCACTGTCTAGAGTGGGTGCAGTGTCTGTAGCACAGAGAGAAGAGGAACTTAGCTGAATCTGGAAGTTAGAGGAGGCTTTGAGGGGAGTACATCTCAGCTGAAGAGTAAGGGCAATTCAGGCAGAAGGAAGAGAATGGGCAAAGACACTGAGGCGTGAATGAACTTGAGGAATGAGAATACCAGAACTTCAGCCTTTCTAGACGTGCAGGCAGAAGATGAGGCCAGGGCTATAAGCAGGCCCATCTAAAAGTGAATATTTTGGCTCTCTCCTATAGATTATAGGGACCATTGATGGTTTTAGGAAAAAATGGTCAGATGTATATTTTCATTGCTTATTCCTTCTATGTTGTATAGCCCTGGATGTAATATATATTCAGATAATATTAAAAGATATAATTAAAAATAATTATATCTTTTCTGGCATCCCTGAAATATTTCACAAAAACTGAATGTTGTTATGCATTAAATTTTTTTTCTAATTATGTCATTTCCATTTGTATTCATTTCCTATTATTACAGTAGCAAACTACCAGATATTTAGTCGCTTATACAAAATACAAATTTATTATCTTACAGTTCTACAGGTCAGAAGTCTGAAATAGGTCTCCCTCTGCTAAAATCAAGAAGTCAGCTGAGCCACATTACCTCTGTAGCCTCCAGGAGAGAATCTGCTTCCTTGCCTTCCTCAGTTTCAGCACTCCTTGGCTTATGGCCACTTCTCACATCGCCAAAGCCAGCAGTGTAGCATCTTCAAATCTCTGACTTCTTCCTTTCACTTATGAGGATTCTGTAATTCCACTGGGCCAAAGCAAGTGATCCAGCATAATTTCGTCTCAAACTTATCTGATTAGCAAACTTAATTCCATCTGGAATGTAGGATAATATTTGGAAATAAACATATCCTACATCAAGCACACAAAGTGAACTCAGTGTGAGTTTAAAATGGCTTGCTATTCTGGCCCCCCTGGGACATGCACAGAGTTAGCTTGCCTGGAGTTAAAATTCCACAAGCCAATTCTCTAAAGCTGTGCACCCTGTTAAGCCTGAGGCCAAAGGGCACACCGCCCTTCCTCAGAGATACGGACCTGAGGGTTGACATATGTTAAAAACATACTGTCAGAGGTCTATAGGTGCTCTGCCCTGAGGAGAGACACAGTTGTTACTTCATGCTGAGTAAACTGAGGGAACGCTTGAAGGTACTCTTCCATTAACTCTGTTCCCCTGTGGCTGCTTTCTTCTTTGTGATCTTTATTTAGATACCTGCCCAAGAGATTAATCAGTGTCTAGAAGAGGATGTTTACTGCAGAAGTGATTGTGTTGATGTGGTAACAAGATATTTCCTTACAAGTTAATTTCAGATAGGGAAAATGAGGTAATGGTGAAACTAACAGATGATAGATTAAGTGTGTACGTGACTAGAAGTGTATAAAAGCAAATCCCTGAATAAAGAACTTCACTACACGCCATCCCATACTATGTAGTCTGTTTCTTGTTTACCCTTAATAATTGCAGGAGCAAGTTTATACCCACGGCAAAGCTGCTGTTCTTTCGCGTCTCTGGTCACACAACACTGGAACCTTAATTTCCCCTTGCCAGGTAACATATATAATTCCAGGTTTCAGGAATTGGGACTTTAACTTGGTGGGGGACATTGTTCTTCTTACCATACCATTACCACTATTTAAAAAATGAACATGCCTGGCTGTGTGTGGTAGGTCACACCTGTAATTCTAACACTCTGGAAGGCTGAGTGGGAGGCCTTCCACTTGGGAGGATCACTTGAGTTTAGTAGTTCAAGATCAGCCTGAGCAACAGTGAGACCCCTATCTATTAAAAATAGAAAGTTGTTCTGGCAGGTGCTTATAGTCCCTGCTTACTCAGGAGGCTGAGGCAGGAGGATTGCTTGAGACCAAGAAGTTGAGGTTGCTATGAGCTAGCCTGAGGCTGTGGCATTCTAGCCTGGACAACACAGTGAGACTCTGTCTCAAAAAATAAAATAATATAATGTAAATAAAAAGGCCAGGTGCAGTGGCTCACTTCTGTAATCCTAGCATTCTGGGAAGCTGAGGCAGGTGTATTGCCTGAGCTCAGGAGTTTGAGACCAACCTGAGCCAGAGCAAGACCCTGTCTTTACTAAAAAAATAAAAACTAGCTGGGCATCCTGGCAGGCACCTGTGGTCTCAGCTACTTGGGAGGCTGAGGCAAAGAGGCTCACTTAAGCCCAGCTGCTTGAGGTTGCTGTGAGCTATGATGATGCCACGGCACTCTACCCAGAGTGACAGTGAGGCTGTTTCAAAAACAAAAAAATAATTAAATGAATAAATAATAAACTTGCCTCTTATAAAGAAGATCCTTCATGCCTCTCTAAAAGAAGATGAAACACAAGAAGAAGTGAAAACATTTATATTAAAATCATGTGAGCCCCAAGGTATAAATAATGATGTCTGATTTTTATAAAAAATAGATACAGGCAGAATTAACCAGCCATTGTTCCCTAACTTCCTTGTTGCTGTAACTGATCACTCCTTAATGGCACCATCCTCTCTGACAAGTGCAAGATTTATGACTCCCCCAGTGCTTCTATACATAACATTGTTGTTATAAATCCCCAGACATGTGGCTCTATGGATAACATTGCTGTTGTAAATCTTAAGACTGGTCTTTGAGGTGTTTTTCAGACTCTGCATTCCTGAGACCTACTGAGGCCAACCACACCCGTGGATAGGCATGGGAACAGATCCAACATCCCTAAAGCTCCCTACCCAGGAAACCTCCCAACTGAGAAGATAATTTCTACATCCCAACTATGAGAGTTCATCCCCTGCCAATCAACAGACCCAATTCCCCAGCCCTTTGCCCACCAAACTATCTTTAAAACCCCTTTATTTCAGTGTCCACTGCCCTTCTCCATTGCTCTGGGAGGTCTGGGTGACTCTGTCCTCCTTGGACTTGCAAGGTCTGTAGAAAGGATGGCAGGAGACCCCAGAAGCCAGGATCTGGGACTGCTGATGTTCAGGGACACAACCATAGAATTTTCTCCAGAAGAATGGGCATGCCTGAACTCTGCTCAGTGGGATTTGTACAGAGACGTGACATTAGAGAATCACAGAAACCTGCTCTCCCGAGGTCTTGCTGTCTCTAAGCCACACCTGATCACCTGTATGGGGGAAGAGCTCTGGAATGTAAAGAGACCCAAGACGGTAGTGGGGCACCCAGCTATGTCTTCTCATTCCACCCAAGACCATTTACCAGATCAGGGCATGTTTGTTTCATTTCCAAAGGTGGTACTGAGAAGCTATGGAAGCCATGGCCTTGAGAAATTAAACTTAATAAAAGACTGGGAAAGCATGGGTGCATATAAGGAGCAGAAAGACTGTTACACTTGACTTCCCCAAAGTTCCACAACTACCAACTGCAAAATCTTCCAATGTCATAAATGTTTCAAAGTCTTCAAAAATTATCAAATTGAAATAAACACAAAATGAGATGTACTGTAGAGAAATGTTTTAAATGTAGAGAATGTGTTAAGCCTTGAACCAATGTTCACACATTACTGAACATAGAGAATTCATTGTGGAGAGAAACCCTGCATATTTAAAGAATGTGTTGAAGTCTTTAAATCTTGCTCAAGTCTTTCTAATTATAAGACAACTCATACTGGAGAGAAACTGTGTAAAAATTACAGCAAAGCTTTTAACCCTAGCGTAAACCTTTCTAAACATAAGAGAATTTATATTGGACAGAAACCATACAAATGTGAAGAATGTGGCAAAACTTTTAATAGGTGCTCATCCCTTTATCCCAAATTCTCAGAGAGATGGATTTGAGGACTTCTGTAGGCAATGAACCTGGATGGGTTGTAATAGAAGCACCTGATACAGAGCCCCAAGTCCTACTTCAAGGACGTGAACAACCAGGATGCTCTAAAGTCACCACAGTCATTAGCCGTGCACAAACAGGACTCTGCTGTCTGCTTCCCTCTGCCAGCCTGCAGGAGGAACGCCGAGGCTTACGGATCTGCCTGCAGGAGGAAGCAGCACTAAAAGCATCCTGAGGCTGGGCACAGTGACTCACACCTGGAATCCTAGCACTCTGGGAAGCCAAGACTGGAGGATCCCTTGAGGTCAGGAGTTTGAGACCAGCCTGAGCAAGAGCGAGACCCCATGTCAGCATTGTGGTGGGCACCTGTAGCTCTTTGAGAGGCTGAGGCAGGAGAATCACAGGAGTTTGAGGTTGCTGTGATTTAGGCTGATGCCCCAGTGCTCTAAAGCGAGACTCTCTCAAAAAGAGAAAAAGGGGTGTGGGGAACCATCCAATAAGCACATTTTAGAGATAAACATAGTAAAAGATGGACAACATAAAATTTACTATTTTAACCATTTGAAGAGTACAGTTCGGCGTGATTAAGTATATCCACATTGTTGTGCAAACTTATAATGTTGTACAACATTATTTATCATCTCCAGAACCTTTCATCACCTCACCCTGAAATTCTGTCCCCACTAAACAACATCTCTCTATTTCCCCTCCAGCCCACTTCCAGCCCATGGTAACTACTGTTCTACATTCTGTCTCTGAATTTGACTACTCTAAGTTCTTCATTCAACATTTTTTTAATAACTAATATATGCTAATTATCCTGTCATGAACTGGGACTCATATGAATAAAGACATGGTTCCTAGTTTCAAAAAATTCCATCAAGACTGGAAAAAAAATGCATAAACTGAAAAATACAATTTTTTGCCTGTTAGAGTCTTAGAGAGCTTCTTGCCTAACTGAGAGTGTACAAAGCGCCATCTCAATTTTTTTGAGGTCACAGACATGGGCTTTATACTATTTATGCGACAGATTCCCTGAGTCAATATTTTACTCAGTGCCCTTGTAGAATACCCCACATTCTGATTTGTCTACTTGTTTCCTCTTGGTGTCATTTAACTTTTTCAGAAATCCTCCTCCTTTACATCTAAATTTCCCATAAAAATTAGGTAGGTCTAGAAGCTGGGCACAGTGGCTCATGTCTGTAATCCTAGCACTCTGGGAGGCTGAGGCAGATGGATTGCTTGAACTCAGGAGTTTGAGACCAGCCTGAGCAAGAGTGAGACCCCAATCTCTACTAAAAATAGAAAAAAACTAGCTGGATGTTGTGGTGGAAACCTGTATTCCCAGCTACTTGGGAGGCTGAGGCAAGAGGATCTCTTGAGCCCAAGAGTTTGAAGTTGCTGTGAGCTGTGATGCCATGGTGCTCTACCCAGAGCAACAGAGTGAGACACTGACTCAAAAAAAAAAAAAAAAATAGGTCTAGAGACTTGATTGGATTCAGGTTGAATGACACAGCAAGAATACTTCACAGATGATTACATATATGAGGAGACTTCAAAAAGTTCATGGAAAATGCATATTATCCAAAAACTGTGCATGGATTTCAAATTCTTTTGTACCAAAATAAACTCGTACTAATTTGTTATAATGTGTATGAATAGCATCTAGTTTGAGGCATTAAGAAGGGTAAGATAGCAGTTTGAAAAGAGTCCCTATCAAAACAATATGATCTAGAAGTCAGAATGAACTGAAATAGGGGCTCAAACAGAAGCCAGAGTAAAACATCAGATATATCTTGAAGCTTGGATGGAAGAACGGTGAAATCTCTGATGCTTTACAAAGAGTTTATAAGAGCAATGCCTGAAAGAAATCAGCAGTTTACAAATGGATATCTTGTTTTAAGAAGGGATGAGATGAGATGAAGTTGAAGATGAAGGCATTTTGAGGAAAAAATTAATCTTATTCATGGCCCAGTTAAAAAGAACCAATGATTAACAGCGCAAACAATGGCCAACACCATGCTGAAACAAACAATAGCCAACACCATACTGTAATCTCAGTTGGTTCAGCTTACACAGTTCTGACTGAAAACTCAAAATTGAGCAAACTTTCTTCTCAATGAGTGCCAAAATAATTGCACCTAAATCAACTGCACGCAAGAGTAGAGCCTTCTACTGGAAATTTTAAACAAGCGGAATCAAGATCCTGAAGCAACTTTTTAAAGAATTGTAACAGGAGATGAAGCATGGATTTACCAGTACTATCCTGAAGACAAAGTACAATCAAAGCAATGGCTACCAAGAGGTGGGAGTAGGAATCAAAGCAAAAGCAGACCCATCAAGAGCAAAGGTCATGGCAACAGTTTGGGGAGATGTTCAAGGCACTTGGCTTATTGACTTTCTGGAGAGTCAAAGAACAATAACATCAGCTTATTATTAGGGTATTTTGAGAAAGTTAGTCAAAGCTTTAGCAGAAAAATGCCCAGATAAGCTTCACCAGAGAGTCCTTCTATGTCACAACAATGTTCTTGCTCATTCTTCTCATCAAACAAAGGTAATTTTGTGAGAATTTCAATGGGAAACATTAGGCAGCCACCTGACAGGCATGATTTGGCTATTTCTGACTTCCTTTTGTTTCCTAACCTTTAAAAGAAATCTGTAAAGGGCACCCATTTTTCTTTAGTTAACAATGTGAAAAAAGGCTGCACTGATGTTAAATTCCCAGGAACTTCATTTCTTAGGGACAAACTACACAGCTGGTATAATTGCTTACAAAAGTATCTCAAACTTGATAGAAGTTCTGTTGAGAAAGAAGGTGTATATTTTTTATTTTTATATTTTAATTCCACATTCCCCAATTTTTTGAACTCCCCTCGTATGTTGAACTGCACAACATCAACAGCTACATCATATCAGGTTGTCCTACTATTACCATGTATGTTTCGTGGAGGTAACTCCCAGATATCTCCACAATAAAATTAGTTTCCTCTTTGTAATTATCATGAAATTTGTGGGGCAATACTATGACAAATGTGGAATGCATTGCACATTCATGTCATCCTGGTGTGGCATCCTCCCAATTTTATTCTATGCTGTGGTAGTAAGTCCTAACCTGGTTTGTGCGAATATAGGTTCTTCCACCTCTTGTCCCATACCTCCTCCTGCTCCAGGTCTGTTGACTAAGCTAGGAATATCCCTAATATACAAATATCCCTGATATTTCCTTGGTGGCAATAGTTTTTCCTACCCTTCAATAAGATCTCATCTACTTTCTATCCTACAAGAATTCCTGCATACTTCTGATCTTCTGGCACCCCTCTTCATTGTTTCCCTGTGTCTTTATGGATTTCATGTTTATATGACAGAATGTGTTAGTAAAAGGAGATTTGAAGCAGGATTAGGAAGACAGGTGTAGGTTTTGTTCACTTGGACTTCTCTAGCTAACCTTGCTTTAGGACAACACTGAGGAAGTATCCCATATGTAAGATCATTGCATTATACCCCATAAATATATATACTGTTATTATCTGTCAATTAAAAGTCAAAAATAACTTCAAGGAACTATCAGAAGATGAAGATGAAAACCAGATTGTTATGGGCTGTGTTTTGTCCCCTCAAAATTCATAGGTTGAACCCCTAATCCTCAATGTGACTCTATGTAGAGAGGGGGCTCTTATAAAGGTAATTAAGGTTAAATGAAAACATAAGAGTAGAACCCTAATCCAATATGACTGGTATCTTACAAGAAGAGAAAAGAGGCTGGGTGCAGTGGCTCATGCCTATAATCCCAGCACTTTGGGAGGCCAAGACAGGAAGATTGCTTGACCAGGAGTTGGAGATCAGCTTAGGCAACATAGAGAGACTGTATAAAAAAATTTAAAAACTTAGTCAGGCCTGGTGGCATGAGCCTATAGGCCCAGCTGCTTGAGGGACTGAGGCAGGAGGATGGCTCAAATCCAGGTATTCAAGAATACAGTGAGCTATGATTGCCCTGCTGCACCTCACACTGGATGACAGAGAGAGAACCTGTCACTAAACAAGAGAAAAAGAGAAGAAGATGACAAAAAATTCACATGCACAGAGGAAAGGGGGTCCTATGAGGACACAGCAAGATGGAAATCTACAAGCCAAGGAGAGAGGCCTCAGGAGGAAGCAGCTCTGCTGTCACCGGATCTTAGATTTCTAGGCTCCAGAAGTGTGAGAAACAAATTTCTGTTGTTTAGGCACTTAGTCTATGATGTTTTGTTAAGCAGCCCTAGCAGGCTAATGCACAGTGCATGAAAGACGTATGACTTAGGGATTTAGAATTTAAACTTTAGCCAATGAGAAGCTATTTGGGTGGTAAGCAGTGGAATAACAGGATCACATGGTTTGGGTAGGAAGGTCATATGAGAGTTGTAGCAAGAAACTCTGGGGCAAGGAGAGAGTAGAGACACAGAGGCCAGTTAGGAGGCATTTCAAGAGTTTGATGATGAGGGCTTGACCAAAAGCAGTTGGACAGATAAAAGAATGACAAGGAAGTAGAATCAACAGATTGTATTGACTAGTTGGATGTGGGGAGGTGACAGAGGAAGCAACACCGGGTTCTTGGACTCCTCTATAGTGAGCCTAGAAATCCCCTCGCTTAAGCCAATTTAAATTGATTTTTCTATTATTTGCCACAGATAATCAGATGGATGCTGGAGCCATTAACTAGGACATCCAAGGCAAAATGAGGGGCTGGTTTGGAAGGAGAGATGTTTCCTCCTGAACTCAAACAATCCCACGTCTTTGCTGAAGGTTGATCTTTGGGCCTGGACTGACCCCTCCCCACATTTGTGGGCCTGCTGAAAATGTCCTACTAATATTCTAAGGCCCTATGCTTTTTTTTTTTTAATTAGCAGTGTGACCCTCTAGTTTATTACAGGGGTCCTCACACTACAGCCTGCAGGCCACGTGAGGCGGTGTGATTGTATTTGTTCCCATTTTGTTTTTTCACTTCAAAGTAAGATATGTGCAGTGTGCATAGGAATTTGTTCATAGTTTTTTTTTTTTTTTTAACTATAGTCCAGCCCTCCAACAGTTTGAAGGACGGTGAACTGGCTCCCTGTTTGAAAGTTTGAGGACCCCTGTGTCTAGTATCTAAGGCTGTATTCTGATGGCCCTGCCTCTGAAGCCTTTGTAAGCCCCTCTATGTCCAGGTTAGAACTCACCATGCCTTCTGAAGCTCTATGACATTTTGAACATGGATCTATCATCACCTTTTAAAATAATTTTTGAGATCTTGATTTTTTGAGTCTTGCTCAGTCACCCTGGCTAGAATATAGTGGCTCACTGTAACCTCAAACTCTTGCGCTCAAGTGATCCTCCCGCCTAGCCTCCCAACTAGCTGGAACTACAAGTGCTCGCCACCACACCTGGCTGATCTTTTTTCTATTTTTTGTAAAGGTGAGGGTCTCAAGCTTGCTCAGTCTGGTCTCAAGCTACTGGCCTCAAGTGATGCACCTGTCTCAGCCTCCCAAAGTGTTGGGACTACAGGTGTGAACCACTAGGCCCAGACTCTATGATCACTTTTATCACCTCATGTCACTGAGTCCTCCTCCTTAACCACCCAGACACTTTGCACTCATCTTTGCATCGATATCTGCAGCCCCAGGGCATCTAACAGACACAAATTTGCTAAACACCTCAAGCAAATGAGCACTGTTCTCCCCTATTTTCTCCTCAAAATAATGAAACTGCTCACCACCCTACCCTTTTTGGACTGAGGGAAACTCTGGCTATCAGACCCTGGATTGATTTTTTAAATATATGACCAGAAAAAAAAAACGACAACTTTTTTTTTTTTTTTTGTCACTCTCGGTAGAGTCACCCTAGGTAGAGTGTCATGGCATCATAGCTCACAGCAACCTCAAACTTTTGGGTTCAAGAGATCCTCCCACCTTAGCCTCCTGAGTAGCTGGGACTATAGGTACCTGCCACAACACCCAGCTAATTTTTGTATTTTTTTATTTATTTTTTATTAAATCATAACTGTACATTGATGCATTTATGGGGTTCGGTATACTGATTTGATATCCAATGTGAAATGCTTACATTAAACTGATTAACACATCCATCACAATTATATTTTTGATAGAGACAGGGTCTCACTCTTGCTCAGGATATTCTTGAATTCCTGAGCTTAAGCAATCCACCTGCCTCGGCCTCCCAGAGTGTTAAGATTATAGGCGTGAGCCACGGTGCCTGGCCTAGAAAATTGGGAAAATATAGGAATAGTAGGAAAAGGCATTTTGATGGAATTGAAAGCACACAAAAAGAAAAGTTGGATTAACAAGTCCTTCCATTATAATGATGCAATATGTTTACATGTGTTGGTGTTAGTGGATACTGCCAGTGGTTTTCCAAAGTGGTCGCACCATTTCACACTTGTATGAGGGAGTTCCACTTGATTCATAGACTTGCCAGCGCTTTTCTGTCCTTTTCATTTTAGCCATTCTGGTGGGTGGTACTGCATTTTAATTTCAATTTGCATTTTCATGACTAAAGAAGTTGGAAATGTTTTAATGAGTTAATTTTCTCTGATCTCTTTTCTTAGCTTGTTATTATAAAAATTGTCACATACAGAAAAGTTGGAAGAACTGTATAATGAACACTCACCTACTCAGTACCTAGATTAAAACAATTGTTAACCTTTTGCTAATTTGCCTCATGTTGCAATTGTTTTGCTGATCTGTTGTAAAGTAAGCTGCAATCATAATGACACATGACTCATAATTATACCAAGAAGTATCTCTAACAAACAGACATTTTTCTACATAACCACAAAACTGTGATCATATCTAATTAACAATTAGACAAGAATTTCCTAAAACTATTACCAAATAGTCTGTACTGAAGTCTCCCCTATTGTTCCCAAAATATTTGTAATCTACTTTTTTGAACCAGAGGCCAAAGCTGAATGTTGCCTTCATTTGTTATAGTCCTTTAAATACACCCACCATTTCCCCCATCCCTCCTACAACATTCACTTTTTGAAGAGCCACTTCTGTTCCACTTGTCTATATAAAGCAATTTTTAAAAAATTCAAAACTTTAGTGCCTTAAGACACCTATTCTATTATAGCTTGCAATTTTGTGAATCACAGACTCAGGCAGTGATTCTTCTGTTTCACATGACATTGGAAAGATCACTTGGTGACATTCTGTTGTCAGATGAACTGCTCTGGAAGGCCCAAGATGGCTTCACCACTCTCAAGTCTGACACCCTGGTTGGGATGGCAAGAAGGCTAAGACACCTCGTGGTAGACTCAAAGGAGTCAGAGTTTTTTTTTATGATGGCTCATGGCTATGAGGACAAGTGTTTTGGGTAATGGGACAGGAGATGCTCTGCCTTTTATGACCTAGCATCAGGAACACACAGCATCACTTCCATTATGCTCTGCTGTTTGAAGCAGTCACAGGGCCCAGCTAGATTCAAAGAAATTTGCAGCTATGTTTTGAAAACTGCCTTGATCCAGCCTCTGGCCACAAATAATTTCCCTTTCTCTCACAATCAAAATACACAGGCTTTGCCAAGATCCTCTGAAGTCTCATCCTGTCATGTCGAAAGGCTCAGTGTCTTGGAGATGTGCCCATCTTTCTCTGGGGCTCCCTGTGAAGCTCTTTATGACCACAACCTTGGGAGTCTCAGAAGCATTAGTGTCCCACGGAGAAGAGCCATGAGCCACGCCCATTGGGTTCCTAGAGAGCTTCTCGCACGGGTGTAACTGAGAGGGTACAAAGCACCACTTCAAGTCTTTCTCAGGTCACAAACACGGACTTTATATTATTTATATCACAGATTCCCCGAGACAATATTTTACTGCCAGTGCCACATTCTGATTTTGTCTACTTGTTTCAAGTGTCTTCCTCTTGGTGTCATTTAACTTTTTCTCAAATCCTCCTCCTTTACTTCCAAATTTCCTATAAAAATTAGGTCTAGAGGCTTGAATGGATTCAGGTTGAATATTTTGGCAAGAAGATTTCCCAGTTGATTCATTATATGCTGTAACTGCGTGAGCTACAGGCACATCCCGCCAGGTCATCCTACTGATCTTCAGATATCCCTATTGTAAAAGCACAGTTTCTTCCTATGACTACTGTGAAATCTATGTGGTGACACCATGAAAAATATGAAAAGCTTCCCAAATTCATGCTGCTCTGGTGCCGGCACTGGCACCTTGGCAGCCTTTCAATTTCACTCTGTGCTATGGAAGTAAGTCCTGACGGCCCTTGTGAAAACACGTCTTCCGACCTTTTGTCCCAGTACCTCCTCCTGCTTCCAGTATCTGCTGACTGAGCTGTGACTGTCCCTGAAATGCTCTCCTTTCCTTGGTGGTCTTTGGTCTTTGCCCACCTTGGCTAAGCTGTGTTTGTCTTTGCTCCAGATGTCTATCAATTGGATCCCATCTGCAGAAGTTCCTGTATACTTCTGGTCTCCTGGGGGCCCTCTTGTCATTTTCCTGTGTGTTTATGGGTTTCATGTGTACACGTGCAATACCTACAAACAGACAGAATATGGAGTTTAAGGAGATTGGAAGCAGGAAGTCAGCAGGTAGGTGCGTGTAATTGTGTTCAGCCGGACGTCTCTAGACAACCTTGCTCTAGGCAGGGGTGTCCAACGTGCAGCCCACCAGCAGCGCGCTGATTTTCTAAGGACTCTTTTTGCTTACTTGTGGTGTTGGCTATCACAAAAATTACGTACGGACCTTTTTTTATTTTTTTTTTAGCTAATCACTTTCGTTAGTGTTTGTGTATTTAATGTATGACCCAAGACAACTCTTATTCTCCCAATGTTCCACAAAGAAAAAAAGTTTAGACACCCCTGCCTAGGGCAACAACAAAGAAGTGTCACATGTATCAGATTACCACATTGTACCCCATAATTTGTCAATTAAAAATAAAAGATAAATTTAAAAACTATATCAGATGATGTAGATCAGCAGTTCTCAACCTGTGGGTCACAACCCACAGAAACTGTATTAAAGGGCCGACGCATTAGGAAGGTTGAGAACCACTGATGTAGATGGAAACATGATTATTATGTACTGTATTGGGGCCCCCATCAAAATTCACAGTTTGAAGCCCTAATTTCCAATGTGACTATATTTAGAGATAGGGTCCTTAAGAAGGTAATTAATGTTAAGTGAGGTTTTAAGGGCAGAGCCCAATCCAATGTGACTGATGTCTTATAAGAGACAGAGAGACGCCAAGGGTGCATGTGTACAGAGGAAAGGCCTTGTGCAGACGCAGTGAGAAAATGGCCATCTCCAAGCCCAGGAGAGAGGCTGCAGGAGAAACCGCCTCCGCGCAGTCAAGTTGAATTAACAAGTACATCCCTTATAATGATACAATAGCTGCTTCTTTGTGACTTATGAGGGTGACACACATTAAAAAAAAATTTTAAAAACCTCTGAATATATAAGATGCATTTACGATTTTTCTTAGTACTGCCGAAGACTGTGGGAAGAATCTAAAATTGGCATTCCCCCTACACAAGGTTGCATTGTGCCCCTCAATTTATTTCCATCTCACGGGAGGCGTTTTGGAGCAGCGCTCAAGAAATAGCTCAACGAAAAGAACATTTAAATTATGTAAAAATGAACTCCAGTGATTTAAATCCATTACCTTTACATAATAAAATTCCAAACATAGTACTGTAATTTCAAAATACACACACACAAAAAAAAACTTCAATAATTTGATCTCATAGGAGATAAATGCCACCTGAACTTTTGCAGGAAAAAGTTGCATTGGAGAACAATAAATTATCACCTTCAAGTACATGTAGTAATTTACACTGAGAAGCAGACAAGAGTAGCCACGCCAAAAACAAGGATGATAGGCATAATGACAGCTGTTTAGCAAATGTTCCCTGAGTGCTTGCTATGTTCCAGGTATTACTTCAGTGCTGAGAATATAGCAGTAAACAAAATAAATGGATAATGATAAGAAAGACATTTATTAAGCCTATACTATAGGCCAGGCTCTGAGTTCAGTGCTCTATGTACAGTTGAACCTGGAACAACACAAGTTTGAATTGCATAAGTCCACTTGTATGTGAAAATGTTTTTCATTCATGGCTGGATGTGGTGACTCATGCCTGTAATCCCAGCACTTTGGGAGGACAAGATAGGAGGATCAACTTAAGGCCAGGACTCTGAGACCAGACTGGACAACATAGCAAGACCCTGCCTCCATTAAAAAAAAATTAGCCAGTGTGGTGCTGTGCACATATGGTTCCCCACTACTGGGGAGGCTGGGGAAGGAGGATCACTTGAGCCCCAAAGTTTGAGACTCCTTGAGCTATGACCATTGTACTCCAGTATGGGTGATAGAATGAGACTCTATCCCTTAAAAAAAAAAAAAAAAAAAAGTTACACAGAGTGTTTCTGCCTCTCCTGTCTCCCCTTCCACCTCCTCCATCTCTTCTGCCTCTGCCACCCTTGAGACAGTGAGACCAAGCCCTCCTTTTTTTTCTTCCTCTTCAGCCTACTCATTGTGAAGATGACAAGAATGAAGACCTTTACGATGATCCACTTCTAAATGAGTAGTAAATATATTTTCTTTTTCTTATGATTTTTCTTAATAGCATTTTCTTTTCTTTAGCTTGCATTATTGCAAGAATACAGCAGACAATATGTATGATATTCAAAATATTTGTTAATCAACTGTTTATGTTATCAGTAAGGCCTCTGGTCAACAGTAGGCTATTAGTACTTAAGTTTGGGGGAGTCAATAGTTACATGCAGATGTTTGATCATGCAGGGATTCAGGGCCTGTGCCCTCCTCAGCGTTGAAGTGTCAACTGTATATTGGCCCATTTGTTCCATGACTACTGAGATCATCTCCATTCCAAGAGGTACCTCACCCCAGGTCACAAAGCCAACTAAAGTGATGAAAGTTGGACTCTCCCCAGGCCTGTCAGATTCCTGATGTAACACATTATTTGAGTAAGAAATAGTTGCTGGCAGTGTTCCCTGGGTAGGGAACTAAGCCACTTTAAAACACATTCATCCTATTCGCTTAAGCATTCCATTTTTGCAGTTGATGTAAAAGTAAAATTCAGTACAGTTCTACCAAAACCACAAAAAGCCTAAATTAGTGAAGCCCAATCAATGAGCTTTCATCATGACATTATTAATGACTTAAGGTCACAGATCTAGAGAATTATGTTTGACTTACACTGTCGCTTGGTGAAGTTAACTGTTTTTTTTTAACCATTTTATCTTAGTTTTTTCATTACATCACTGCTACATTTTGTAACTGTTGTAGTACTTGCATATCACCTGTACTATCATTTACTTAAAACCTTTACTGGATGTTTTAAAGGAAATTTAATATCATTGCTATAAACAAAGAGCCACTAATTCATTCAACAAATATTTATGAATTGCCTAATCTACAGTAGGCATCAGGGATACAGAAATGAAAAATAGACTTAAGAGACTCCCCACTCTCACGGTGCTAATGTGCTAGTAGGGGTGACGGACAATGAACATGACGAGAAAGTGAAATAAATAGTACGTTAGAGAGTTATCAGTGATGAAGGGAAAAGGGGGCTGTCTCAGTCCATTTTGTGCTGCTATAATAGAATATCTGAGGCCAGTAATTTATAAAGAGCAGAAATTTATTCTCTCACTGTTATAGAGGCTGGAAAGTCCAAGATCAAGGTTCTGGCAACTGATAAGGGACTTCTTGCTGAATCTTCACATGGCAGGAGTCAGAAGTGTGAAAAAGGAGACCAACTTTGTGTCCTCACATGGCAGAGGAAAAGAAGAAACAAAACCCACTCCCCAAAGCCCTTTTCATAGCACCATAAATCCATTCATGATGGTGGAGCCCTTCTGACCTAAATACCCTCTGTTAGGGTCCCCATCCAAGCACTGCTGCATTACAGACTGAGTTTCCAACACATGGATTTTGGAGGACACATTCAAACCATAGCAGGGCGCTGTCAAGTGTGAGTGGAAAATAGTTAAAATTTTAGATTAGAGTGGCCAGGCAAGGCCTCATTGAGATGGTGACTTTTGAAGGCCTGAAAGGCAATTTAGGTAGGGGAACAGACAGCACAAAGTCCTGAGGAACAAGTGTGCCAGGGGTGTTCAAGGAATAACAAGGTGGTCATGGGCAGAAACAAGAATAGATAGAAAGCTAATGCACAATTCCAAGCAAGAGATGATGGTAACTGGGAGCAGAGTGATGAGAAATGGCCAGATCCTGGCTTGGTGCCCATAGCACAGTGGTTACAGCACCAGCCACATACACCAAGACTGGCGGGTTCGAACCTAGGAACCTAGTAGGCCCAGCCAGCTAAACAACGACAACTGCAACAAAAAATAGCTGGGTATTGTGGTGGGCTCCTGTACTCCCAACTTCTTGGGAGGTTGAGGCAAGAGAATTGCTTGAGCCCAAGAGGTAGAGGTTGCTGTGAGGTGTGATGCCATGGCACTCTACCAAGGGCGACATAGTGAGACTTTGTCCTCCCCCAAAAAAGAAAGAAATGGCCAGATCTGGAAATCTGAAGGTAGAGTCAGCATGTACTCATGGGCCAGCTACAGAGTGCAAGGGTGATGGAGAGGGAATCAAGGAAAAGTCTGAAACTTTGACATGTGTAAGCAACTGGAAGGATGGAGTCCAATATGTCCCATATTTCCTTCTCCCCACCACCTGCCACCATAGCTGCTCCCCGTCCCAAAGATTTGAATTTCTGCCACTTGCATCACAGCTTCCCCACTCAATGAAAGAAGTTTACAAGCTCTTGTATTCAAAAGAACAGATTTAAAGCTGCTTGTGGTTTTGCTCATCTAAAGTCTGATTTACTTCTGAGACCCGTGACTTCGGAAGCATCTTAAAAACTAATGCAGCTCCCATCCTGTCCACCAAAACCCTTACCCTGTGTTCTAAAATCTGTACTTCCATGCTTCTGCAATCTTGTAATGATCACATTGGAAAAATTCCTCTATTTTTTCAGGGATCCAGCAATACCTTTCATAATACTGCAATTCTACATATTGTAAATATATCAAACATACTCTGAATATTATAAGTATACTGAAATTCTGTTCATTGTTACCTGGTACATCGATTGTTTGGCCAAGTGCAAAGGAACAAGCTTTCTCAGAGTAGAGAAGTACTCCTGGCTCTTAGGAGTTATGCTATAGACAGATACATACTTGATAAAGCATGTGCCACTTTGACAAATGAATCAATGCAGTGCGATTGATTTCACTTTTTCAATCAACTTTTATTGATTTCACTTTTTCTGGTTTATTCACTTGTTTATTAGTTCAAGGAGAAGACAGATTATTTTAAACACAGTAACAATATACATGCAATGAATGATAATCTCGTCATAAGCCAAGACATTAAATAATGAAAACAAGGCAATATCACTTTATCTTAAACATTGGCCCATTACTTTAGTATTAAAATAATAGTGGCATTTGAGTTTAGAGCCAATATTCTGGATCTTTGTGCAAAAATAATGCCTTTATTATTTTTGCACAAAAGTAGCATCAATAAACCATTAAGCATCTATTTGAATTCTTTCAACATAAAAAAAATAGCTTACTGCCTTTGGCAGTAGATAATACATTGCTTTCAATTAGACAAATTAATTTATATTTTCTGTGTCAGACATAGTACCAAACATCCATTTAATTAGAGAAATTCCAAATCATCACTATGAACTATATTTGCTTTTATATTGAATTGTTTGCCAAAATGAATGGCGCCTGTGGCTCAGTGAGTAGGGCGCCGGCCCCATATGCCGAGGGTGGCGGGTTCAAACCCAGCCCCGGCCAAACTGCAACCAAAAAATAGCCGGACATTGTGGCGGGCACCTGTAGTCCCAGCTACTCGGGAGGCTGAGGCAAGAGAATCACGTAAGCCCAGGAGTTAAGATGTTGCTGTGAGCCGTGTGACGCCACGGCACTCTACCCAAGGGCGGTACAGTGAGACTCTGTCTCTACAAAAAAAAAAAAAAATATATATATATATATATATATATATATATAAAATACAATAAAGGGCCTGTAGTCCCAGCTACTTGGGAGGCTAAGGCAAGAGAATCACTTAAGCCCAAGAGTTGGAGGTTGCTATGAGCTGTGACGCCACAGCGCTCTACCGAGGGCGACATAGTGAGACTCTGTCTCAAAAAAAAAAAATAATAAATAAATATATAAATAAATATGATAAAGGGGGCTGGGCACAGAGGTTCATGCCTATAATCCTAGCACTCTGAGAGGCCACAGTGGGCGGATTGTTTAAGCTCAGGAGTTCAAGATCAACCTGACCAACAGCAAGATCCTGTCTCTAAAAAGTATCCAGGTGTTGTGGCAGGTGCCAGTAATCCCAGCTGCTCAGGAGGCTGTGGCAAGAGGATCGCTTGTGCCCAAGAGTTTGAGGTTGCTGTAAGCTATGATGCCATGTCATTCTACTGAGGGCAATAAAGTGAGACTCTGTTTTAAAAACAAAATAAATAAAATATGATAAAGGAAGAAAACCTTCATATAACTACCTCTAAATAGATGCCTACTCACTCTGAAGACTCCAGGCTGCTTTCCCCACTGGGCTGCAGACTTGCCTGTCTCGTAGCTCCTGGCATGTGTCCTTCACCTCCAACTGCCCAGTTCCTACGTCTCATGCATTAACAACATCTCCATCCACTTGCTCAAGTATGTAGTTAGTTGCCAAGTACTGCCCATGGATCAGCTTCCAAACTGGCTTCCCAACATCTAATCTCCTCCCCTCTTCGCTCCTCTGCTAGAATTCATTCTCTCTCTCTCTCTCTCTCTCTCTCTCTCTCTCTCTCTCTCTCTCTCTCTCTCTGTTTTTGGCAGCATCTAATTCTGTCACCTGGGCTAGAGTGCAGTGATGTCATTGTAGCACCCTGCAACCTTAAATTCCTGAGCTCAGAGCAATCTTCCTGCCAGGAATACAGACCACCATGCCCAGCTAATTTTTTTTTTTTTTTGAGACAGGGTCTCACTGTGTCACCCTGAGTAGAGTGCTGTGGCAAACTGAACATTTAAAATACAATAAAGGGTGGTCTTGAACTCCCAGTCTCAAGTGAGCCTCCTGCCTCAGCCCCATAAAGTGCTGGGATTATAGCCATGAGGCACCATGCCTGGCCTAGAATTCTCGTTGATCAGATCTTTGTTGTTTGCTCAAAAACTTTACAATTTTCTCCCATTTTCTAAGGAATAGCCTCATAAATAGTACCCAAGGTTTTCCACAGTTTGTCCCTGACTCCCCACTGCATCTGGTTCTCATTGTCCTCAAAATTTAATTTATAGAGGTGATTATAGTTTCCAAAAGAAGGTGGCATGCCACCCCGCACAGGACCACAGCAGAAAGTACCAGAGGCACAGGCAGCAAAGAGAAAGAATGGCCCAGAGCCTTTACTGTGGTTTCTGGGGACAGGAATGAGTGAGACAGGGTAGGCTAGTTTGAACAGGTTTAGGATTAAATAGCTTGAACAATGTTGGCAGGCTATGGGGTATAAGGGTGATGTCTAGCTGTCTGGTTCTTGGTCCTGGGGTGAGTTAGATTAAGGGAAATATTGGCATGTAAGCTGGATAAAGGAAGTGTGGGGATATAGGCTTGACTGGTTGGTTTGTATATGAAAGGTGTGTTCACAAGCAAGTTGTTTTCTATTTCCAAGAATTAGCTAACCCTGGAGGGGCAGTTCCTTTCCTGGTCCCCCAAGGCCCCAAGATGTCAAAGCATCCCAAAATGCAGAAAATAAACCCCATGATTAATACACATTACCCTTCCCTTTGCTCACAGCCCGAGTAGCCCCAGAAATGCTCTACTCCACCAGTAAGTTCTGTAAGTGCATCTCTTAACAATCTGCCACCACTCACAGCCCTGTAAAGCTACCAAATATGTTACTATCTGGCCATGATCCCTCCTCTGTCACTGTCTCCCAGCCACTGGACCAGTGATGGCACCTGACATGGACACCCCATGTATAGGATGGCTGGCAAACTATGGCTGGACTGACTGGATTTCCTCTTTTACAGATTTAAATTCAGAACCACAATAGGAGTTTGTCATTTGATGGTAATGTGAGCTTGGAGGCTCTGAAGGAGACTCAAGGCGTTTCTTTGTAAGCCCCACCTCAATCCATCACTCCCCACCTCCTCCTACCCCCACTAAAATACAACAAATAGTTCATAATCTAGTTCTATTCTATAAAAACTCTGAGGCTAGTGCTAGAATTTTGTTTTGTTTCAGAGACAGAGTCTCACTCTGTCGCCCTGGGTAGAATGCCATGTCATCATAGCTCACAGCAACTTCAAACTCTTGGGCTCAAGCAATCCTCTTGCCTCAGCCTCCCAGGTAGCTGGGACTACAGGCTTCCACCACCACGCCTGGCTAGTTTTTCTATTTTTAGTAGAGACAGGTCTCACTCTTGCTCAGGCTGGTCTGAATTCCTGAACTCAAGCAATGCACCAGGCTCTGCAGGGCTCAGCCTCCCCGGCATGAGTTACCCCATGCAGCCTGATTTTTTTTTTTAAAGATGTTTCTTTCAAATAAAGATTAACAGTTGCACAATGAAGAAACTGTAGGAAAATCCAGACTTAAGCATGCAGTAGAGGCACTTGTCTTTAAGCAACTAAACGTGTTGCAAAGTGGTGTTAATTTTATATAAACTTTTTTTAAGCAAGAAAAAGGTTTATTAACTATACACAACTTTGAGGGGGTACTACCTGCTTCTTAGAAATCTAAAATGTTAGGTTTCAAGGCAGCTGCCTGGGCCCTTGATGCTTGGAGTGCTCTGGGTGGAAAAATGATCGGACACCCCAAAGAAAGGCAAGCATGAAGCAAAGTTTATTGAAAAAGAACAGGCAAAAGGCTTACAGAACAGGGTATGTTCGCCATAGACAGCGAACAGGCCTCCAATGTCGCGACAAAGAAAAGGCAAGAAGGCCTGGTATAAACATTTAAGTGCGTCCAGTAGCGTCAACGGGCCGTCCGGCTTCTTTGTAGCGAGAGCCCGTGAGAGGGAAGAGAACGCCAGGCCGACCCACCGGCTGCTCCCCGCCCGGCGGTCACCCGGCTCCAAGGCCGCAGACTATCGATTGCTTCTGCCTGGGCAGGCCTGCCAGGATCGACTGCTCCTGTCTGGCTTGTCCCCGAGCGCGGGAAATAAGCTTCCCCAACAATCCTGCCCCGCCGCCGCCGCCTCTTTTACACCGCGACTCCCTGAGGTCCCTCGAATCAAGCGAGTGGAAGAGAAGGTCACGTCGCCGCCATGTCCGAGGCTTATTTCCGAGTGGAATCGGGCGCGCTGGCGCCCGACGAGAACTTTCTGTCCTTGGATGACATCCTGATGTCCCACGAGAAGCTCCCGGTGCGCACGGAGATCGCCATACCTCGCCTGGGCTCCTTCTTCCCGGAACGCAGCGCAGGAGCCGACGCGGACAACGCGGTCCCCCCGGTGAGCCTTTTGGCGCGGATTTCCGCCAGACAGACTACAGGGTCGCCCGCGTCGGGGCGCGCGGTCCTTTGGGGTTCGGACTTCGGGGGAGCCAGGTCAGGCGCTAACCACGTCTCCGCGGGTGTCTATGCGCACTGTGGTCTCCGGACTTGGTGTTCGCCACCTGTGGGGAAACTGCATTGATCTTAGGTCGTCAGGCTCCCTCCAGCAATGATTTCATTTTTAAGACTGTCCAAATTTACCATTGTAGTGAATACTTAAAGATTGCCTCCAAGTGAATACTTAAGGATCAGGGTTCTCAGTCTGGGAACCCTAAATTGTTGGATTCATTCCTACATAATGATCATGGTGTATACACCCATTCACTGAGGATTTATTTAGTGCCATCATGGATGAGGTGGGGTGTGTGTGTAAGTTTTTCTGTCTGTCAGCTCTTTACTCCTTCAGCAAACCCCTGATTAGGTTTGGTTACATAAAAGGAAACTGAAGCCCAGAAGGGTTGGGTAACGTGGCCAGTGGTGAGCTGGGAGCAGAATATAGGGCCTTATGGCTTCAAACACCAGTTTGTCCCAGAACATGACTTCATAATGGTTAATTTTGAATTCCTGTTTCATCTAAGGTTTTTATGGGGGGTTGGGGGGGTGAGACAGAATCCCACTCTGTTGCCCCCTTTTATTTGAGACAGTCTCACTCTGTTGCCACTCTAGAGTGCTGAGGTGTCATAGCTCACAGCAACCTCAAACTCCCGGTTTCAAGTGATCCTCTTGCCTCTACCTCCTAGGCATGAGCCTCCACACTGGTCTTTCACCTAAGTTTCTTTTTGGAAGAATGTTTTTGTTTGGTCTTGTTTGTTTCAAGTTAATTTTTATCATAGTAACACATACACAAAGTTTTACTAGTCAAGTAGTACAAAAAAATTTATCACAAAAAATATTAAACTTTGCTTGTCCCATTTCCCCTTCCACCTTTACAGGGCATTTGTGCTTTTTTAGTGAGGTCTTTTTTTCTGTTCAAAGATCCCATCTAGGAAACCATATTGCATTTAGTAGTCATATCTCCTTAGGCTTCTCATGGGTGAGACAGTAAGAGTTTCCATGTTTTTAATGACCTTGACAGTTTTGTGGAGTAGTGGTCAGGTATTTTGTAAAGTGTTCCTCAATTGGTATTTGTTTGATGTTTTTCTTATGATTACATTGTGGTTATAGGTCCTAGGGAGGTAAAGGACCACATTTGCATTTCCAAAGTATTCTCTGGAATCATTTTATTCTCTTTTCAAGATTTTCTTACTCTTACTCTTCTGGTAATAAATGATCAGTTTCTGTCTATGCCACAGGTCCCCAAGACCAATCCAGGTTTGATCTTTCACTAAGAGGACTCATAAGACTCAGCATATAGTCACATTTGTGGTTAAGATTTATTATATCAAAAGATATAAAGCAGGGCGGCACCTGTGGCTCAAGGAGTAGGGTGCCGGCCCCATAGACCAGAGGTGGTGGGTTCAAACCCGGCCCTGGCCAAAAACTGAAAAAAAAGATATAAAGCAAAATCAGCACAGGCATGGGCTGAAGCTTACAGGAGACCCAGGCACAAGCTTCTGAGAGTCCTTTCCCAGAGGAGTCACTCAGGACGCATTTAAATTCTTCAGTAATTAATTTTGACAACATTTGTGAAATATTCTCTACGAGGGGAGCTTCTTAAAGACTCACTACCCAGGGCGGCCCCGGCCTGGGCGCCGGCCCCATACGCCGAGGGTGGCGGGTTCAAACCCAGCCCTGGCCAAACTGCAACCAAAAAATAGCCGGGCGTTGTGGCGGGCGCCTGTAGTCCCAGCTGCTCCGGAGGCTGAGTTAAGAGAATTGCGTAAGCCCAAGAGTTAGAGGTTGCTGTGAGCCGTGTGACGCCACGGCACTCTACCGAGGGCAGTAAAGTGAGACTCTGTCTCTACAAAAAAAAAAAAAAGATTCACTACCCAGAGTTTTATTGGGGACTATTCATGTCTGCTTAGCAGGTACCAAAAGGAAAGTGAATAGAACCACATTGTTTATACAAAGTTTAGGCAAATAAGACACTCATCGGTTCTGGGACTGGTAGGAACCCTTTTGAAATCCACGTTCCCAGATGCCAACCAAGGACCAATCAGCCAAGGACCAACCATGCAGCCCATGGTGCAGAGGTAGCAGTCTCAGGCTGTGTTAACTCTTCTCTGTCTGAAATGCCTTTATTTCACCTTTGCTTTTAAAGGGTATTTTCACTGGGTATAGAATTAGCCATTTGCAGTTATTTCCTTTTATTTAGCACCTTTTTCCTTCATTTCTGTTGAGAAGTTGGCCTTAACTTGCTCCTTCGTTAAAGGCAACGTGCTTCTCCCCTCGTCCACAGCTGCTTTTACAATTTTCTGTATGTCTTTGGTTTTTAGCAATTTGGGTAAGATGTGCCTAGCTGCAGTTTTATTAGTATTTATTCTACTTGTTTATAATGTTTCTTAAATCTGTGGTTTGATACCTCTTTTCAGTTTTGAAAACTGTAGAGCCATAGGGCGGCGCCTGTGGCTCAGTCGGTAAGGCGCCGGCCCCATATACCGAGGGTGGCCGGTTCAAACCCGGCCCCGGCTGAACTGCAACCAAAAAATAGCCGGGCGTTGTGGCGGGCGCCTGTAGTCCCAGCTACTCGGGAGGCCGAGGCAAGAGAATCGCTTAAGCCCAGGAGTTGGAGGTTGCTGTGAGCTGTGTGAGGCCACGGCACTCTACCGAGGGCCACAAAGTGAGACTCTGTCTCTACAAAAAAAAAAAAAAAGAAAAATGTATAGCCATTATCTCTTCTGGGTTTTGGGGGGTTTTTTTGGCTTTAATCTATTTTTCCTGCCCTAGTCTCTCCATCTCTCCATGCTAGGTCTGCATATTTTTTACTGACCATTTTTCTAATTCATGATCCTCTCTCCATCTATGTCAAGTCTAGTAAATTAAGTTTGATTTAATCTATTGACTTTTTAAGTTCAATCATTGTATTTTTCACTTCTGGAATTTCCATTCAGTTTTTTAAATTGACTTTGAAGTTGGTGCCAGATATTATTAGGCTTCCTTTCCTTCCTTCCTTCTCAGCTCTTGGTCCCTCATGTCCTGGCTTCTTTGGGAACCTTAAAGTTAAGATTTGTTTCTCCCGTCCTATGAGCTCTGATTCCACACCCTCCAAGGCTGCTCCCGCCTTTTGCAACAGCTGTCTCTTTTCTGAATTTAAAGATTTTATTGCTTCATTCAATCCAGTTATGTTGGCTTTTGTTTTTGGCTTGGGGTTTTTTTTGAGATTTCTCTTAATTTCGTGTCAGTAATGACCACCTCATCTTGTTTTCCAAGGCTATTAAGTCTTTAAAAATATAGAGAGACATTTATCTTTTCTGTAATCTCTGAAGCTATGAAGGGGATGGGGAAGGGTTGACACCTGAGCTCAGGTGGATCCTATTTTTCTTTTGACGCCCCTAGCACCCAGGGTGCTCATAACAGGTACTCAGCAACTGTATATGTGGGATAGATATTGAATATTCAGAGAAAGTAGAAATGTTTACTATAGCTCTAAAGTATTGCCCTGCAATTGGATTTTTATTTATGTTAGTTAGAAAACTTCTCTTATGCCTTAAACTTATCAGAAAACTTCCTCTTATATTAGACCTTTGTTCTCCACCATATTTTTGTTGTATAAATCCATTTTTTCACTCCATTCCTTCACAATATAAAACTTTGGTGCACACAGTCCATTTTTCAAGTCACCACCAGGTCTTCTGCATTTGACAACTGTTCCCCCCAAAGAGAACAGGCAGTGTTGCTTGGGTGACGTGTATTTTCTTTTTCTTACACTCATTTTCTATGTTCTTTTTCCGTTTTTAAAATCTGCATTTTTGTCTGATGCAGGGCTCAAAGCTTGAACTCCCCTTGTGGCTGGCAAAAGGACTTTTTGACAACAAGCGTCGGATCCTTTCAGTGGAACTTCCCAAGATCTACCAAGAGGCTTGGCGGACTGTGTTCAGCGCGGATGCCAATGTGGTGGACCTCCACAAAATGGGGCCGCATTTCTATGGGTTTGGCTCCCAGCTCCTGCATTTTGACAGTCCCGAGAACACAGATATTTCCCAGTCTCTACTACAGGTAAGTAGTTGATGTGAAAACCTATGGTGCTACAGGTGTCTCAGGAGTCTGCATGACAGCCACCAGATGTCACTTTTACTCAGGGTACTGTGTGACTTATAAACTTTGTTATTATTCTAGGCTGACCTACAATTACACTGTGTTGGCTATTTATGTATTTTTTAAAATATGATTTGTCTGCTGCTCCTTCTATTTGCTCGCTAGGAGTTGAGACCAGCAGGAAGTCCAGGAAATGAGAAAAGGGTGATGGTAGATTACAGGTGACAGGGACTTTAGATACAGTCTCAGGCCAGTTGCAGACCTGGTCTGGGGGTTCCTGTTGGAAATACATGAGTTATTGGGCTGTTTCCTTCCTTTGCTCTGGAGTTAAAAACCTGGGTGTGCCATGGACTAGCATGCTTGGTCAAGCTACTTACCTCTATAGGCATCAATTCTTCACCTGTAAGATGGGAGATAATAACAGTGCCAAAATTACAGAGTCGTGGTAAAATTATGTAGTGCCATATAATAAACAATAACTATTATTGTTATTTTCCATGGACAAAACGATGTTATACATCTGTTACCATCCTTTACGGTAGAAACTTATTTTAATTTTTTCATAATTATTTTTTATTTTCTTAATATTAGAAGAAACCATCCTTTCTGCCTCTTAGGAATTAGATAGCTGAAAGGCTTTACTCCTCATTCTTAGCTTTATAAGAGGTATTGGTTCAAGACACATTTGCTCCCTGGACTGTGCTAAATAACATCTTTTATCAGGCTTAAGGGTTGTTTGGCCTACCATGTACTAGAGCAGTTTTTAATGTAGATCGTAAGGGGAAATGTTGTTGCTAGGCACTCAGTAAAAGAAGTCAATGAATGCATAGTCCGTAGACAGTTCATGACAGTTCAAGTTTAAGAAATTCATTTTTTTTTTCTTTTGAGATATAGTCTCAAAAGAGACTGGGTTGAGTGCTATGCTATCATAGCTCACAGCAAACTGAAACTCTTGGGCTCAAGAGATCCTCTTGCCTCAGCCTCCTGAATTGTTAGGACTACAGGTGCCCACCACAACACCAGCTAATTTTTTTATTTTTAGTAGAGACAGAGTCTTGCTCTTTCTCAAGCTGGTCTCGAACTCCTGAGACCAGAAATCACCTGTCTCCCAAAGTGCTAGGATTACAGGTGTGAGTCGTTACACCTGGCCAGGAAATTCTTTTGAGCAGAAAATAGTTCTTAAATTGGAATCCTACCCCCTTTTTAGTGAGTTGTATGTTTTCTTTCTCTATCATTGCTTTAAAGGTGACTTTGCTCTAAAGCAGTTGAAGAAACTAGAGGAGAGGCTTATGGTTTGTGCTCAGAGCCTAGTGGAAAAGGGGTAGCCCCAGATAATATGTGTCCCCATCCTGCTGGAAAAAGAGTACCCCAGATAATATGTGTCCCCATCCTGCTTCCAGACTGAAAGACAGAAACTGCATTCAGTTAAATCAAGGGGTTTGTCTGGTTGAAAACCGTCTGCATGTGACTACAGTATATTGTTACTAGTAACAATAATAGAGAATGCTTTCTGAGGAGTCACTGTGTGCCAGCCATTCTTTGAGTGCTTTATTATTTCCTTGGTTTTCGTAACAGAATTCCATAGGCAAAGAAACCAAGGTTTGACAACGTGCAGTAACTTTCCTGACTGGTAGAGAGCACTCAGACCTCCTGACTGAGTCCCGAGACCTAATTCGAGTTCTAAGACAGAAACACATGTAGCTTTGGGGAGTGCGGAATCAGTCCTGGCTTCTCTTTCTCCCTTCCTCCTCAGACTTTCATCAGACGTTTTCGCCGCATCATGGACTCTTCCCAGAATGCTTACAATGAAGACACTTCAGCGCTGGTAGTCCGGCTAGACGAGATGGAGAGGGGCTTATTTCAAACAGGGCAGAAAGGACTGAATGACTTTCAGAGTTGGGAGAAAGGACAGGCTTCTCAGATCACAGCTTCCAGCCTCGTTCAGAATTACAAGAAGAGAAAATTCATGGTCATGGAAGACTGAAGGCAGAAGAATACGGAATTGTTCCTTGTACACTCGTGTGTCCTTGATAAGAGCTGGTTGACCTTACACAGAACCAGACTCACGTCCTATTTCATGGCTTATTTCCTGTAGCAGTCTCAGGAATGGTACCATCTGGTTGGGAATGGACATGCTGCAGGATGTCCCTGGCCCTGTAAGTTTTCTAGGACTATCCTTTTCTGCTGACCCTTAATCCTGGCCTTTTAACCCACGAACCCACAGCTGAAGAGAAATCAAAGTCATTTCTAAATAAGGATCATTGACATATATACTGTGATAGCATTGCAACTGGTACTCCTTGTATCTGGGAGTTTAGACAGCCTCAGATGTCCAGTTTGACTAGCTGCAAAGGACAGGTACAAATTGAGTTATCTTGGCCTATTCACAAAATGTTCCCTTGATCTTATTTGTCTCATCTTCCTCATGGTTGTAGGGAGGACAGCACCCCCATGATGTTGTCCTGACTTGTAAATACGCCCTACTGCCTACCTGCAGGGATTTATCCCAATTTCCAAAAACAGTCCCCAAGAAGAAAGGAGGAAAAGAGAAAGGCAGATGAATGGCACGGCTTTAAAGAAAAGATGTTGCTTTCATGCTCTACAGTCAGGCCTTTGTGAACTGGAATTCACATAACTACAGTCCACCTAGAAGGAAAATGGTTAAACGGAGCCTGTTTTATCTGTGAGATCTTTAGAGCACCCTCACATTGATTCCATTCCCTGTCTAAAAAAGCTGTCAGGGAGTTGCTGGGAATTGCAAAATAGTTATTCAAGGATGTTAACCAGCCTTTATTACATCCAGAAATCAGGGCTTGAATTGAAGGTTGCCAGCTGTGAAGAGTCCTGTTTGAGAAACTTCACATGATAAATGAAAGTGGGAAGTAGCCTCAGCTGTGTGTTTTATTCTTTTCCAGTTATGACTTTATTGCACAGAAGACCTGTGTCAGCAGGCACAAAACTTCCCCTAAGATCAAGGGAGCAGCCTCGGGCTGAGTAAGAAACAGCATTCCCTGAGCCCATGGGACTATTTGCAGAGCACCCCTGCTTGTTTCCCTACTCCCCACCTAGCAAAATTTGTCTTTGGCATTGGAAATGAGAGGGATTTGGGGATCCATTCAGTGAAGATGTCTTGTATAAACTCAGAATGACAGAAACACTTTTAACGTATCTGTTTTAAGATGGAATTGATGTTTTTATAATTTGATTTTAGTGCTAAATAAATTATCGGCTTTGCACATGAATACATGATGTACAAGTACTATTTCTGTAACTTTAGTATTACAGATGATCAGCAAAGCTATCGGAGAATTTTGCCTTTGATCACATTTGACAAGAATGCCGAAATAAATCCATGTTTCAACAACTGCTCTTTTGCTTGTATGATACACATAAATATGAGGGACATTCTCCATAGGAATGTGCTGTGTCCTAGGAAGATGACCTGTCCATTACTTCTACAATATTGATATAGAGTTGGGGCCCTAGAAGTCATTCACAGAGTAAGAAAAGCATATTTAATTTTTGGCTCCATTATTTTCACAGATAACTTGTATTTAAAATTAACTCTTAAGATTGGTACTATATTTTTTCTTTTACTAAAGGGTGGCTCACACCTGTAATCCCAGGACTTTGGAAGACCAAGGTGGGAGGTTTGCCCAAGGCCAAGAACTTTGAGACCTGCCTGGACAATATAGCAAGACCCCCATCTCTACAATACAATTAAAAATCATTAGCCAGGCATGGTAGCATGTTAGCGAGGAAGTGCATACTGCAGGTTGATAAGGAACTCTTGACTCAAGGATATGTCTGAAGCAAAAAGTTTATTTTATTTTCCAGAAGAGGAAAGGCATGAAAGAAATGCTGGCCCTGAGGATGATCAGCATCAGCTTTCATTGGGGTTATAAAGGGTAAATATGTAGTTACTGCTGCAAAATGATAAAGGGAGGCAGTTAGTGTTTTTCACTGGCAGCCTGGCTTACTGGACTTCTCAAATGTGGTCTGGCAGATGTGGAGGAATATTACACCCTTTTTGTCTGCTCAATACTCTTCCAGTACCGTGAAACAAACTCTTTAAAAATAAGTTAACCTGGGCCAGGCACGGTGGCTCGTGCCTGTAATCTCAGCACTTGGGAGGCTGAGAGAGGGTATTGCCTGAGCTCACAGGTGCGAGACCTCGTCTCTAAAAAAATAGCTGGGTGTTGTAGTGGGCACCTGTAGTCCCAGCTACTTGGGAGGCTGAGGCAAGTGAATCACTTGTGCTATGGCGCCAGGGCACTCTACTGAGGAAAACAAATTGAGACTGTCTCAAAAAAAAAAAAAAATTAACCCGTGCATAGCTAAACAAAGAGTCATGAGCCTTTTTTCCTAGGTACTCAGGAGGTTGAGGTGGGAAGACTGCTTGAGCCCCAAAGTTTAAGGCTATGGTGGGCTATGATTGTGCCACTGCACTCCAGTCTGAAACCCTGCCACCCAAAAAAATTACTCAGGGCAGTGCCTATGGCTCAGTGAGTACCGTGCCGGCCCCATATACTGAGGGTGGTAGGTTCGAACCTGCCCCAGCCAAACTGCAACAACAACAAAAAATATAGCCGGGCGTTGTAGCAGGCACCTATAGTCCCAACTACTCAGGAGGCTGAGGCAAGAGAATCGCCTAAGCCCAAGAGCTGGAGGTTGCTGTGAGCTGTGATCCCACAGCACTCCACCAAGGGTGACAAAGTGAGAGTCAGTCTCTACAAAAAAAAAAAAATTACTCAGAGGCTATATATCAGGAGTATGTGGCTATGATGTGCAGAATTTATTCTGTTTTAAGTTTTGAACAGATTATATCACACATAGCTTTTGAACCCATTGTCAATACAGTTCTACCTGGAAGCCTGTTGGACTACCCCTCTTACTGTCAGCCCCCCAGTCAGTCTTTTGGATTACTATTTGATTCCTTCGAAAAGGTGGATTTTTCAAAAAAACTCAACAAATGGACTCAAATACCAAATTGCTTTCCATATCCAGGGAGTAAATTTGTGTCTTTTCCCTTTAAGGGCTCTGTTCCCACATAACTGTGTCCTTAATTACAGACAAAAGACCTCACTGTCTCCAGGGTTTTCCCAGGGACAATCTGAGCTGCTGGGAAGAGTGGGGCAAAGCTGCCTCCGTCAGTTCCTCCTGCTCTCCCTGCTCTCTGAACTTTGCTTCATGATTAGTCCTTACATCTACATCTATATGCTGACAACTTCCATGTGTGTATCCCCAGCTCAGCTCTACCCCTTAACACAAGACCCAACATGGCCAAGACTGAGCTCCTGATCACGCCCACCAGGCTTCTCTGGTCTTTCCCATTTTCATCCTTCCCTGTTGTTGAGGACAAAAACATTAATGTCCTCCCTAGCCTTCCTTCTCTCTCTCTCTACATCTTTTGGGTCTACCTTGAAGTCATTTGCAGCATCTGGCCATCTCTTCACCACTGCCAGTGCTGTCACTCAGGCCCAGGCCCCCACCACTTCTTTCCTGGATTGTTGGGGTTGCCCCTTACCTGCCTTTTTGCATTTACTTTTCCACCCCACCTCTGGACTCTTCTCACCATTCTGGACCTTCCCTGCTTAACTCTAAGGACTAAACTAAGAACTGCAATTTCCACATTTCATAGCAGCCAAAGGGGTCCTGTTCAAAGATAAATCCAATCTTGTTGATTCTCTGTTCAAACCTCTCCCATCTCAGAGAAAAAGCCCCCTCAGTCTTCACAGCATGATTTGCTGAGAAGTCCATCTTTACCCCAGTGATCTGATACTGAATTTCCTTATGGCTTTCATAGCAGAAATAGTTTCTTATTGTAAATAAAAATTCCAGACCAGGTGCAGTGGCTCATGCCTGTAATCCTAGCACCCTGGGAAGCTGAGGCAGGTGGATTGCCTGAGCTCAAGAGTTCAAGATCCCATCTCTACTAAAAATAGAACAACTACTTGGGCATTGCAGCAAATGCCTGGAGTCCCAGCTACTCAAGAGACTGAGGCAAGAAGATCAGTTGAGCCCAAGAGTTTGAGGTTGCTCTGTGAGCTATGACACCACAGCTCTCTACCCAGAGCGACAGAGTGAGACTCTATCTTAAATAAATAGATAAAGAGATCCGCCTTCTCCCCTAAGAGAATTCCAAGGGTCTTATAGAGCTTCTCATTAGTCTCTCAGCACCACTGGATCGGAGAAGTTTCTGGAATACTGCGAAGTAGTGAAACTGACTTCGACTGAGCAGACGTCACTTCAGCTCTGAGTCTGTTCTGTTCCACCATCCTTCAGGAAGCCCCCAGAGAAGCAAGTAGATGGGAATGGTTAGAAGGAGTTGGGTAAGTTCACCCCTGGCTGGTCCGAGGCTCACATGCTGGGTGAAGGGCACCCTGAACTACTCTGACTTACAATGTACAAAAGTAGATTGTGTAACCAAAATGCACAAACCCCTGTAATATTCTGGGGGGAAAAAATAAAAAACAAATAAGAGAGCTTTTTGTCTTTATGCTTGAAACAACTGTCTTTGAGTGAAAGTATAATATTTTACACTGACCTTGGCAAACATGAACTACAGTGCAGAGGCTGTATGTGTACTGCTCGAAGTAGATATTTTCGTGTTCAGGAGAAAAATCTATGCCTTTTATGGAATAAAATGTAAACTAGATGCTTAACTACAAGGATTAAACTAAGAACTGCCACTTCCACATTTCATATCTAGTAAAGATAAACTTGAGATTTTAATGTTGAACACAGACAGAAACAGTTTTTTTAAAGATAGTACAATGCCCTAAACCTAATAAAAAGTACCTAAAAGTTGAAACTCTGTGGCTAACTCTGGATGCCACTCTTCTGAAGGGGCAGCAGTAAATCTCCCATCCTTAATGATAGGGAGTAAAATGGACAGTGTAACAAGGGCAAGCCTGGGAAAATGTAGAGTCACCCTCTTCCTGAGAGCAAAGGACTAATACAGGTGACGGCCCAGGCTGCTTTTGCTGGAGCTGATTTTGTTGCTTTTCTGGGCTTCTGCTTTTCTGCCTAGTTAATCAAAGGAGACACATTGCAGCCAGACACAGCCTGCTTGCCAAGCAACCTTACTCATTCTCCCCAGAGCCCTCTCTGCTTCCTGGCTGTGCGGCCCTGCTGCCTGCTTTGTGATTTAGGGGAAGGCACCAATGAGGCCACCCCCAGAAACAGTCTCCTGTCTGCTTTTTCCAAGATCAGAGTCGAATCAACCAAAGAGGCATCATTTCATTAAAATTTGTATTTGGAAATAATTTTAGATTTATAGAACAATTGTAAAGATAAGACCGAGAGTTCCCATAGATCCTTCATCCAGCTTTCCCTGACATCTTACAAAATCTCGGTATATTTATTACAGCTAAGAAGTTAACATTGGTACAGCACTATTAACCAAACCATAGGCTTTATGCAGATGTCACCAGATTTTCCACTGATGTCCTTTTTCTGTTTCAGATTTCAATCTGAATCTTCCATTGTACTCAGGGGACAATCATTTTTGAAAGCAAGACAGATCAAACTCTCCTCTACATTAATTTCAGAAGTTAAGCTTATTGAAAAGGTTTCACTGCATTAGGGGGAGGTAACTAGGGCCAACTAAGGGCCAATTGGAGTCTGCATACAAGCAGAATGCTGGTAAGCTCATGGAGAAAGGAGAGAGTATCTGCATTTCAACTGAAATTTTCACTTTTTCCCCTGTGCTCACATCTAACAGAAAAAGGCCTCTTTGATTTTACTTCAAACATTTAGCATTCTTTCTCTCTGATAGCAGAAACTTGATTTTCCCCCCTTTCTTTCTGGCACTCTCTAGCTAATTTTCTTTGTGTTTAAATGAGTTTAAAAGGAGCACGACTTTCTATACCAACATTATTAACAAGTGTCAGTGTGGCTCTGAAAATAGTGTCTGGGAACTGCCAGTGTTTGAGAATTCATAAAGGAGCACGTGGAACCAGCTCAGCCCGCAAACATCTCCCACCCATAGCTAAGTACCAAAAAATAAAAATAAATAAATAAAGTTCCAAACCTTTCTGGCATTTTCTGCTCCTGTATCACCCTACAGAGAGTTTATTTGATTCCTGCATGGTTTGCATGTCTTTCTTCCTACAGCTAAAATTCTTCTCTGAGGATATTTTCTTCTCTTTGGACACAGAAAAGCAAATATGTAGCTAAGGAGTTTAGATGAGGGGCAACAAATGGGTCAGGTGAGAGAAAGATAGGGTGATCTATTGAAGGAAAAGTGTGGTAGAGATTTGTTTTGAGGGTTGTGAGAAGAGGAGACAGACACTCGTGTTAAAAACCATCACTGCTGGGTGGTGCCTGTGGCTCAAAGGAGTAGGGCGCCGGCCCCACATACTGGAGGTGGTGGGTTCAAACCCAGCCCCAGCTAAAAAACTGCAAAAAAAAAAAAAAATAATAATAATAATAAATAAAAATAAAAAACAGCCACCACTCCACGCTCAGCACCTGTAGCTCAGGAGTTAGGGCGCCTGCCACATGCACTGGGGCTGGCAGGTTAGAACCCGGCCCCGGGGCCTGCTAAACAACAATGACAACAACAACAAAATAACCAGACGTTGTGGAGGGCACCTGTAGTCCTAGCTACTTGGGAGGCTGAGACAAGAGAATTGCTTTAGCCCAAGAGTTTCAGGTTGCTGTGAGCTTTGACGCCATGGCACTCTACCAAGGGCAACATAGTGAGACTCTAAAGCCATTGCTGCCAGTTAAGCAGTAGAGGGATGACAATGGTTGTTTCTAGAGAGTGGTCTTATCTTAATGGGACCAAGAGGACCTGGCACTCGGCTATCTCTTTAGTTCAGGAGTAGAACATTTTAAAAACTGTTTCAAAGGCCGCTGTCATTTTCTAATTTAGCATTTCACCGTCACTCTTATTTCTTTATCCACGGTAAATATTGAGTAATGTGCTTCTTTTTAAATAATTGCTGAGGCCAGGAAGACATTCTTCAGGTTTTAAGCCAATTCAGACCTTGATCAACATTTCAGAGGATCCTACTAGCTGAATTTCTGGATCATTTCAAAGATGGCCCATTGAACGTGACACATCATGCTTGTGTATGGTCAGTAGTGAAAATGAAATTCTGCAATTTTTCAGGCATTTTAAAAGAAATCAGTAAAAATTGAAAACTTCACTCCATTTCGAAAGACTTATTTTCATAAGCCTTTGTGATTTCCATAAGGCTTTTCTGCCACTTCAAATAAACAAAGAAAAACAATGTGTCTTGGGTTATTGTGTATCTGTAGAAAGAACAAAGTGTTCATCTGAGTTCAGTGGAGATGAATATATGACCTTGCTTCAATCTGACTCAAGCAGACCTACCTCATATCATGAGGCAAGGTCCCTTGGGGACCCACGTTACCAAACAAACCTCACAAGAAAGAGGTTCAGTCTTCAGGCCCCTGAGACGGCCGTAAACACTAAGAAAACTAATGCAGGGCTAAGGATGGAGGAGAAGTTTGTTATGGAATCTTCCTGAACTGTTAGGCTGTTACACAGTAGCTCAGAAATCATAACCTAGAGCTGAGGGATTCACTAGTCCAGACTGTTAAACATACTTTTTTTTGTTTTATACTTGATACATGCAAAAGAATATATGTAACAAATTGTAAAATGTCGATGGTGCCTGTGGCTCAAGGAGTAGGGCACCGGCCCCATATACCAGATGTGGTGGGTTCAAACCCGGCCCCAGCCAAAAACTGCAAAAAATATATATATAATAATAAAATAAATAATAATAATTAAAAAAAAGACTTGTCTTAAAAAAATTGTAAAATGTCATAATACAAGGAACACCCATGAACTTCCACTCAGTTCTAGAGCTTGACTACTGCTTCTGTTCTCCTTCAGCAGTTTTTCTCCCACCTTCCACCCCCAGAGTAACCACTACACTGAATTTTATGATTATTTATCCCCTTGATTTTTTATATCTAATGGCTATATTATTTTGGCTTGTTTTTGAACTTTGTAAAAGTTCAAAACAGTTTGTAAAAATAAAATCATGCTGCATACAGTCTGCTGTACCTTGCTTCTTTCTCTTAATTTTATGTCAACTTTCAACCACGTACTCCTGTATATATCCTTTTGTGGGATCACACCACGACTTCTGTAAGCATTCTTTTATCAATGGATATTTGGTTCACGACTGATCTATTTTTTTTATTACAAACATTGGCACTGTGCACTTTATTTTTCCTTAGAAAGAAAACTGTTTCATTACACAATTAAAGGAGAATGTGAAGTAATTCACAAGCAACCTAAGAGAATTACAAAGACAGAAAGAAAAGTTGTAATAATTAGACCTCAAGGAGAGGACCCCACAGCACCGTTTGTCATATACAGTTTATACCAATATTTGCCTGGTAATTGGGGAGGCCACGTATGTTTGCCAATTGGCCATATTCAAAGGAAAAATAAACTTTCCATGTCTTCATGACAGGAAGTAGTTTCACAAGTTTGACCCAGGTGACACCTGAAGGCAGAAACTGTGTGATAGGGTGCTGTTTTCCTTACTACAGCATGTCCCAAAGGTCATAAGACATACGTAACCAATGTAGGGAAAATGGGAAATTATAGTTACATGTATATTTACAAAATATGTGCACTTTCTTATCAGCACCTAGTTCTCTGGGGTGAATACCTAAGTGAAACTATGACTGGCTCTATGAATAAATTTCAGTAACCCCTAATTTTTTTTAATAATCCTGTCCCTTAACTAACTACTTGACCTTTTTGAGTTGTTTCCCAGAAATGGCAGAATTTCTGCGGGACAAAGGAGTTGAGATTCCAGAAGCCCCTGGGCAGACTTCCTGACACCAAGTTTACCATCCCTTCCTAACCTGCCTCAAGGCACGGAGGTCCTTGTTAAACAGCCTGCACTCTCCCTTAGTTGGTGGCACAGATTTGAGGTTGCTTCTCCTTTTCTCCCAACAGATGTCTTTCATATTAAAAATTCCTTTCTTGGTGACACCACCAGCCACATACACCTAGGGTGGTGGGTTCGAACCCAGCCTGGGCCTACTAAACAACAATGAGAACTGCAACTGAAAATAGCCCGGTGGTGTGGTGGGCACCTGTAGCCCCAGCTACTTGGGAGGCTGAGGCAAGAGAATTGCTTAAGCCCAAGAGTTTGAGGTTGCTGTGAGCTGTGACACCATGGCACTCTACCCAGGGTGAAAGCTTGAGACTCTGTCTCAAAATAAATAAATAAATAAATAAAATTCCTTTCTTTTCTTTTTTTTTTTTTTTGTAGAGACAGAGTCTCATTGTACCGCCCTCTGTAGAGTGCCGTGGCATCACACAGCTCACAGCAACCTCCAACTCCTGGGCTTAGGCGATTCTCCTTCCTCAGGCACCTGCCACAACGCCCAGCTATTTTTTTGTTGCAGTTTGGCCGGGGCTGGGTTTGAACCCGCCACCCTCGGCATATGGGGCTGGCGCCCTACTCACTGAGCCACAGGCGCCGCCTAAAATTCCTTTCTTTCTTAGCCATCTTTGCCATCTCAATAATTGGCTCTGTAGCAAAAAACCTGACCTAGGCTGGACCCTTTTGGGTTCAGTAACAAAACTTCTGCCTTATAGGGTCTGCAAGGGCTCTACTTCACAAGTTAATGCCAGCTGGTACCACCTTATTCTCCCACCCCAGCATATGATTTTCCATTATTAGAATTCTTTGGGAAGGGGCGATTTAATGAATATTTAAAAAATCTCATTGTGATGCTGATTTGCATTTTCCTGAGTACTAAAGAATTGGACATTTTTTATACATTTGTTGCCCATTCATCCTTCCTCTTTTATGAAATGCCTATTTATGTGCTTTGCACATTATTCTAGCAGGTGCTCCATCTTTTTAACAATTTGTGGGAGCTCTTTATGCTTTCTAGATACTAATCCTTTGTCAGTTGTGTGTGTTGCAAAAATCTCCCAGTTTGTAGCCTGTCTTTTAATTTTCTTTGTAGTGTCTTTTGATAAATAGAAACGTGCTTGACCTAGCTTTTTTCTAATAGAAGAAAAAATAGGCACAAAGAAATAATGGGACATCCTTGATATACAAGTGTTACTAATAATTGCTCTTAGTTATTGAGAGCTTATTCTGTGCCAGGCATTGTGATAACCACTTTATATCTCATTAGATCTTCATAAGAACCATAGGAGATAAATTATTGTTTTAATAATATTGTAAAAGGGAGGCCCTTTACAGAGAAAGAGACAGACTCAGTGAGGTTGAGTAACTGCCAAAGGTCACACAGCAACCAAGGCTGGAACCCAGGCCAGGTTATTCTGAAGGTCAAGCTCCATCTGCTCGTCTGGACTGCACAGTTAGCAGTGGAGCCAGGTCAGGGCAGCCCATCTCCCAGGACACCACCAGGTATCTGTAGCTTCAATTCTGGTCCTTCTAACATAACTTCTGCAGAACTCGCTGTCACTCCTAAGCATGTCCTTTGGGAAAATTGGCCCAAGCTATGCCTATGTCACGTAACCATTATCTGTAATATAAATAGGACTTCTCTTTCTGCTTCAAAACACTGCTCATGGCATTGACAATTCATGCTCATTCCTGAGATTGCAACTTGCTATTTTTGAAAGTTATTTTGCACGGCATTTTGCTCCAGAGGCCCCGGGCTTGTTTAATCTGGGTATCTCAATTGGCAGAACAGTGTGCAGCCCTCTGGATTTGATTACATGTGTCTAATCTGCAACTCTGGCTGTTGCAAAAACAGCCTCACTCTGCCTCCTCCTGCCTCACTCCCCAACCCCCCTCCTCAAAACAAAGTGAGAGGTGGCAGCTGGTTGCCTGGAGGACAGGAGGGTCAGAGAAAGTAAAGCCCCAGCAGTTCCCTGCAGGGCCGGGTGGGCTAGTTTTTCTAGCCTCTCTGGCCTCTTCTTTTCTATTTTTCTTTCTTTCCTTTCTTGACAGAGTCTCACTCTGTTACCCTGGGTAGAGTGCTGTGGCATCATAGCTTACAGCAACCTCAAACTCTTGGGCACCAGCAATCCTCTTGCCTCAGCCTCCTGCCACAATGCCCGGCTGTTTTTAGAGAGGGAGTCTTGCTTTAGCTCAGTTTTGAACTCCTGAGCTCAGGCAATCCACCTGCTTTGGCCCCCCCAGAGTGCTGGGATTACAGGCTGGGGAGCCACCACACCCAGCCTTTTCTGGCCTCTTCTCCTGTGGACTTCCCTGGGGGCAGAAACTAATCCCACTTGTTCACACCTCCACACCTCCATTCACCTCTCCAGTGAGGGTCTCCCTTGGGCCCCCACAGTGGGGAGCACAATTGTCACCCCTGCTTTCCCTAATACAGTTTACATTCTACTATGCAAGGGGAACTATGAACCAGATTGTGATAAAATCTGTGTAGTAAGGCTGTGCGTGTATATGAAGGGGAACAGGGAGGGGACCTTCTTCAAATGATGAATTTGGGGAAGGAATTGCCTCTGGAAGGATGTGAAATCAGAAAGATGAGAGCCCAGGGAAGAGCATCCTTCCAGGCAGTCAGAGTAACAAGTGCCAAGGTCCTGGGGCAGGAAAAGATGAGCAATGTGTGGCATACCCTTCCATGAGGAACAAAAGCAGCCCTGGGTGGCAGAAGCAAGGACTAGGGTGACAGGAGATGAGGGGAGGAGAAAGAAGCAGGGAGCAGATCCTTTGAGGGGTGAGGGAGCTGACCGGGACTGGGAGCACGTTATTAGAACTACAAATCCTAGGGCCTCACCCCAGGTGCACAGAGTCCCCAGAGCACAGAGCCTTTAGTGGCCACTGGATTGCAGCTGTCAAGTCCCAGAATGTGCCCCAGAGTTAAGATGCACAGAGTCAGGTGGTGGGGGGCAGACCCCAGACCATGAGTGTACCCACCCAGGTGTGGAACGAGGGCAGGGCCCAGCTTGCCTGGATTTAGCTGATTTTAAGGTGCAAAGGTGGAGACAGAAACTCTCCTCTACAGCTCTGCCAGTGAAAATTCACACTTGGCTTCCCTGAGCCTCAGGCAAGGTGTGAAGGGAATTAACATTTGCTGGAGCAGGTTAGACAGCTTGAAACTGGTTTTGAGTTATAAAATAAAAAAAAAAAAAGAAAAAGAGAAGGAAATTAGATTATCTTCAATCTCAGTTAACTCAAGACCAGCTGCAGAGAATGTGACCAAATTATCTGCCAAGAAAACCCACCCGGGAGCTGAGAATAAGCCTGAGACTTGGGGCTAAGAATAAGCCTGAGACTTCAACCCTCAGGGGTCCTTTTGAAAAGAAAGTTCTCTGCCTGAGAACAGTTGCTCACAAAAACCACCTCCTCCACAGTGCTGTTGACACTTTAATTGCTCTGATGGAAACAAGCTAATGGGGTTTCAATAAAAATAGAACCCAAATAGGCGTTGAGTCCCCTATTTTTTGCAATCAGAGGCATTGCCGGAGTTGCAATTCCTCCGGTGCTAGGGTGGTCTACTTTTTGCAGTGGAACCCTCTTGAGAATTACATAAGGGAAACGAGCTTAGGGAGTCAATATTTTGAGAGTGCCAATAAAAAGCAGAACTCTATCAATTATGGCCTTGTCTATAATCCATCCAGAGAAAAACAGGTCAAATTACACCCCCCAGATCACTACAGGCAGTAAAATCTTGGTGGGGTGGGGGGTCCTGTGGGTGCCGCAGGCTTCTCAAGCCAATTTGAATCTTCCATAAGTAAATAAGGTATCAGTTTTTATCTCATTAGTAGTTTTAGGCAGGATCATTTAGAAACTAGAGGCCCAGGCTTTAGGCCCAGAGCAGCACTGGGTTCATATCCCAACTTTGCTGCTTTACAGTCTCATGACTCAGGGGCAAGTTGCTTATCTCTGTAACACAATTTCCTCATCTGTAAGTTGGGGATCATAATCATACTTAACCTTTTAGGGTCTAGAGCAGCACTAAATGGGTTACCAGTAAAGTGCTTCAAGCAGTGCCCTGTGCATGGTAATGATGTCCTTGAATACTGTTGGCTAGTGGGGGAGATTGAGAAGTAAGTAAAACTGAGGACTGCAGATAATGACAGAACCTTGAGAGGCCAGGTGCGGTGGATCACCAGCGCTCAGGAGTTGGAGATCAGCCTGAGCAAGAGTGAGACCCCATCTTTATCAATGTTACAAAAACTACCTGGTATTGTGGAAACGCCTGTAGTCCTAACTACTTGGGAGGCTGAGGCAGGAGGATTTCTTGAGCCCAGGAGGCTGAGGTTGCTGTGAGCTATGATGCCACAGCACTCTAGCCTGGGTAACAGAGTGAGACTCTGTCTCAAAAAAAAAAAAAAAAAAAAAAAGATAAAACCATGAGGAAGATAAACAGGCTGCTGTGATAGATATGAGGGTCCGAGGGCTGGGTGCACTTTAAGCCCTCTCGGCAGCCCTCCGGGGCCCACCCAGAGGTCTGGCGAGTCCAGGCAGGCGGAGCAGGGAGCACAGGGCAGGAAACAACATAGGTGTCCCAGGAGAAGGATCAGCATCTGGAACAAGTAATGCAAGAAGAGAAGGCAGTGAGAAGTGGCCACAAAGGTCGGCAAGGGTTTATCACAGAAGGGGTCAGAGATTGGGTTAAGAATCTTGTTATAAAAGCAGCAGGGAAACAGGAACCTGGGTAAGGTTGGAGACCATAGCGGCTGCTGTGTGAGCACAGACCAGCTCTGGAGGGATGGCCATGGCCACTGTGATAATGAGGTGAGAGATGACAGTGCGGGGATGGGGCAGGGGCAGCAGAGGGGATCCCAAGAGCATGTGCTGACAACTGGGTTCCTGAGGACCTGAAGGTCTGTGGCTTTAGAATGTCGATGAGAAGGCCCCAGGAAGTCACAGATTTAGGCCAAGTTGCTATAATGCCACCTGGCTTACTGCAGCCCTCTGAACTTCATTCTGGGCACACATGTGTCCCACGTTACTCTAAGCTCAGCAACACTGTGCATTTCTCACTTGATTTTTGTCACTTGCTTTCCACATTGCTCCAAGATCTTTCCATCTATTGTTCTTCCTGGGGACATAAGAGAGTGCCCAGTATAGCAGTGTCACTGTTTACATAATCATTGTCACAGGGACTGGGCCTGTTTCCAATCCTGACAGTACCAGAACTATGGGCCACTTCTTGAAACCTCCTGCCACTTTGGAAATAGAGCCCTTGAGCAGCTCAATGGGGGAAAACACTTAGGGTTGGGGTAGGGTGTATTTCATGATTTTTATTTTTACTGTGTACTTTTAAATTGATTACATAAATAATATACAGTCATGCACAGGCAGACTTGTAAAAGATTCAAATAATCCAGAACAAAACACAAAGTCCCCTTCACCATCACCTCCCATACCACCCATTTCCAAGTGCCTTCTCTGGAGGTGACACAATCAACAACCAGACGGTCCCTGCCAGCCCCTTTCAGTGCCTTGACACACAGGCAACTCACAAGTCTTTTCTGTAGGTTGGATCTTATGATGTGTTCTGTTCCGTAACCTCCCTTTTATTTTTTTAACCTAACAATATGTCTTGTCAGAGATCTAGCTACCTTATTTTTTGTTTTGTTTTTTTTAAACAGCTACAGTCTTTCAGAGTGTGACGATACCACAGTTTATTTAACCAATCATCTCTTCTGAAGGGTTTGAGCTGTTTATAACTTTTCTCAACGTTGCAGTGACTGAACATTCACTGTTAAGTGAATCTCCTCGCTCCCTGCTCCACCTGCCTAACATTCCATCATCAGTGGACTTAGCATTCAACTCAAATGCAAGGATTTCTGTAGCTCAGACTCCTAGCACTTGGAATTGATAAATGGAAGGGTATATACGTTTAAAATTTTGATAAACTACTACCAAAATACTTCCCAAAGGCTGCCTTTTTCTTACAAAAATATTTTCTTTAATTACAAGTGTCAATCACATTCTTGTAAAAACATGTAAACAAATAAGACCAGACGTTTTAAAACACTCATGATATACAAATGACAATTGTTAACCTTTGTAGTCTATTTGAGTGCTTTTTTTTATATGTCTCTTGAGAAATTTATTTTTTTTATATTTTAGAATACGTTACATGCTGTATATACAAAGATTAAAGATTAGTGGCTAAACACTCATGTTTATTATGTCTTTTTTGTTTGTTTGTTTTTATTTTTTGTTGTTGTTGTTGGGGATTTATTGAGGGTACAAAAAGCCAGGTTACACTGATTGCAATTGTTAGGCAAAGTCCCTCTTGCAATCATGTCTTGCCCCCATAAAGTGTGACACACACCAAGATCCCGCCCCCTCCCTCTGTCCCTCTTTCTGCTTCCCCCCCATAACCTTAATTGTCATTAATAGTCCTCATATCAAAATTGAGTACATAGGATTCATGCTTCTCCATTCTTGTGATGCTTTACTAAGAATAATGTCTTCCACTTCCATCCAGGTTAATACGAAGGATGTAAAGTCTCCATTTTTTTTAATAGCTGAATAGTATTCCATGGTATACATATACCACAGCTTGTTAATCCATTCCTGGGCTGGTGGGCATTTAGGCTGTTTCCACATTTTGGCAATGGTAAATTGAGCTGCAATAAACAGTCTAGTACAAGTGTCCTTATGATAAAAGGATTTTTTTCCTTCTGGGTAGATTCCCAGTAATGGGATTGCAGGATCAAGTGGGAGGTCTAGCTTGAGTGTTTTGAGGGTTCTCCATACTTCCTTCCAGAAAGGTTGTACTAGTTTGCAATCCCACCAGCAGTGTAAAAGTGTTCCCTTCTCTCCACATCCTCGCCAGCATCTGCAGTTTTGAGATTTTGTGATGTGGGCCATTCTCACTGGGGTTAGATGATATCTCATGGTTGTTTTGATTTGCATTTCTCTAATATATAGAGATGATGAATATTTTTTCATGTGTTTGTTAGCCATTCGTCTGTCATCTTTAGAGAAAGTTCTATTCATGTCTCTTGCCCATTGATATATGGGATTGTTGGCTTGTTTCATGTTGATTAATTTGAGTTCTCTATAGATCCTAGTTATCAAGCTTTTGTCTGATTGAACATATGCAAATATCCTTTCCCATTGTGTAGGTTGTCTCTTTGATTTGGTTGTTGTCTCCTTAGCTGTACAGAAGCTTTTCAGTTTAATGAAGTCCCATTTGTTTATTTTTGTTGTTGTTGCAATTGCCATGGCAGTCTTCTTCATGAAGTCTTTCCCCAGGCCAATATCTTCCAGTGTTTTTCCTATGCTTTCTTTGAGGGTTTTTATTGTTTCATGCCTTAAATTTAAGTCCTTTATCCATCTTGAATCAATTTTTGTGAGTGGGGAAAGGTGTGGGTCCAGTTTCAGTCTTTTACATGTAGACATCCAGTTCTCCCAACACCATTTATTGAATAGGGAGTCTTTCCCCCAAGGTATGTTCTTGTTTGGTTTATCAAAGATTAGGTGGTTATAAGATGTTAGTTTCATTTCTTGGTTTTCAATTAGATTCCAAGTGTCTATGTCTCTGTTTTTGTGCCAGTACCATGCTGTCTTGAGCACTATGGCTTTGTAGTACAGACTAAAATCTGGTGTGCTGATGCCCCCAGCTTTATTTTTATTACTAAGAACTGCCTTAGCTATACGGGTTTTTTTCCAGTTCCATACAAAACGCAGAATCATTTTTTCCAAATCTTGAAAGTACGATGTTGGTACTTTGATAGGAATGGTGTTGAATAGGTAGATTGCTTTGGGAAGTACAGACATTTTAACAATGTTGATTCTTCCCATCCATGAGCATGGTATGTTCTTCCATTTGTTAAGACCTTCCATTTGTTATCCCCAAAACCTGTGGGATACTGCAAAAGCAGTTTTGAGAGGAAAATTCATCACTTTAGATGCCTACATTTGAAAAACAGAAAGAGAGTGCATCAACAATCTCACAAGAGATCTTATGGAATTGGAAAAAGAAGAACAATCTAAGCCTAAACTCAGTAGAAGAAAAGAAATAACCAAAATCAAATCAGAGATCAATGAAATTGAAAACAAAAGAATCATTCAGAAAATTAATGAAACAAGAAGTTGGTTTTTTGAAAAAATAAATAAAATAGATAAACCATTGGCCAGACTAACGAGGAATAGAAAAGTAAAATCTCTAGTAACCTCAATCAGAAATGATAAAGGGGAAATAACAACTGATCCCACAGAGATACAAGAGATCATCTCTGAATACTACCAGAAACTCTATGCCCAGAAATTTGACAATGTGAAGGAAATGGATCAATATTTGGAAACACACCCTCTCCTTAGACTCAGCCAGGAAGAAATAGAGCTCCTGAACAGACCAATTTCAAGCACTGAGATCAAAGAAACAATAAAAAATCTTCCAACCAAAAAATGCCCTGGTCCAGATGGCTTCACTCCAGAATTCTATCAAACCTTCAAGGAAGAGCTTATTCCTGTACTGCAGAAATTATTCCAAAAAACTGAGGAAGAAGGAATCTTCCCCAACACATTCTATGAAGCAAACATCACCCTGATACCAAAACCAGGAAAAGACCCAAACAAAAAGGAGAATTTCAGACCAATCTCACTCATGAACATAGATGCAAAAATTCTCAACAAAATCCTAGCCAATAGATTACAGCTTATCATCAAAAAAGTCATTCATCATGATCAAGTAGGCTTCATCCCAGGGATGCAAGGCTGGTTTAACATACGCAAGTCCATAAACGTTATCCACCATATTAACAGAGGCAAAAATAAAGATCACATGATCCTCTCAATAGATGCAGAAAAAGCATTTGATAAAATCCAGCATCCTTTTCTAATTAGAACACTGAAGAGTATAGGCATAGGTGGCACATTTCTAAAACTGATTGAAGCTATCTGTGACAAACCCACAGCCAATATTTTACTGAATGGAGTAAAACTGAAAGCTTTTCCTCTTAGAACTGGAACCAGACAAGGTTGTCCTCTGTCACCTTTACTATTCAACATAATGCTGGAAGTTCTAGCCAATACAATTAGGCAAGACAAGGAAATAAAGGGAATCCAAATGGGAGCAGAGGAGGTCAAACTCTCCCTCTTTGCCGACGACATGATCTTATACTTAGAGAACCCTAAAGACTCAACCACAAGACTCCTAGAAGTCATCAAAAAATACAGTAATGTTTCAGGATATAAAATCAATGTCCACAAGTCAGTAGCCTTTGTGTACACCAATAACAGTCAAGATGAGAAGCTAATTAAGGACACAACTCCCTTCACCATAGTTTCAAAGAAAATGAAATACCTAGGAATATACCTAACGAAGGAGGTGAAGGACCTCTATAAAGAAAACTATGAAATCCTCAGAAAGGAAATAGCAGAGGATATTAAAAAATGGAAGAACATACTATTTGAGTGCTTTTATCATGCATATTTGTACATATGAATTTCTTATGAAAATGTGGTCATAATGTAGACTCTCTTTAGTAACCTGCATTTTGCAGTTAGCTATAAATCATGAGCATCTTTCCAAGTCATTAAAGATTCTTCTATAGCGACAGTCTACATTGTTAATATGGTTTAGGGGCAAGAAGAAGAAAGCTTTTGTGGAAGGAAGGAAGCTAAAAAATGTTTTTTACTCACTGCTAAAGGCAACATTGACAACCTGTGAACTTGTTTACATAGGAGAGTTATTCTACAATCCTGGTTCATGAGTGCCTTTGAGAATCCAAGAAAGTTTTCATCTTCCCAGCCATGTATGTGAACACACAACTTGTATAGAATTTCAGGGGTCTATCAGGCCCCCCCCCCCACATACACACCGATGTTCAGGTTCAAAATCCTTTATCTACAACATAATTTCCAATAGTTCCATTGAATGCCTTTGTTTGGTTGGAGCACGGTAAAGAGCATGGGCTTTTGATGCAGAAATACAACTTCATATCCTGGCTCTACACCATATCTTCAGACCCTCTGCCTGTTCCCTCACCTGTAAAATCCAGATAATAATAAGTGGGTTCCAGGGTTGCTGTGAGATTTAAATGAGTTTCTATGCATACAGTGTTTGCAACAGAGTTGGTACATGGTCAGTGGTAATTACATGCCAGCTCTTATTATTTCCAGTGATTTATTCTTGCAACATTTCTAACCGTATCTTTACACACATACTTCATTTCTAGATGTGGAATATCTGGGTCAAATCATTAGCATATTTATAAGATGTTGGAAATATAATGCAAAACTCAGCCAGGCATGGCAGCTCACGTCTGTAATCCCAGCATTTTGGGAGACTGAGTTGAGAGGATGGCTTGAGGCCAAGAGTTCAAGACCAGCCAGGGCAACCTACCGAGACTCCATCTCTACAAAAAATTTTATTAGCCAGGCATGGTAGCACATGCCCGTAGTCCCAGCTACTTGGGAGGCTGAAAGGCACAAAGATCACTTGAGCTCAAGAATTTGAGGCTGTAGCTGTAGTCATACCACTCATTCTGGCTTGGTTAAATAAACTTCTCTATAAAGATACAGATTCAATGATTATTCTAGGACTAGGTTTACAATGGTAAACCAAATAGACAAAACTCTTTGCCTTCATGGAGTTTCCATTAGAAAGCACATAGACAGTGAACTAAATACGTGATCTATTAGGAGGTGAAAAGTGCTATGTAGAAAACTAAAGCAAGGATAGTGGCTGGGAGGCTGAGACAGGGTGAGAGCTGCAATTCTACCTAAGGTGGTCAGGAAAGCTTCCCTGAGAAGGTGACATTGGAGCAGAGACCTAGGAGGGAAAAGTACACATGGATACAGGGGAAGAAGTATTCCAGGCTGAGAAAATAGCAAGTGCAAAGGGCCTGGGGCAGGAACTCTCCTGATGTGAAGGGAAGTGGGACGAATGGAGGACAGAGCTGTAAGGGGCTGGGTACATGTCACGAAGGGACTGGCAGGTTGAGTCAACCGGAACTTTAGGAGTAGTTTTAATTTTATCCAACTATAGGTCAGGAAGGGTGAAGTAGTCCTTCAAGGAGACAATTAGAACAAATTGAAATTATGTTTTCTTTGGTTCAATTTACACTTAGGAGTACTAAAAGGACTAATAGCTCTGTTTCCCAAGAAAATCAGAGGTTTCTTGTTTTTTCAGTAAAAGTATTTCAAATATTCAAGTCCAGTCTCTTTTTCCTAGAACAGTAAGAACCAAGAATAAAACGAAAAGACAGAAGCTTGTTTTATTACTGGGCCATGTTCCCAGACAGCCTGTGTGCCAGGTATGCAATTTTGAGACACCATCTATCTCAATTTAGGAATTTAGAGAACTTAGGTCTGAGATGGAGGATCCCTGAGCCTGAGACCTCACGGGCACAAAGCCTCAGCCCCAGAGATATATGCAGAGGGCAGAGAGGCCAGCTTAGAAGTTGTAGTTCAGAACAAAGAAGCCGTGAACTACAAGTTCATCTTAGGGACTGCCATAGCTGAAGTAAGTGGTCTAGAATTTCCACCCATTTCTCCAAACTGCAGAATCTGTGTCTCAAATACACTAGGAAATTCTAGGGGCTTGGGAAGGACCAGACTTCAAGCTGAAATGGCAATAATTGAGAGAAGGTGAATCTTGTTACAGAATTGAGGCTGGTGGATGCACCTGTCGACCTAGGGGGTCCAAGATAAACCCTGGCGTGAGGGCGCAGCATCTACACATTCACCAGCGATTGTATTTGTTGCTTGGCGTGTCGGCAATATGTCACAGCTCACCTACTGTGTACAGGCACGGGGCCAGGTGCCAAAGAGAGGATATAAAGAGCCCTGCTGTCAAATGTTAGGCTGTCTCTGTATCTGCAGGAGCTGCCAGTTCCTGCGGGGGGTCCAGGGGGAGCGATGCTTTGTACCACAAGAGCCTGGGCGAGGTGACCCGTGAGCATTCCCTTCTCCAAGTTACCACTGGCCGGTTTGTTCTTTTTCTCCTCTTTTCCTTCCCTCCTTTCTCTGTTTCCATTCTCTCTCCTTCCCTCCCTCCTCCTCTTTTTCTGTCTTCCTCCTTTCTTTTTTCCAGGTAGTACAGTTTGAACACGATGAAATGGGAATCTACGTGCAGATACTTTGTCCTAATAACTGCACCTAAGTTCATTTTCATTTTTTAGCAGAAAAATAGACTTGTTGAAAATGATAAAATATGAAAACATGCAGATAAAATGGACAAATCCTCACTGTTTCAGCTCCCCACTCTTCCTCTCCTGAGATATTCACTATCAACAATTAAGGATTTCCTTACCAGACAAGACATTTTTTCTGTGAATGCACATATTTCCCTGTGTAGTTTTTATACAGAAAAGGAATATGAATTTCTCCTGTTTAATTTGCTGCTGTGTTCCCAGCTCCTGGCACATGGTAGGCATTGAAAAATATTGGTTAAAAAATTACGAATTTCTGAAACTTGTGTCTCTTATTCAAAATGCACCATAGACATCCTTCATATCATCTACCTCATTCTTTATATGGCTGCAAAATACTCCAGAGAAGGGCTGCCTCATTGTTCAACTAGAACCCTGTTGTCAGACGGTAGACTGTCTCTGTGTTCTCAGTATTTGTACCAACAGCCTTGCTCACTGTGGAATCTGTAGGCAAGCAAGCACGGTAGATGGAGTAATGGCCTCCCACATCCTACTCTTCAGAACTTCTGAAGTGTTGTCTTGCATGGCAAAAGGGACTTGCAGGTGTGATTAAATTAAGGCTCTTGAGATGGGGTCTTATCCTGGGTTATGGGATAACCCAGTATAATCATAAGGGCCTTGTAAGAGGATCACAAGGGGCGTCGCCGCAGTCAGAGCAGATGGTATAACCAGGAAGCTGAGGGAAGGAAGAAGATGCAGGGACAGAAACAGAGGTCGGGGTGACATCATTGCTGAAGGGGCCGCTGCCAAAGGACGTGGGCAACCTCTAGAAACCAGAAAAGGTAAGGAAGTGGAATCTCCCCTAGGCCTGCTGAAGGAAAGCAGCCTTGCTGACCCACTTTGGACTTCTGCCCTATGGAGCTGTGAGGTTACAAATTTGTGCTGTGTAAGCCACTCCTGGTAGTTATGTTTCACAGCAGCAATAGGAAACACATTCGGTGAGATCTGGAAATGAGATCACTGGCTGTTTTAGCCCACTCAAGCTGCTGTAACAAAATCCCATAAACTGGGTAACTTGTAAACAACTGTTATTTCTGACAGTTCTGAAGGCTGGGAAGTCCAAGATCAAGTTCCCAGCAATTTGGTCAGAGCCCATTTCCTGGTTCATAGATGGCATCTTCTCACCAGGCCCTCACATAGCAGCTCCCTGCAATCTCTTCTACAAGGGCACTAATCCTGATAATGAGGGCTCTTCCTAATACCTACCTTAGTGACCTGAACTGGGGTAGACAGGACACAAAAATTCAGATCATAGCACTGGTTCAAAGGGAAAACTCATTTTCTCAATTCATGAATCGTTGCTCTTATACATATGATTTCCATCCTAGTCACTGTCCTCCAGAGGTTTTCTAATGTTCCTATGAGCTTCTCAAAATGTCAGCTTCAGAACAACCTGCCTACCCAGGCCCAGCTGACCGCGCAGAGTAAGCCATTTTGCTGGGCTTGATCAGCTCGCCTGGGAACTGCACACATTAAGGCGCAGTCATCCAGCTGGAAACAAATTGAACACCTTGGTCTTCTTCAGTCACATCTATACCGCCCTGTTCTTGTGCCATTGGTTTGTTTTTGACATTGGACTTTTGTTGCTGTTGTTGTTGTTTCGAGAAAAAGTCTCACTCTGTTGCCCTTGAGTAGAGTACTATGGTATCATAGCTCACAGCAACCTCAGACTCTTGGCTCAAGAGATCCTCTTGCCTCAGCCTCCCAAGTAGCTGGGACTACAGGTGCCCACCACAACACCTGGCTAATTTTTCTATTTGTAGTAGAGATGGGGTCTAACCCTGGCTCAGGCTGGTCCCCAACTCCTGAGCTCAAGCAATCCACCTGCCTTGACCTCCCAGAGTGCTAGGATTATAGGTGTGAGTCACCACACCTGACTTGGAATTTATTTTTATCCATCCTCAATTTCACATTATCCAGCATCAAGTTACTAACTAGTTCTCTGTTGCTATTTCAGTCCCATGTGGGTTCAGAGGATTGGAAGAGCAGGTAGATTTGGCCACCTCTAAATCTCATAGAGAAGCTGATAGAGGCAACCACATAACTGATAGAAAGGGAGAAATCTTTCTTATCAGAAATGGTTCAACTTCAGGGTTTTTAATGCCTAAGAAGTGATATTTATACAGGAAATCTTCACAGGAGAGCCCAGCTCAGAGCAGAGACTGGATTTTTCTCTGGGAATTTTATTTTTGTCACTAGTGCCAGAGCAGCCAAGCCATCAAAATGTCACCTGGATGGCATTGGCTCCTCCAGGCCAGACAGAAAGGAGACCTCCCAGGAGCCCACAAGCTGCACGTCCGTGGGACAGATGCCTTCGGTCAGCCCCCCAGGACCCTGCCTAGCATGCAGGGCATAAGCTGTCAAGGGTTGACAGTCTTTTGGCTTTTTATTTTCTAACTGGGGCTGGAAGGTTTTATAACATTGAAACAAGTTACAATTTGGAGGAAGCTAATTCCATCCCAGCACCCCTCCCTTTTATAGATGGAGAACCAAGGTGGGGTTGTCTAGACTTCAGAATTCTCCGAGTTGTGCTTGTGGTTTGTGGAATTTCCTCGTGGAAAGGCTCTGTGAACGTTTTTCACTCTGGCAATGGTGGGTGTGACAGCCAGACAGGGAAGATGCTTCCGGACAAGACGCCCCAGCCCCCGTGTCAGAAGCACTGGATTTGTTTCCTGTGGCTGCCGAAACAAAGCACCGTGAACTGTGGCTTAAAACAACAGAGGTTTATTCCCTCATGGTTCTGGAGACTAGAAGTTCAAACCAAAGTGTTCGCGAGGCCGTGCTGCCTCTGACGGCTCTAGGGAAGAATCCATCCTTGCCTCTTCCAGCTTCTGGTGGTTTCCTTGGCTTGCAGGGGCATCACTCCAATCTCTGCCTGCATTGTCGCCTGGCTGTCTTCTGCCCTGTGTCCTTGCAGTGCCTTCCCTCATGTATGTCCTGTGTCCAAATTTCTCCTTTTATAAAGACACTAGTCATGTCAGATTAAGGCCCGCCCTAATGGCCTCTTACTAATTTGATTACATCTGCAAAGTCCCTATTTCAAAATGAAGTTACATTAATAGATTAGGAGATTAGGACCTCAACATGTATTTTAGAGACACAATTCAACCCTTACCAGGCACTTCCACCAGGAGACAAATTGAAGCTGGTGACAAAGGCCCAGACGCTGTTTCCTTTAGCCAGATCCTGAGACTCAGGGATCACCCTCAGTGCTGGATTCCTCAGGCCGCACAATTAATGTACGTTCAGAAGAGAGGCTGATGTTAAATGGGAACTTGCAGAAGCAGTTCCCAGGGCCCAGACTCTCCTATTGTTCTCAGCTCCCTTACTCAGCAAAACAGAAGCCAGTGGCTCATGCTGGTAGTCCTAGTACTTTGGGAGGCCAAGGAGGTAGGATCACTTGAGGCCAAGAGTTCAAGACCAGCCTGAGCAAAGGAGAGACTTCTGTCACTACAAAAAAAATAAACTAATGAGCTGGATGTGATGGGTGCACATCTGTAGTCTTAGCTACTTGGGAGGCTGAGGCAGGAGGATCACTTGAGCCCAGGAATTTGAGGTTACAATGATCTGTGATGACACCTCTGAGCTATACCCCAGGTAATAGAGTGAGACCCAGTCTCAAAACAAAACAGAAGTCCTGGAGCTCTTCAGTCACCTGCCTCTGAACCTAGTTAGAAATTGTCATTATTGTTTATTTATGCTCCTGGCCACATCTCTCTTCCCTCACCCCAAGAGGCCAACCAAAGCACTCCCTCCTGCCCCACATATGGCTTTTCCTGAGAAGCAAAGAGCTCTGGTTAACTCATATGATCATCTGCCCCTCATGGCATTTCCAATGTGTCATGTTCTCCTTACTAACTGGCATCTTGGGCAGCTCTCTGGACTGTTGGCCCTTCACCATCACTCTTTGCATCTCTTGGCATTTTTTTTTTTTTTGAGACAGAGCCTCAAGTTGTCACCCTGGGTAGTGTGCTGTGGCATCACAGCTCACAGCAACCTCCAACTCCTGGGCTCAAGCGATTCTCCTGCCTCCGCCTCCCAAGTAGCTGGGACCATAGGCACCTGCCACAACGCCCGGCTATTTTTGGTTGCAGCCATCATTGTTGTTTGGTGGGCCCCAGGCTGGATTTGAACCCGCCAGCTCAGATGTATGTGTGGTGCCTTAGCCGCTTGAAACACAGGCACCAAGCCCAGCTCTTGGCTTTGAAGAATGAGGCCGCACCATTTCCAGGGCCTCAGTGCCTGGGGAGCCTACGCGTGGGTGCTTTCTGGCTTCAAAATGTTGTCACTGGCTTGTTCATTCTGATCTCATCCAGAGTTAGTTCAGCCAAGGTTTGGAAACACATCCAAATCCATCACCTGGAAAATACCAAGAACCATCCTGTCCTGTTTGTACGGGGCTACTCAGGCTGCAAGTTTCCACGGGGCAGTGAGGGTGGCCCAGACTACTGTGTCCCAAGTTCTTTCGTTCTTGACTGGAAGCATTTTTCAAGCCCACTGTTAGCCCAGATAGAAAAATCACAGCAGGGGCGGCGCCTGTGGCTCAGTGAGCAGGGCACCAGCCCCATATACCGAAGGTGGCGGGTTCAGACCCAGCCCCGGCCAAACTGCAACAAAAAAAAATAGCTGGGCTTTGTGGCGGGCACCTGTAGTCCCAGCTACTCAGGAGGCTGAGGCAGGAGAATTGCCTAAGCCCAGGAGTTGGAGGTTGCTGTGAGCTGTGACGTCACAGCACTCTACCAAGGGCGATAAAGTGAAACTCTGTCTCTACAAAAAAAAAAAAAAGAAAGAAAAAAGAAAAACCACAACAGAACCGTTCCATTAGGCACTTCTAGAAACGCTACCCTTTGCCGAGTGCTTCACCTGTGTGACAGAACCATACAGGCATGAAAAGGTGGATGTGCCCAGCTGTTCCCGAGCTGCTAGAGAGGCCATCTGTACTCTCCCTGGAAGAAATTGCCATTGCTAGACAGAGAGAAAAAAAATAACTGGAATGAGGGTCAGGGGCAGCAAATCTTGGGGCAGGTGACAACAGAGTGCCTCGCCAACTCACCTGTTGGATGTGCTGTGAGTGGTGCCTTCCGGAAAGGGGCCCCTGCTGCAGTGCAGAGACCTGATAAAGGTGCAGCAGATGTGCAAGGAGGAAGGGGAGGGTTTCTATAAAATAGAGTGAGTATCTTGTGGAAGCTCGTGGTGTTACAGAGGATGGCTTGACTGACCGGAAGTGGCCATGGCTTTGTACCTAGACTTCCCCCACCTCATGTTCTTCAGGAGTCTTGAGCACTCACTGGAATTCCAATAGGCTGTGTTTCTTTAAGACCCTGCCCCAAAACTGGACCACAGGGGCCAGAGCCTCAGTGGATTCCACATGCCTTGCTCTCTGTAATCCTGGCAATAGCCCTGAGATACTAATGTCATTACCAATCCCAGTTATCACCCTCCCTATTTTACAGATGGGAAAACCAAGGACCAGGCAGGCCAGGTGATTGGTGGAGCTCTCCCACAGCTGGTGTGTGTGGAGCTGGGATTTAGAACCCAGGTCTGGATGCCTCACTGCTTCCTGCCTCCTTAGCACCGTGTGGCCCAGAACCAATATAGTCTAGCTTGGACTTGGGAATCAAATGCTCCAGGGACTGGAATTGGCCAGAGCTCTCAGTGCTGTAAATGCCTACAACCCCCATGGGATGTGCTGTGTGGGGACTGTCAAGTCTCACTGCAGCCTGGGAAAGGCATCAACAGTGCCCTTGGGGGTCTGCCAGGGCTGGCTGGAGGCACTGCCAGGGAAGGAAAGCTACCCTGCCATGTTCCTGGCTTCCACCTTCCTTTATAGGGCCTAGGAACAGAGAACCCTCATCTACCACCCCCAGACACAGCATGTCATGGGCCATGAGGGGCACAGTGGCCCAGAGCAGGCGAGTCTCAGAGGTTCCCCTGCCAGTGGGCTGTCAGCCTGAGACTATAAATAAGTGGCAGCTTCCATAAGTACTGTGTTGCCTGGAGGCACTAGCTGTGTCTATTCTGAGGCAAGTGCAGATAAGGGGCAGAGCTCCAGGATCAGACCCAGCTCAAGGCTGGCTTCTTCCATGGTGTTGGCCTTATGACCTCAGGCAAGTAAGACAGACTGATGAGACCCAGGCTGGGACACTGCTCACCTCACTGTTGCTATCAGTCCACACCAGCACCCACTCCCCAACCAGCACCCACCCGCCAACCAGCACCCATCCCCCCGACCAGCACACAGTGGTGCCGAGGGAGCAGGTGTGTAGACTAGGCCCCCGGGGTCCCTCCCACATTTCTTAGGGAGACATGCCCAGAGTTTGGGCCTCAAGAAGCCTAACTTGGGAGGAGGAAGAAATCCCTCAGATCAGGGGCTCCCATAGCCCAGGCTGCTGGCACTTTATGAGAGTGGCCACAGAGGATACTGCAAGCCACGGAGTCCCCTTTCCCCAGACCAGAGAGTTCCTGTGCTGCAGGCAGACACGTCATACTCTTTCACTGATGGCATGTTAATTGGGAGCTCGAGCATGTGCCCCAGGCTGTGTGCTGGGCTGCATTGTGGACAGGACAAGCATCTCTCCCCCTCTTACGGCTCTCTGCAGCCTGCAGCCAGAACAGAGGAGTCCCTGGTCCCCAGACTCAGTTTCTCATCTGTCCATACAGTCACAACAGTCCTTATCATCCAGTGTGGTCACAAGGGGCCATAGGAGATGATGGGGGAGTGGGCTTAGCCCAGCACCTGGAACTAGGCAAGTATCTAGTAAATGGTAGCTACTGTTTCTTGTTATCGTATAATAACTACATTGTACTGGCATATAAACTTCTCCAGGGCAGGGCAGACCCAGATTCTTCCATTAATTTTCCTTCTGGAATGTGAGAAGGCAGGAAAGCACTGAATCAGGAGTCAAAAGACCCAGGTACAAGTTCTGATTTTGATTTATTTACTCAGTCATCTAATGACTAAGGATCAAGTTGAGAGGCCAGCCCTCAAAAAGTGAACACATAAATTCATTTCCAACAGTGATCACTTCTGGGAGAAAAATAAAATAACAGCGCAGGCAACAATGAAGATGACAGGTGCAACGGGGTGATTGCTGGGGATTTATTTATGAAGAGCTGTACACAGAGGTGTGGGTACAGTTCAGGGGAGCTATCATGGTATGGAGATGTCCTCAGGAACATCTGGAAGACATCACCTCTCACAGGAGAGAGGAATCGCTGCCAAAATCCAGCAAGGCCCGTAGGAGAGGGCTGCCATGTAGGAGATGTGGCCTTCTGCTATGGCCTAATTTGTTTCTCCCAAAAATTCACATGTTGAAACCATAGTCCACATGTGCCATTATAACAAAATAGCTGATGCTGAGTGATTTTTATAAATAACAGAAGTTTATTCTTTCATGGTTTTGGAAGCAGAGCTCCAAAGATCAAGGTGCCACAGGTTCAGTTGTCTGGTGAGGGCTGCACCCTCTGGTGCCTTCATGTGGAAGAAGGCAGAAGGGCCAGCTGGCTGAATGCTGTGTGCAGCCTCTTTTTCATAAGGGCCTTAATCCCACCTACCAGGAAGGGGCCCTGGCCTTATCACGTTGTAAAGGGCCCACCTTTTAATACCTCTACATGGCCATTAAGTTTCAACACTTAAATTTTGGAAGGGACACTTTCAAACCATAGCAAAACTTAATCCCTGATGTGATGGTAATAGGAGGTGGAGCCTTTGAGAGGTGGTTAGATTATGAGGGTGGAGCCCCCACAAATGGAATTAGTGCCTTTATAAACAAGGCCCAAGAGGGTTTGCCTCTTCCATCATGTGAGGGCACAGCTAGAAGGCACCATCTATGAATCAGAAAGTAGGCACTCACCAGACACTGAATCTGCTGGTTCTTTGATCTTGGACTCCCCGGCCCCCAGAACTGTCAGCAATAATTTTCTGGTGTTTATAAGCCACCCAGTCAATGATATTTTGTTATAGCATTCCCAACAAACAAAGACACCTTTAGAGGAGGAACTGGTCACAGCCAAATCAAGGCCTGGAAGGGACAGCTTCAAGATGACAACATACCCCACTCTTCTTCCTCCAGCTTTCTGACAGCCTTCCCATTGGCTGAAACTACCCAGAAGCCACAGGGTAAGGGTGACAGGCACCCACAGCCATTCCAGGCTCAGAGCATGCTGAACAGAGGACAACGGACGTAGATGAGCAAATGGAGAATATTTAAGTCTGGCCAAATGGCATCATATGTGTAAAATCCAGATAGGGATAGCCACCAGGGCACTGGTGACCTGGCCCTTCAATTCTCAGGACCTCAGGTCCCCACGTGTAAAATGAGGATTTGAACCAAAAGCACCAAGGCCCCCTCTCATGCTTATGTCCCAGCTGGCCACTATGGCCTGGGCCTGGGCTCTTTGTGCCCTGCCATAGCCCGCAGAGGAATGATCAGCAAGTGCCTTTGGAAGGTGACGATGAAACATCACCTTTGACAGTGTGCAAGGCATGCCTAATGAAGAGAAAAATATTGTTTGCAGTAATCGTATCTTCAAATGCAGAGCATATATAGTATGAGTCTACTCGTGTTAAAATTATAAAAAAAATAATGAATAGAAGCATTAAAAAAAGACTGGAAGGAAAAACAGCCACAGATTTTAACAGGTCTGTGGGTGGTTTTTTGCTTTTTATAGTTCTCTGTGTGTTCAATTTTTCTAAGTTGGGCATGAGGGGAAAAAAAGTAAAGAAAAATAATGTGAAACAAAACTTGTTGGCCCTGAAGCATGAATTAGAGTTTAAGAAAATGTGGGTCTTGCCAAGAAGCATGTGGTGGGAGGTCCTCCCCCCTCCCTCCCTGCCTTCTATCCCTGCTCCTCCCCACATGGACCAAATGCTAAGTATGTGTGCATGCCGCGAGAGCACCAGAGAGGCACAGACAGAGAGGCAGGCAGCTCCTGCCCTGACACTAACAAGGGAGAAAGAGAAACATTTCGCTTCTCTCTCTGCCTCTTTTTTTTTTTTTTTTCGATATAACTGCCCTGTGTTTTCATGTCTCAAACAAATTAGCAGAACCTGCCGGTGGTTTTTACCTAATCTAATGCATCTTTCCAGTAGGTCTGGGCTTCAGAAGTATGCCATCTATGCAGATCTCCGGCCCTTGGAGAACCAGAGCTCAATGATTAAATATATGGGCTTTGGAGCCACAAGGCCCTGGGTTCCAATCCTGCCTCCACCACACACAGGCTCTGAGGCCAGGGCTAGGCACTCTGCCCTTCAGGCTTTAGCATCCTTATTTGTAAAATGGCACAGGGTGCCTGGAAGGTCAGACTGGAAGACAGACTGAGGGGACTCAACACCTGCTAGAGACTGAATTTTGCCCCCCTAAAATTCCTATGTTGAAGCCCTAACTCCAGTGTAAATGTGTTTAAAGATGGGCCCTTTGGGAGATAATCACGGCTAGGTGAGGTCTTGAAGGTAGGACCTTCATGGCGAGATTAGTGTCCTTATAAGGAGACACCAGAGAGAACTTGTTTTCTCTCTCTTCTCTCTCTCTCCCTCCCTCCCTCCCTCTCCCTCTTTCTCTCCTTCTCCATGAGATGGTGGCTACCTATAAGGTGAGCGAAAAGGCGTGCAATGAAGCCTACCCTGCCAGCACCTTGGTCTCAGATTTCCCAGCCTCTAGAACTGTGAGAAATACATTTCTGTTTAAGCCTCCCAGTCTGTGGCATTTCATTATGGCAGCCTGAGCTAAGAAAGTGCAGTTGCAGAGGCAGTGGTGGGATATGGGGTGTGCTTCTGAGGCCTCTGATTTGTGTCCATCACCAGGTTCAGGATCAGGAAGCACCAATGAGCCAGGAGCTGAACCACCCCCATCAGCATGTCCCCGGGAGGGACTGACATTGGCCACCTGCTTTCTCAGAATGGAGATCCCAGCTCCTGGCCCTCATCGTCCACTTGGTGCCAGACTCCCTGTGCACAGCCCCAAGCTTGTGAGAACCTGTGACCCCATTGTGTCCTCACATGCTCTGATCCAGGGGAAGCCATTGCATGGCCCCTAGATTCCAGAGATATGACACAGCCTATAGCTTCTCCCATTGCTACCACCCATCTAAAGAATGTGTTGACAGTGTATGGTGGCTCATGCTTATAATCCCAGAACTCTGGGAGACTGAGGTGGGATACTACCTTGAGCTCAGGAGTTCAAGACCAGCCTGAGCAAGAGTGAGATCCC